>NC_090938.1:475212739-475518568 GCF_040938575.1 Ambystoma mexicanum
TCCACATCCATGCCGTCGAAGGGACTCTGCTCACTGACCCGATAAAGGGACAAAGCGTCCTGTACCTCACCAGAAAGTTGTGCCACAGAGGAGCCCGGGGAAGGGTTCCATTGACTGCCCAGTGGTTGCAGAAACCCAGTCCTCCTGTAAACACCAGGTTATTTCGGGGAACGAAAACAAAAAGAAGAACACAGCATTACAAGCACATAAATGGATGCATGGCATAGGGAGGCCAGGATGCAAGAGGTGAGCCCTGCTGTAGAGCGCATGAGTACTGGGAACGCCGGGACAGAAGAATATGGGGGACCATATAGAGTGTGAAGGACTTCCCACAGAAGAACCCCAAGGAAGTGGAGATCCATCCAGGAAACTCAGCCCAAGGGAGAGGACAAATTAGGGTCTGCTACATGAGAGACCAGAAACCAAGATAAAGAGCATGCCCAGAGAGATGAAGAGAAAGCACAAGAAAGAGAAGACAGAAAAGGTATTAATACAGAGAACTCCAGAAAAGAAGGACAGGGTGGATAAGAGAGAGAATAGAGGATCTTCCACTTCAGCACTCCAAGGAATGGAAGTGCCTCTGCCATCCAGACACCTCAGGGTGAAAAAACAAAGAAATAGCACTCAACGATTGCCCACTAACCCCACTACTGCTAAGTGAAGAATCAACAGCTCCAACACACCCCACAGCAACAAGGTCCAAGCAAAGGAGGAGGAAAGAGGGGGTGCTCATAAAGACAGAGGAAAAGTGAAGAAACAGAGTAAACTAGACGAAGAGGAAGGAAGAACAGGGAGTGACCACAGGAAAGAGAGAACAGTGGGAAAGGAACACCAAGGGAAAAGAGCCAGGAGGAAACGTGACGAAAAGGAAAGAGGACAGCAAAAGAAGAAACCTCGGCTCCGGCGTGAATACTCATACCTTTCACCACAGCTACATCTAAATTCCAAGGAGGAGATGGATGCAAACTATCTGCAACATTTTTCATGGCTAGAACATGGACTTGAACAGAGCAAAATTGTCAGCCAGATTTGGCTAGAGAAGGTAGCATTGCAATGTTGTGTTAGAAGGTTATTTGGGATTGACAAGTCTTGCAAATTCTTATACTGATAGACATTATGTACTTTTAAAGAGACAAAAATTAAGGGTTGCATAATATCAAAACATTATTATTAAGGGCTTATAAATATGCTTATACCATTAAACATAAGGTATGAGCGCAGATAAAGAGCACCCAAAAACCCTTTAATTGCTGCCATCCCTATTGCTGTTATGTTCATGTGCTCAGGGAGAAGAACACCACCCTGGACTGGCTATGTGGGGTTCAGTTGCCTTCAATGCATACATGTAGTGATTTACTGATTGAACTCTGAGTGCAGAGATTGATCATAATTGTGGGAAAGAGATGACTTTAGGGTCACACAAAAGGTATGACGCTTTACAGTGGTTTCCTTATGGCAACAAGAGGGAGGGCCTGAATAAAATATCAACCGCAATGACTAGAGCAGGGAGGTAGCAGGGGGAAATGGAAAGAGGAAGAAAACAAAGTTATGTGACTTAACACGACAGCTCAAATGGGTATAACCCACTCAAGTCCTGCTTTTGGGATATTAGTCTAGACAGTAATATACTGCATAGGTAATTTACAAATAGCTGTTTTGCAAATCGTAAGAGCCTTCCCTCTCATGTAATGAGTACTAGGTCTATATGGGAGACGCTTATACACTTGTTAGTAATATGTCTCAATGAACAAGGCTAGCCATCCAGCATCTATGGTTTGGGAGCAGGGAAATGTGTTTGAATATCTTCATAATTAATAAAAAAGGTGCCTGGAGTCTTACCTTGTTTGTTCTAATAAGATAGTAATAAAGGGGCCTTTTCCTAATGAAGGCATGAAGTAATCACTGTTACAGGAGAGGAAGGTCTGGTTAACATATACAAAATCACCAATGGAAACAAAAGAATGATGCATCATTCTAAGAGTAGCCATAGAATTATGTTACACAGTGTAGGAGTTGTGAGCAAATAAAGCTTGCACAACAGTCACCATCCTGGTTGATGCAATAGCCACAAGAAAATTAACTTGTCTCAAACCGAATACTCATACCTTTCACCACAACTAAATCTAAATAGCAGGGAGGAGATGGATGCAAACTATCTGCAGCATTTTTCATAACTGGGAGAGTGAAGAAATATTCCACAGTAAGTTGCAATGGCTAGAACATGGACTTGAACAGAGCGAAATTGTCAGACAGATTTGGCTAGATAGAGAAGGTAGCATTGCAATGCAAGTGAAACAGATCCATCTAGAGAGTTCCTCACTGTGCACAAATGTTGCAGAGTCCTTATAACCCATTTTGTACTTCCAGAAAACATCGGCTTAACACATCTGCAAGTACATTTTGCATATAGGGAAGACAAGCTGATCTTGGCAGGTTGCCTGCAGGAAGTCGGTACCATATTGTCTCGGTTTCTCGGTTTCTCTGAAGAGAGCTCCTGTTCTGACCCCACCTACCTTGTTCTGCTAGCAGATCTTTGTATGGTTGTATTTTTGGTTTGTATGATCAGATAGCACAATGTCCCTGTCCTGACTGAAGAAGGAATGATATTGCCAATTGTTGTGGAAGCGGTTTCTGAAATTCAACTTTGTCTAATATGTTCTTCTATTGGCAACACAACTGCAGTGTATTTTGAAGATAAGGGAGTGTGCCAGCTCCTATTCACAAGAATCGATTATCTGTGACCAGTAAACTTTGAGGCATTACTGAAGGGTCTTATGTTTAGTCCAGCATGGAGCACTATTACGATACATGATGTCACTTTCTTTAAGAGTGATGAGGATTGTGTGGCTGTTGACTCCGTAGAAGGGTGCACCTGTGGCTTATAGAACATAGCCACTCCTTCAAAGGAAACAGTCTTGCACTCCTTGTGTCTAAGAGGGATCTAAGTAGTGAATGCTCTAAACAAACAGAGGTGATGACTGGTTGATGTTTAACTGAACTCTTTGAAGTAATCAGAAAATCTGGTCAAGCTTTTTAAAACTAATAAGCTTTAAAAGCCAATCCTCCAAATTAGGCTAGATAAAATGTGCTTGCTCTATCTGAGAAACATTTGTTGACGTTGGGATGTGTAAGTACATATCCTGTAGACAAACGGCATGCATCATGTCATCTTTTGCTGGTTGTGGAAAGACATGATCCAACATCCCAACTTTGCCTTTCTAACCCACTTGTTCGCATTTTACTAGTCCAAAACTGGTCTGACTAGGTCTGTTTTTTTTAAATTTAGAAAATAGTATGAGTATATTCCCTTTCCTGTTGTGATTTAGGAACTTACATAACTAATCTATGCAACATTATGCAACAGAGTTTGTGATAGATTGCCAGAGTGGAAACTGGCGTTTCTTGTTTTCTTCAATGTCAGTGTTGTTGTGGCAAAGCTTTGTAGAGTTCATCGTTTTGAGCTGAAGGTGCTTTCCAGCAGCAGTAGAAGGCCGGTTGTCTCCTCTCCTTTGGCCTGATGTCACTTACTCTGGCAATACATTTTTTTTATGGCTAATGATATGAAAACTGTGACCGTGAACATTCAGCTGAAACAAGCTCCTGGTGAAGATCCACGATAGAGTATATTTACAAATGTGTTGTTTTTTGGTCCTAAATGAAAACATAGTTTTCACTGAACAGAAAAAAAAAGATTGATTTAGAATGACCACTGTGTGACGGCACAGAGCAGCCATTCTAAATCAAGCTGTCAGCTCCTGCCGCACACGAGTGCGCGCAGGGGCTGACAGGCAAGTGTCTTTGTGAGTGTTTTTGTGAGCGTAAGTGTGCGGATTTGGTGTGTGTTGTGCTGGGAAAGGGTGGGTGGGTGGTTGGGGAAAAGGAGGATTTGGGGGTTGAATCCCCCATTTAGCATAAAAACCAGCACGTGGAGGTTGGGGAAGGGATCATCTTGGGGTGTGGGGGGGGGGGGGTGGAGGCTGTCATATTGCCGCATTTAAAAGCCAACACAAAAACGGCTGAAAAAATTAGGTCTTTTTTGTTTTCAATCTTTTAAATGCAATAATATCACATAGATCCCTTTTTGTATTAGAGGCATATAGAATTGTGTGCTTTGGCTTTCAGTTTCACTTCGAACCAAAGAGCACTGACCCAGATAAAGAGATATAGAAGAGCTATGGTCTTGTGCGGGGAATCTAGTTACAGTATTGTCAGAATGAGTGGTAATGATAGTCACATGGAAAATCCATGACAGTAACGACTAGCCAGTAAATGTATGTGTTTGCAGTGCTGATGACCTGGTGTGAGAGCAAACAGCCATTCTTCACTTTTTAAATCTTCACATATGTCTATCAGAAGAAAGTTAGTTATGTGTTTTAGGTATTTCCACAGGGATCTGGCATATATGCCCAAAAGGGCAGCTGTCCTGGCTGCTGTAAATCTTGTTGGAAAGGTGGCACAAGCTTCCTTCCCCACCACTTCCACATTTCTACTCTCCTTATCAGGAGGAGCTGCAGAAGTTTATATTGATCTTGACACGTACGTTGTATGTATCAGTAATACAATTTAAAGATCCAGTGGAGGGTATGTTCTCCAAAATAGAGGATCTGAGGCTGGATTGCTGAAATTCTCTTTCCTATGTTTGTGAGTGTCTGACAACAGAGTAAGAAATAATGTCAGTGTCTGCTCCACACACTCTGGCACTATTGGAATAAGTGTGGAAGGTGGTTTATTTGGTTGTAGACTATCACAGATGGTCAAATTCTCTTGCCGAGGAATGGATGTAGCAATGCACAGCTTTGCTACTGAATTCTGTGTCCCTTTGGTATAAGTTACCATGTCATCTGTAGGTAAAGTACACAACACTATGGAGACAAGTGAGTTGGATGAATATTCAAACTAAATCTAAACTGGTTTGAAGTCTTGGTAATGTAAGTGCAATCCCAGGTATTGTTGGGATGTTAGACCTTGATGATTTGGAGCTGTTAATCAATGTCAACAATTACTGACAAACTATTTGACAAAAAGTCAATCCTAACTGAATTTTTGTCAACTAGAGCAACCGTGGTCATGTTATACCACCATGATGTGAGGTTGCGAGGGGTTGGTGCGTCCTATGTGGCATGGTGTCAGAAATACACTGTAAATAAAACAGGAAGGAATTGGGGCAGTACTACTGGTGTACTCTGTGCCATACAGGGCAGACCAGAGGCTCTCCCAATTGGAGCGCTCGTGGGATGTGATTTGATTGAAACCCGAACATAATCTAAAACTTCTGGGGGTTGAGTAGAAACCAAGGAAAGATACAGAAGCATTGAGGATGGTGATTTGAAAGAGCGCCCCCTTATCCACTGGAATGGTGAGGTCCTCGGTTTTCCCTTAACTGTATGCCTCACTGAAATGAGACTTGTTGAACACAGTTGGACAAAGTGGGCAAGGCAGCTATCGGTTGGCGACATTTTCAGTTGTAATACTGCAATGTACCACTGGGCCAGATGTAAGTTACATTGGTGATGACCAAGTGTATCAAGGTGAAGCGTATGAAGTATCTTGCAAAGGGACAAACTGACCTACACTGATTTGCAGTTCAAAAACAATCCATGCCCATTGTCAAAATGTAATTTAGGTCAGACAGAAGTGCTAATGAGGCGGCTGCTGTCACAATAGTTGAAATAATGGCATCGCTTAAGTCTGGACATGCAGACTAGGGTACCAAAACTGATGGGGTGGTGAAAAGGGTAAATGCGATAAAGTGTAAACTTAAAGATCTCACCTCATGTACTAAGGAAGTGGAGAGCAGAATTACAAATGCTAAGACAGATATAAATAAAGTATTCAGAATGGCAGATAAATATAAACTTTACATTAAATTGGTGAAGGAGAAAGAGGAAGACTGTGAAGGGTGTTCTTGACTGTGACATGTGTGCATCCTGGGCATGCAAGAGGGTGGGAAGTATGGAAATGTTTCTAGGAAAGCTTATACCCGGGTTAATGCCCAAAATTGCCTTATCTCTGCACTTTGTAATTGAGAGAGCCAAAAGGTCCCTCCACCTGAACCGCATTTGCAAACGAGACATAGTATAGTGTGATGAATCGAGCGATTCAACGAATTCTCCCTAGGAGGGAGCCTTTCCTTGTGAGGCTAGGGAGGTGAGCCCACTACACAATATCCTCCCAAGGGGTAGAGGCAAGCAGGAACTCACCGGGAGAGGCTTCCACTCTGAGGACAAGGACTCCAGGTTCAAAGAGGAACTCCCTAAACCACTCATTCATAACCCACCATTTACAGCTACAACACATAGAAGACTAGATGAACTAAACCACTGTGTGTTATTGTGGTATAGAAAACTTGTTTCACAATGAGGAAAAGTACCCTTATACCACTGAGAAGAAGAAGAAGAGTACACGAGTGATACAGAGCACTCAGGCAACAGAGAGAATGGACTATGAGGCTCCTCTGGGGAAGTCCCAGCCATACGTCATAAAAACAGAAGGAGGAGCCCTATCTGAAGGGGAAGCCGGGAGTTTCAAACCCGGGTTGCTGTGAAACTTGAGAGAAGGGAGAAGTTTCTTACCTGTAACTCCATTTCTCCAGCGTTGGTATCTTTCATGGATTCACATGCTTAGAATATTCCCCGTCGTCAGACTGGCAACCCTCGGTACACATATATAGTCGTTTCCTATAGGAAAAAACGTCCGACACTTTTGTGTCCTATCCACATCTACGTCCTCTCCGGGGCCGTCCACGCATGCCCCGTAGGACGTAATGGTATAAAAGCCCCGCCCCCACGGGTCCCGTCAGATTTCGGCCCCTCCAAAGTAGGAAGGGGGAATTTGTTTATGCACATATTTTGCACATTGCACTTCAGGTAAGAAACTACTCCCTTCTCCAGCATTGGATCTTTCATGGATTCACATGCTTAGAATAGATTGTATAGCAGTATCCTAGAAGATGGAGGTGAGAATGCAATGCAACATACATCACAAAAAAAAAACACTCCCAATTCAAAAATATATTTCTATATGCACGTAAGCAGCAACCTATTTTTTTTTTATTTAATATAACCATATTCATGATACATACATATATGCCTATATATATATATATATATAAATATATATACTTATACATGAAGGAAAAAACCAACATAGGCAAGGTAAGAGACAACAGTTTCATCATATTTGGCTTACCTCATTGAAAAAGATGGTGCAGCACTGCCCTTCCCATCTGTACTTCATCCGCGTGCTGCCTTTCCAGGCAGTAATGGCGTGTGAACGTGTGTGGGACTGACCATGCCGCCGCCTGGCAGATGTCTGCCAAAGGAATTCCTGCCCATAGCGCCGCGGAGGAGGCTGTCGATCTCGTGGAGTGGGCTCTAGGGTGCCCTTGTAGGGGTCTCCCAGCCTTGGAGTGACTAAAAGCAATCGCCGAAGAGACCCATCGAGCCAGTCCTTGCTTGGAAATTGCCCTTCCTCTCGTCGCCGGACCATATGCGATGAACAGCTGTCTGGTAGTTCTGAGTTGTTGCGTTCTTTGCAGATAAAACTTTAACGCTCTTTTCACATCAAGAGTATGAAGAGCCGTCTCCGCCGTCGACGAAGGGGTCGCAAAGAAAGTAGGCAGAACAATGGTCGAATGTTTGTGATAGACCGTCGGCACTTTCGGGATGAAAGTAGGATTAGTTGATAGTATCACTTTGTCCTTAAAGAATCTCATATATGGAGGGTCTATGACTAATGCCTGTAATTCCGACACTCTTCTAGCTGACGTAATGGCAATTAAGAAAGCCAGCTTCCACGATAGGAACTGCATGGATGAAGAGGACATTGGTTCGAAAGGAGGCTTCATTAAGGCCGCCAGCACCACATTTAGACTCCACGATGGTGGGAACCGCTTCGTAGGGGGAAAGGTTCTAAAGAGACCCCTCATAAAATGTTTCACCAGCCTGTCGCTGAATAACGGTGAGGAATGTCTCCTCCTCGTGAACCTTGAGATGGCCGCCAGGTGCACCTTGATGGATGACGAGGATAGCCCACTCTCTGCTAGGTGAAGAAGATACAGCAAAATTTGTTCTGGAGTTACCTCCAAAGGCCATATTTCGTGCTGCGTATGACACCACATACAGAACCTTCGCCACTTGCACATGTATGACTTGTTAGTGGAAGGAGCCCTAGCTGCCTGTAGAATTCTCGGCAATCCGACGAAACTTTCAAACTGCCAAATTCCAAAAAGTCAGGAGCCAGGCCGTCAGGTTGAGGCTGTCCGGATTGTGATGCCACACCGTTCCCTTGTCCCTCGACAGAAGATTCGGAATTTTCTGGAAAGTTATCGGTTGTTCCAACGACAGATGTAGTAGGTCGGAAAACCACGGTTGTCTCGGCCAATACAGTGCCACTAGAATGACCCGGCATTTGTATTTGCGGATCCACTGTATTGTCCTCCGTATAAGAGGAAACGGAGGGAAGGCGTACAGGAACTTGTCTGTCCACGGAAATGAGAACGCTTCCCCTAGGGATCCTTTCTGAGGCCATCTGCTCGCGAACTGCTCGCATTTCTTGTTTTCTTTCGTTGCAAAGAGATCGACTGAGAGGTGACCCCACCTTTTGAAGATTTTCTGCAGCTGAATGGTGTCCATCTCCCACTCGTGTATCTGAGCCATGCTCCTGCTCAGGGAATCCGCTTGTACGTTCTTCACTCCTGGGAAATGGTGAGCCACTATAGATATGTTGAGTTTCAAAGCCCAATGCCATACCTTTTGAGCCTCCACAGAAAGGGTCCTGGATCTCGTGCCGCCTTGTTTTATCAAGTAGAACATGGCTGTCGTGTTGTCTGTCAGCACTCTCACTCTCGACCCCTTGATATGTGGGAGGAATGATTTCAAGGCCCATCTCACTGCCCTCAGTTCCAGCACATTGATATGCAGGCGTGATTCGGTCGGAGACCATCTGCCCTGGGTTTGGTGGTTGTCCATGTGTGCTCCCCAGCCCGTCAGGGATGCGTCCGTGATGATGGTATTCTGAAATTCTGGTTCTTGTAGAGGAACCCCCCTGTCCAGGTTGTGAACGCTTTGGCACCACTGGAGGGCTCGGATGATACCGTCGTCGTCGACGGTTATCCTGTCTGACCACCGACCCGTGGCCTGCCTCCATCTGTCCGCTAGGAATTCCTGTAGCGGCCTCATGAACAAACGACAGTTGGCTACTAAGTGGATGCAAGAAGCCATGGAACCTAGGATCGCCACATACTTCCTCACTGAAAGTGTGCCAAGTAAGCGTAGTTGACTCGTCAGTCGATTGATCTTTGACCTTCTGTCCAGGGAAGGTTTCACTATTCCTTCCTGGGTTGCGAATTGAGCACCCAAGAACTTTATGTTCCTTGATGGCCTTAGAGAGGACTTTTCGAAGTTCACTGCGAACCCCAGTCGTTGCAGAAGCTGTAAGGTGGTCTGTACGCTGTCGTTGGTCGACGCCGAGGAGGATCCCCTCACAAGCCAGTCGTCGAGGTACGGGTATACATGATGCCCTTTCTTTCGCAGCCAGGCTGCCACGGGTGCCAAACATTTTGTGAACGTTCTTGGGGAGGATTTGAGACCAAACGGGAGCACTGCGAATTGGTAGTGTGTCCGACCTACCATGAACCTCAGAAACTTCCTGTGTTTTTGACACATAAGAATGTAGAAGTACGCGTCCTGTAGATCTAGAGACGCCAAAAAATCCCCCACTTGAACGGACCTGATAACTTCCTGCAGCATGAGCATTTTGAATTTGTGGCTCTGTAAGGTCTTGTTGAGGTCGCGCAGGTCGAGAATGGGACGCCATTTTCCGTTCGGCTTTTTTACCACAAAACACCGTGAGTATACCCCTTTGCCTTTCTGCGATGCAGGGACTAACTCTATGGCACCTTTTCGTAACATAAGTGCTACTTCCTATCCGTACCTCACTGTGTCCAACACCCACTGATCGGTGTGCATCCCATCATTGCTGGTCTTTCTGTTTCTGTTTGTTCATCGACGTCGAATAAGTCGGTCGTCTCTTGGATGACTGGAAGTTTCTGCGCGGGCTTGAGTTTTGAGAGGCGCGTCTATATCCTTGGGAAGGGTATGCCGATCTGCCACAGGATCTATCCCTGGGTGTAGAAAATCTTGAGTTACCAGATGCCCCTTTAAAGGGACGAAAGGATCGAAAGTGTTTACCACTCTGAAGAGCACCCAACGAACGTGCCGTATCTGAGTCCTCTTTCATGCCCTTCAATGCCTCGTCCACCTTTTCTCCGAAAAGAAGGTCACCTTCGAAGGGCATGTCCAATACTTTATACTGCACCTCGGGTCTGAAGTTGGTGCACTTAAGCCAAGCCTGGCGTCTTAGAACAACTCCGTTGTTTATCTGCTTAAAGCCCGAATCTGCCAGGTCCACCGCTATGTTAATAGCATGATTCGACGCCTCTTCGCCCTCTCGTACCAGAGACATCGCTGTTCTTCTATGTTCCTCCGGAAGGTGGTCCAGTATGGGGGCTAATCTGTGCCACATCTCCCTGTCGTACCTGGCCACAATAGCCAGAGAGTTGGCTGCTTTCACAGTTGCAGCACCCACGGAGAGAACCTTCTTACCAAACACGTCCTGGCGCCTTGACTCATTATCCGGAGGGGTAGAGCACTTGTGTTGGGCCTTCGCTTTCCTCGTCGCCGCTGCCGACACCACTGAATCCGGTGTAGGTTGGGACGAAAGACACTTCGGGGTAGAGTCTGGCACTTTAAATTTCTTTTCAATGCGGCCTTTGACGGCCGGTTCAGAAAACGGGTGACGCATGGTCTGAACACCCTCTTTCCAGACATGATCTAAAATGGGTATCGAGAATATTGAACGTCTATTCTTACCCATATGGTCGAATAGAAAACAGTCCTTTTTCTCCTCCTGTTGAACCATGCCAAACTCCCTGCATGCCTTTTCCATCATTGAATGAAAAGCGCCAATATCGTCAGGTGGCGACGGGTGAGTGGGGCTCTTTGGTGTTTCCAATTCGACATCCGAAACCCGGGATGAATCCCTAGCTGGAGACAGGGAGATATCCGATGCTGACCCACGGTCAGATAAAGAGTCCGAAAGCTCACCCTCCTCCTGGACTACTGGAGTCACTGGAACTCCAATCGTTTTGGTTGGACGGTGTGAAGGGCCGGGTTCGTCGACGGGGGGAGTCGACGCCACAGGTGGAAGCCTTTCATCCAACGATTTCAGCAGCGAGTGTAATGAGGACAAGACCTCCATGGACAGGACCGATTGAGAGATTGGAGGTTGGGTAAACACCTGAGAGCAGGTTGCTCCTGATGGCGACTTGGCTCGTAGCCCAAGTTCCTCCGGGCCCGCAATCCTGAAACCGTCGTCTTCTTTCGAGGAAATCGACACTGCTTGTTCCTGCAGTAACGTGTCCGGCAACCCCAGATCAAAAACTTCTGGTCTCCAGGCCGGAACTTCGGTCGACGAGGACATCGTCGCCGTTGTCGTCGTCGGGTTGACGACGGGGGAGACCAACTGCGTTAGAGGCAGTGAGAACACTGACTTGTTTGTCGTCGTCGACGGTGGGCCTGCTGGTGGCTTAGGCGGTCCCGCCTTAACGGCGCTCTCCCTGCGTTTATCCGATTCTCTACTCGTGGCAGATCTAAGAGGATCGCCCGAGGAGGATTTTGGCCTTTCCTTTCCCTGTTTCTTCGACGATGATGATGATGATGTCTTTTTTGAAGATTCTTTTGAAGAGTCCTTGGAAGAGTGGCTTCGTGGATCCTTTTCCACCGGTCGAGTCTTCTTCGCCGGTGGTTCCAACGAGGTTGAACGGCGCGGGGCTCCCGATGTTTTCGTAGAGGCCACGGTGCGCACGGAGCCAACCTCCGACTGAGGGTATGCTCCCGCCCCGTCATTTAACCACGAAACCAGCCTCCGACTCCGATCTTTCAGGGTTTTTTGGGAAAAACCTTTACATATTTCACACTGGTCTGTCGAATGGTGAGGGTGGAGGCAATAAATACAATCGAGATGGCCGTCCCCCTCGTAAACCTTCTTCAGTCCGCACGTGGCGCACGGGCGAAAGAGAGGTTTTCCTGACATTCTGGTAAGACCAAAAAAACTGACAGACGTCCTAGGAGTAGAAACAACACGAGGAGATCCCACTATCTTTGGAGACAGTTGAAATCTGACGGGACCTGCGGGGGCGGGGCTTTTATACCATTACGTCCTACGGGGCATGCGTGGACGGCCCCGGAGAGGACGTAGATGTGGATAGGACACAAAAGTGTCGGAAGTTTTTTCCTAGAGGAAACGACTATATATGTGTACCGAGGGTTCCCAGTCTGACGACGGGAAATATTCTAAGCATGTGAATCCATGAAAGATCCAATGCTGGAGAAGCCGAGAATTGTAGTGTGCCGTGACAACAGCACAGTGGACTGTCCAGTCAGTTACAACGCTGAGACCACAGACCCTCCCACATCGCAGAACGTGGGAAAAGGGAGAGAGCGAGATGGAGAGAAGAGCGAATCCAACCTGACAGTGCGAGAAGTGTTTCCCGTCCTGCAGACAGACACCAGTGACGCTAACCCTAAGGAAAGGAGTTAACAGGGACAGCAGGAGAAATAACAAAAATAAGGAGTATATGATGCTCGTCCCAGTAAGAGTGGAAGTCAAGTGATAATCATTACTGGTGCAATCATACCTCCCTACTTGTCCGAGTAATAGAGAAGAGTGGAAACCTGTTGAAAGAGTTCTTAACTGGCCCAGCCAGGGAAGAGAGTGGACATTAAGTCAAGAAATAGCAATAGATAATGGAAGCCAAGAAAGAGGGAGAAGGAACCTCAGAAGGGAAAAGCACTGTGTCAAGGACATGTTACAGAAGGTGAAGAATCCTATTTATGAACTGTATGAACTAGTGAAAGTGGTTGACAAGAGCTACATTCTAATCAACTGCTCAAGTGACTTTGCTGATAAGAGGACCACAGGAGAAGGGAGTCATTCTACTGTGCCTTAGTTCATTTTGATAGTGACATGGACAAAATAGGTTAAGAGGTGGACTTGGGATGGATTTTCCCTTTGGACTCAGTGACTCCTGTCAAACACCCTAGTTAGTGTGCGTTGGGCAGGGAAAACCGAGAGTTTAGGAAGATTTAGGAGTTTATTTCATTTCGTTCATATATTAAACCCTTAACATGGAAAATATCAGTCTCCGTCCTTCATCTGACCCGCCACAATATTCAAGCTGTTGAATGACAGGGATCCTAAGATTTAACGTTTTATTTGTAGCCCTGGCGAACAGAGGGTGGTGTGCAAAACTTCAGAATGTCAAGATTAATATAAGTCTGATACCAGTTCCAGAAGGAGCAAGGGGTGTGTTTGAAGTATATATTTTCCTTTGTGAAAAATGACATAAGGTTCTGAGCAGAAGTGATGCCTACGAAAAATGTTGTCTTCCATGAGACCAGGTTATGATCCACCAAAGCCATGGGCTCAAAGAGATTTTGTACCAAGGTTTTCAAGACAACATTAAGATCCCAGGTGGGCAGAGGGCATCACCCTGGAGGGAAAAGATGAAATGTTGGAGAAAATGCTGTAAATTAAAGGATTATACAGGGAGATTAGCATGTCATGCACACTCAGTAAGTCCAAAGGCTGCCAAGTACATCCTAAAAGAAGAAAAATGTGAGTATCCAAACAGGCTAAGTCTGAAATAAATGAGAGCATGCCATTGTCAGACAACTGCAATGGATCCTTTGAGAGATCTTGAATTCAATGGCAAAATATCAGCTATTTCCCTTTGCACTGAGAGCAAGTAAACTCTTTCCTAGCTAATGCCATCATTTCTAGATTAGAATCTGAAAAACTCAAATGGGCAAAAACTAGTTTTTCAGGTACCAGACCACCACGAAAAGAGATTGAGGGAAGGGGTGAAGAACTTTCCTGTTCTGTTGATGCAGGAGAAAAGTTTGGAAGAGGAGTTGGAGAGGCGGTGTACATGCCATAAGCAGATGATATGAAAACCAATGCATCACCATCCAGAACGCAGCCACCAGGAGTATCTTGCAACTCCTGGCCCTCCGAAACATCTGGAGAAATTTGGATCCAATGCCAAGAGAGGCAATGCGTGCACCAACACACTGTCCCAGGGAATGGAAAAAGTGTCTCCCACTCCCAAAATCTCCCTTCCCTTCCCTTTCCAAAAGGCGTATTTCTCACATTTCATGTTGGACTCTGTGGAAAATAAGTCCACCTCCAGGGTTCCCCATGGGTTGAAGATCCAACTGATAACTTGGCATGCAATTCCCATTTGTAGATAGAGGAAGTTAGTCTGATCAAAGTATCAGCTTTGTCATTGTCTACCCGCTACATGGGGTGATTGTAGAGTAATGTCATTCTACAAGGCCCATTCCAAGGGGACAACCACTAGGGTGCACAGTGTGACCGAGATTCTGCCCCCCTGCTTGTTGATGTAATGCATGGCTAACACACTGTCTACGAGACCAGGATCCTAGACTTCTGACCAACTGGCAGACATTTCTGATGGGCAAGGAATACTGTCAGCTCAAGGACGTGTATTTGCTCCTGCACATCATCCTTTTCCCACACGTCTTGTAAGTTGAGATAATGTAGAATAACCCCCAGCTGAAGAGATGACACTTCCATCGTCACAATGAGCTGGGGGACTACTCGTTAAATGAGGCACCACATATTGATCATACATGACACTCCACCAATGCATATCAATGTTGAGCCAATCAGAAATTGGCTACCATCAAAATGATGGACAATGCCCTTAAAATCATCAATGATGACCACCCTTCTTTCCTGGTTCTCCTTTTCCTCGCAGCAGCATTTGACAAAGTAGACCACCCGACACTCCTGACAATCGCCGCATCAGCTGGTTCAAATCGTACCTTGTTATTTGTCACCCGTTTGTACAAATGGGTTCTTCCAAATCACTAACTGTACGCATCACCTGTGGAGTCCTGCAAGGGTCCATCCTCTCCCCCGTGATCTTCAATGTTTACATTGGAACACTCCTTGCTCCACAAAACATCCACATCCACCAATACGCAGGTGACTTGCAGCTCTACCTCAAGATATCCTCCATCAAAGAAATCCACAGGATTAAGGCCTGCCCCTCATTGACCCAGTCTTGGATGTCCAGTGCTTACCTGAAGCTCAGATCCTCACAAACTGAATTCCTACTGCTGATTAACAACATCAAACACCCAGAGATTCAGAATTGGCTCTCTGCTATGCGCCTCAAGGGCTTCACACCCTAACTGACCACCTCCCAAGTCCCTTGGATTCGACATTGACAGACACCTCTACTTGAAACAGCGAATAGCAAGAAATACGCCCCCTCAATTCTACAGTTCAGGAAGGAGCTGAAGACTCTCCTCTTTAAGGAATGGCTCCTTTCTAACACCTAGGTCCACACACCCTCCGCTCTCCCCACCCCACCTGACACTGGCTGATCTGATCTCCACTGTTTCCTCCCAGGGGTTGCTTGTAGATCCATTGTTGATTAATTGCCTGACCTCCCGCTCCCCTGTTGTAAGCTCCCCGCTCCCTTGTTTCTCTGTTTCACTCTACATGTTCTTCCTCCTATTATTGTAAAGCACTCTGTTATGAATAAAGGAATCGTAACTCACTTGTCTTGGCAATCCTGACATTTATCCCAGCTCACTGCAAGATGTATTCAGGAGCTGCACATGTGAAGCCTGGTTAGAGGTACTGTCAAGGCACAGGATGCCATGAGGCCTAAATGCCACTGGTCCCTCCAGGCCCAGGTCGCCTTCTGATTAAGAAATAGGGACCAAGTGGGAAGAACCCAAGCTATAGAAGAGGCTGAGATAAAGTCAATGAATTCTATTCTTCAAAAGGTGGATTTTAGGACGTTGACCGACAGACGTAGCCTGAAGGACAGGTCCAGGAGGTACTGCAGATTTGTTGTTGCCAGATTAGAAGAACACATGGAATAAACTTCTTCTTGATCTCCGAAAGACTGCTGACCACCTCCTCTTTCGGCGGTCATTAAAAACACTGCTATTTTAGATCCTTTTCTTCTGTTTTTCCTATCCTGGTTCATCATAGCGCCATGATGCCCTCTGGTGTGCGTGCGCTCTATAAATTCTATTAACATAACATAACATAACATAACATAACATAACACATCCTGATCAGTCAGTCTTCTAAATAATGGTAAAGGAGTGTGCCTTGAAGATGTAGACCCTGATGCTATCAGTTTCTTAAAGACTCTGGGAGCGGAGGTGAGGCTGAATGGCAACACCTTGCATTGATAATAATTGCTGCTGATAGAAAAACAAAGGTATCAACGGTAAGCAGGCCAAATCGGTAGATACAAAAAATCGTCCTTTAGATTACAGGGATCAGCAATGACTGAAGAGAGTTCCAACACCTTCCAAACCTGCCTTGCTCTTTTTGGGGAAGGTGAAAACCTGGAGTAAAACCTTGCCTCAGTCTCTGAGCTCGGGCCGGCTCGATTACTCCCATTGGAAGCATTTTCTGGATCTCGTTCCTCAGATTCGGATCCTATTTGGATGCTCGGGGAACCGATGAAAGGGAAGGCCGTACCTGTGGCCCACCACTGACAACACCCAGGATAGCTGTGGAAACCTACATACTAGTGTCATTTGAAGAATTTTGGATTAGCTGCTAAGTCTGGCTGGGCAAAGATGCCCCTGGGAAAGGGATTAGCCTGCTTTTTTATAGGAGCACTTGGAGATCGATCCAGACTGTTTCGGCAATCATGAAATCCACAAAACCTCTGAATCCACGGAAAACGTTGCCTCTGAGCAGAGGAGGGATCCACTTTGGATGTGGGATTGGTCAGAAAGGAAACATAGTCATTTGGGCATCAGCATTTTTCTTACAAAGTTCCTCATATGTATTAGAATAACTGATCCTCATCAAATGGGAGGTCAAGCATGCAATCTTTGACATCATGTTGACATTTGGTAGCCTTTAACAAGGCCTGCCTCTTCATAGAAGTACCTATGACCATACCTCTACCAATCTAAGTGATTTTAAGCCACTTCCATCATTTACAGTACTACCTGCCTGGCTTCAGCCAGGCCCAAATGAAATCCTGCCTGAAACGCTGCAGACAAAAGAGTGTCACCTAGTTCCTGGTGAAGCTTAAGTTTGGCCGAGGCTATCACTGCTCCGCATTATGCCAGAAGCAGATGGAGTAGCGAATTCTGCTAAACTTTGTAGACAGCTGTGTCCAATAAACAGTTACCACACCTTAGAGGGGCAGGGGTGAAGGAGATGTGGAATTGGGGCACTTGTCAAAGAAGGTGGCCACTGCCACAATGGTGGACTGGGCCTGAGGATGAGATATTAAGTACATCTTCTCATTAGGCAGGGGCCTAATAATCAACAACCACTTTTTTGGATACCAAAGGGACAGAGACAGACTTCGGCCACAGTCTCATGCCTCACTGTTCATGAATGGGTGTAAATGGATGTCTAACCTGCCCGACCCTGAATAAAACTAAGGAGAGAACCCCCTGGTCTACCTGGGGAGAATCTGGAATTTGGATCCTCAAGTACTCCATTATGCTCCATCTGTGCTCAAGGAAGGCCTTTGAGGACATTAGCACTTCATCCAGCTCATCCACCTTCAGGGGTCACCCAGAAGAAGTTCTGGTAACAGAGGTAGTGGACGTGGAGGATCCGTAGGCAACAGGAGTATCTGATCCAGAGATGGTATAGGATGAGCCGCTACCTTAGGATGATGATCTGGGCCATGAAAAGAAAGAGTCTGCACCTAAGGCAGCATAGGTGGAGCCTGAGCAGCGGTGTCCCAAGCAGAACCAATGGGGAAACCAGCAGCTCTTTCATCTTGCTTCTAAAGTATTGCTGCATTTGCTGTGAGTGACTCAGATTCTGGAATCACTTAAATAACCTGTCCTCAATGCTGGAACCATAGCTGTGACCTGAAAAAGGTCTAGGATTACTTTGTAGTTTAGGCACCCATAAACTCAGGCATGCTGCCAAACAGTGCCAAGAGTAGCTGCTCATGCTAGGGGACCACTCCATTGTTGGGGAGAAGGGTGGGAGACCAGGCGACTCTCATATGGGGGAAGCAAAACACCCTCTGAGTCATCAATTCGGAAACATACAATTACTGTGCCTTAAAAATGCTGACTGCACATTTACTGCGCAGCCGGCATTTAAATAAATTCGGACTCCCGTTACCGAGCAGGAGTTGTGGGGGTGTCCCCCGCTCCCTTTGGTTGCTGTAATGGGAGTCAGAGGTTGCGGGGGTGTCCTCTGCATACAGCTGTCGTAAGCGGGGGACAAGAAAGTAAAAAGAAAAAGATAAAGGACCCTGTGGCGTCAGCTCAGAACTGCATAAATAGGAGGAAATGACGCTACAAGGATAGTGGGGAGTCGGCAGCGCACACAGAAGTGTGCCACCGTAAAGTTAATTGGCGGCGGAATCGGGTAGAGCAATGCGGGCCGGGGATGCAGGCAAAGTGATCTATCTGATTACTGCGCTGGCCGTAATGGGTGTCGACATTTTCGTCGTCGCCATTACGGGCGGCGCAGTGATCACATAGATCCATCAATTCCCATGCTCCGATCGAAGCCAGCAGGAGAAATATTACCTATGGGTGACTGACCTATATCGGACTCTGACACAGTCACCAACGAAGGTCTGTGAGTCACTTTTGCACTTGTTGCGTTCACGGCAGAAAGGGTCATCAGTGAAGCAGATACACAGACCCTGATACCCTGTGTGCAGAGCCAACCTGAAGAACAGGTCTCTTGAAGTCCATTCACACCTATGTCTGGGCACAAACCCCAGAGATTACCCATTTGAAACATAGATTCCAGCCTGCACAGAGCCCTCGGGGTCACCCCCCAACTCCTCCCCAGTAGTGTGATGGCTAATTGCACCAGACCCAGAGATGGCCCTTCCAGCTCCTCCTGGGAAAGAATTGTCTCACTGGGGGCCGAAGACCAAAGAATTGCACCTACCTTCCTTTTTGGTGAAATGTAACTCCTCAGTTGTTCTGGTAGAGTTGCATGAAAAAGCAAGCAAGTGTGTCACAAAAAGTACAGCAGTGAGTTATGTCAAAGAGAATGAATGAGGATCTGCCTCAGAGAACCACTGATGACAAAAACACATAAGGTTAGTTCCACTTCAGCGGACATAAACTGGTGACCAGCGAGGAGAGCGAGGGGGAAAAAGGTAAAAGTAAACAAAATCATACCTGAGGAAGTGGCTAGGAAAAGACAGAGAAAAGCACAGCAAGTCTGGCGTCTGACCCGCCTGATGGGAAAAAAGGGACTGAGGGGAAAGAGCGTGGGACAGAGGCAATGGGGGTGTGCACCTGCGTGTGTTGCTGTGCTTCTACAGCCACATTTTAAAGGGAAGCACACTATGCAGTGCTGAAGACTCTGTTCCCATCCCCGCATGGTGGAATCTCCCAAACGTAAGGAAGAAACAGGATGGGACGAAGGAGTACCTATGTGTCGTTTGCTGGTTTTGTTACTCGGACCTAGAAACTGGTGAAACGAGATGCTCAGTGTGGATGGAGTTGGGAGAAGTTGATATTAATTGTTATTGAGTTATTGCTGTCTGCTAGTTTAAAATCTGTGTTGATTTTTTGTGGTCTTACTATACAATATCTGAATCTGTAGAAGGACCTGGGTTCGTTATTATGAATGGTATTGATGTTTTACGATTTTGGCATGGAATGTTATGGCTAAAATGATAGCAAGAACATAGAAAAGACATTTGCCCATGAAAGCACAGTAGGGGCCCAAATGCTCTATTTACAAGAAAACCATTTTACTGTACCTAAACGCACAGTATTGGCACTGTCATGGGTCTGCCATAGGATTTTTGCATCTTACTCTCCATATGCAAGAGGTGTATCCCTATTTATACATAACACCATTAATTCTATCTATGCTGACTCTATATTAGGCTCGCTTGGTAGGTATGTTGGTAGGGACATAAGTTGTTTTTGCTAAACACTTATAGCAAACATCTAGATAGATCATCCTTTGTTCAGTTTTTAGCCCCTATCTTCGGCACTTATCTAGATTCAGTGTTTTTATGGGTGGGTGATTTTAATTTAGTTCTTGACTCAAATATTGATTGTTCGCTTGGAATCACCCACACAAAATGTAGACCTGCTGACATTGTCCAACAAATTATTGGTTTACATGATACTGTAGGTGGATGACGATTTTTACATTAGAACACTGGATCATATACACATTATTCTAGTGTGCATGATTCTGCTGCCCATAAAGATTATTTCACAATGCCATAGAAGGCATTGACATGAGTCAAAGAATATCAAGTCATCATCCGTGCAATATTGAACCATTTCCAATAAATTGCTGGATGATGCTTTAAACCACAAGAACCTTTGCATCACTTTATAAAAAGAATGTTGCTACCACAATTAAGGATTTATTTATGATTAGTGAAGGTTCATTATCAGGGTGGCAACACTGTGGGAAACCTTTAAAGTTGTTATCCTCTGCTTTTATATTTCTAAAGAAGCTGGCATACTGAGAGATATACTGCAAGCTTATTATTATTAAGCAGGAGACCTAGGTACATGGGTGGATATGGGTAGTGTATTTTGAGACTTTAATGATACAGCAGACTAAGAGGTATGTTACTCTATAGACCAGTAGTTGCATACAGAGATTGTGCAGCTGTAAGGTCTGGTCATTCATTGGCCTCGCTAGCAAATAAGAAGAGTGGAGAATCGAATATTCAGACTGATAGAAGAGATAGGATTCTCGAGCAAGCTTAAAAAGATTTTCCCAAGTATCTCAAGTATCACTTCTTGCACTGAGGTTGAGATTTCTAAACCTGAGATTAAAGCTAAACTGGATGTCCCAATAAAGCTATCAGAGATCGTAAAGGAAATCTAAGGTTTGCCTACAGGAAAATCCCAAGGCATGATTAAACAAAGCTAAAATGATTGTGATCCCCAAGCCTGGTAAAGCTAGACACCTATACGGCACACGTAGACGAGTCTCGGCGTTACATCTAGATAATAAGATCCTTGCTAAAGTAATTGCCACCAAGATAGAAACTTGCATAACCGCTTTGGTAGCTTCAGACCAATTGCGCTTTATGGCTAGTCGATCAATAATATTTGAAGGTTGTCTGCCACTATTGCTCTTCTTCCACCATTGTTTACAGAAATCACTGTCATTCTTGACACTGAGGCGACATTCGATTTTCTGGAGTGGGGCTATTTATGGGTTGTACATTTGAATGACTGGCCCTATGCTAGAGTGCAGACTAATTCAGATCATAATCTGCCCATTTGGACGCATATCTATGAAGGGTTGTAAAACCTAAGAGGGGCACTCACCAAGGTTGCCCTCTTTCAGCTATATTATTTGCTTTGTCTATTGAGCCTGTGGCCATTGTACTCTGACAAAGTCATCTGCACAGGTGTATTAACTATATAATAGCAGTCTTTTGCCTTTGTATGCAGATGCTATGGTCATATATGTTCATAATACTCTAACAGTGTGCAGGTCTGATTTTTCCCTACTCCTACAACATGTTTTGCTCTACATATTGTGATATTTGCATTATAAACTCCCATGTATACCTTTGCTGTATAATCAATTACAATCTAATATTAAATACACTGATCCCAAAGTGCTTCATAGGTGGAATTCAGAACTGGTTGTCTCTTTGGGCGATGAGGACATTAAGTCCTAGACTCTCATGGATACATTTAAAGTATTTACACCAGGAATATCACACCCCTTACATACTTTACAAGATGGACTGCTCTAAACCACGTAATTGTCCGAAGTGTAGAGCTGAACATGCTGGTTTTACTCATGTTTTAAACAAATGGAGTTTGTCCTAGTTAGACTATTTTTTTTATTTCATAATGTATAATTTTGATTCAATCAATGAGCAATAAATGCCTTGTCACTGCGGTTTTATTCATATGACATAAGCATGTATACATATTCAAGGATTTTGAGTGAGGTGTCGGATACCTTAGACAAGGTTATAAAAAAAAAGATATGTCCATTGGAACACGTTTGTTGTCTTCTAGGGCTATTTACAGGCATATGTGCTTGGCATATCATGGATGCGGAAGACTACGCCACCATTTGCAGACAGGTTAAAGACTTTGTTTCAATGGGTTAGAACAAGAATTGTGCCCCTTATGCATACCTAAAAATCGCCCAAAGGACGTCTGGAATGAGTTCAGACGTTACCTTGCATTTCTTACATTTTATAAGATGGATTAATGGTTTAATGATTTTGATTTGTATGCCCAGGGCATGAATATATATAGAAAATGATTTTTTTCACATTAGTAATGTTTCTATGGTCTATGTTTCTTGTTATTGGAATAATGATACACATTTGTTATGAGCTATGCTGTAATAAAACAATACATATACGTTTACAAAATTGGGCAATCTTCAATTAAATGGCAATCAGAAAGACAGGCAAAGTGGTCTTTTTTCTATGGCTGTTTCCCACCACTTGTTGAAAAGAGCTGGCATGACGATTGAGAAAGAAGATGATGATAAAGGAACTGTAGAAAAAAAAATGAAATAAAGCTTATCTCTACTCACCATTAAGGAAGCCGAGTAAAGCAAATAAAATGCTTCACAAGCAGTATTTCGAAAGTGAAATCAGCAGAAAAATATGTCAAGTCAGTGTAAAGGGATCACTGCTCACAGAGCAGAACAAATAACAGTCTTTTACTCCTCTGCGATGTGGTGCCAAATTGTATCACATGCAAACATTACAGGCATATAAGTTTCCTTTGTTTTTTTATTTTCAGAAAAACTGGACATTGATTTAAAAAAAGGAACTATCCACTTCTTGGAAACAAATTGGTTACTTTGGTTTAAAAAAAAGGAGAAAGGCTGTTAGACACTTGTGGGTGGCTGTATTTGAACGTCTTTCACGTGAAGAGCTGGTTTCGCCTGAAAATATGTAGGTGCCATGTTAGTTTATTAACTTTTAATAGTAAAAAACACAAAGTTGAAACTCCTATTGGATGGGCTCTCCAGATTCTAGTCCGTTCTTAAATTTTTTAATTCTTTCATTCAATGTTCATGGAATTATGGTTGGAAAAATAGTGGAGTCTTTAGGAAATACCCAAGAGTCGAAATCTGCAGTCTCCAAAAATGTCATGGATGATTTGGGTCCAATTATGTTATCAAGTGATGTCTTCTTCTGAGAATGTTGAAGTACCCTTTAAACTATATGAGAGGCGACCACCTTATTTACTACTGCTCTGCACAAAGAGAAACAGTCTTGCACTGAGCAAATACCTCATTTACGGTAGAATTACAACAATGTATACAACTGAATAAAAAATGGTTTGCTTTCTCTTATCTACCTTTGTTGAGAAAAAGCAACGTAAAACCATTCCTTCTGCCTGAGAATCTGTGCAGAATATAGTGCTTTTGGTGCTGTGTCAGTAGTCACCAAGCAATTCAAGTAGCTCCAAAGCTTCCCATCAAACAGCTGCAGGCAGGAACATGAGTTAATTTACGTACTCAGGAGACAGGGGCTCTGCCACTTGTCTCATCTGAAGAACCACAAAGAATCACTGTGCTCCACAAAGTGATATTCGATTGTTCTGGTTACATTTCTTTATAGCCAGATCCTAGTTCGTAAGAATCCATGCGTAATGGGAAAGGCAAACATCATCAGCCATTTCCCCCTCACTTGAGCATTCACTAGCTATGCACCTGAGTGAGCAGAGATAAACACAATCTCTGTATTAAAGATTTTGAGCATGAATTCAAGCATAGTTTGGGCCTGATTATGAGGACATTTGGTTGGGTAACCAAGGGGGGAGGGGTGAATACCTCACCAAGCTAGAGGGTGATGGGCCTGGGAAGAAACAGGGAGGGACCCCTAGTCACTTCCACTAAGACCACTCCAGAGCGCAGGGCACAGTCATAGAGAATGTTACAATGATACTGGCCCTTTAAGTTACCTGCAGCAGGCATCCTGGCTCAGGAATGAAAACAGCCCACTCTTTTCCAGGAGACCTGTGACCATAGCGCTAAGTAAATCCTGTTCTATAAAGGGCATTTCAATACAGTCTTCTGGCAACCTACTGCGCACAGTGTGAAGAATCACTATCCCGAGCTGGACATCGGTGGCCCTCTGCACATTCCTTGGGCAACCTAGCACACCAACTCATGTAGTTCCCAGGAGTTACTTCAACACTCCTGTACAGCCCAGGGAGTAGGTTTGTGGCAGACCACAGACACCAATGTATCCTGGCCTCCTATCGTTTTCAAATACAAGACTCTGTGAAGCAGGACCCACCTCTCCAATGTATCCCTGAGACCACATCTATGACCGATATGAAATCCAAGATGGCGGATCAGCCATTTAAAGAGATAAGTATGCATTCCCGGTCAGTTAGCCTGCCAAGGTGAACCCTTTAACCAGTCAATTTCAGTCCTACATTAATGTGACATCACAGGTGAAGACCCTCAAGTTACAGGGATATATAAGATTGGGCTCTCGGTCAGACAGTGTATGTGTATCTGGAGAAGGAGTTACTTGCAAGAGTTTGAAGATGGCTGGAAAGAGGAAGGAGTCCAGAAGGAGAGAGAAACCTGGCGAGAATAGGAGTTCGGAAAGAACGAGGAGGTTGGGACAAAAGAGAGGTTGCGTGAAAAGGTTGGAGATTCTTGAGGGGGAAGGAGGTGGAAGAAGTAATTGGGTAGGAGGGGAGTTAAAACCAGGAGGAATTGGAAGAGAAGGAGCTTGTTGGTGATCAGGAGTATGTCTAAGAGGGAAAGTTAGAGGGGCTGATAAACATCAAGTGGGGGTGCAAGAGAGAATTGAGAAGGAGGGTGGTGAACATCAAGAGAAGGTGACACAAGGGCACAAGGAGGAGGTTTGTGGAAGCTCAGTAAGAGACTGAAGAGAAAAAGTCAGGAGAACAGCATAGAGACAAACAGCATATGAATGTACAAGGACACCATTTGGGAGTAAGGCAGTGGATAGGGGAAAGACCCTGATTGAAAGGGTTTGGATCCACAGCTGAAGGAGGCACGAGAGCATGACATAGCATCGATGAGGGCCAGGAACAGCAATTAGAGAACCAGGTGGGGAGAATCTTAAGAGATTTGGAAATCAGAGACTCTTACGTGGGTCGCAGGACAAGACTGCTCGCCTGCTCTACCTAATGCTCCCGGAGAAGCTCCTCCAGATTTCTTGGACTTTGAAGACAGCGCCATGTCATCTACACGGATACTTGAACACCAAGAAACGAACCAGGAACTAAAGCACGAGATGTGCCGAGAGGGGAAGACTGTGGAAAACACTTAAATCTGAGAGATTAGATGGGAAAAGAAGGAGGAGGGAATACCTTAAAGGCCAAGACCAAGAGAGATAAAGAGAAGGGCATGAGAAACTATAATGCCCGAAACTAAGAGAGAGAGAAGGGTGCAGGGAACACTGCAGCTTACCCTCATGCAGCCAAAAAGGCGATCAAGGGAGAATGAAATAAAGGATAAAACTGAACCCTTTTTTAAATTGGGATTTTAGGATATTACAGGAAGTGTTGAAAAGCAAAGTTTTAAGTTGGCTTTACGTAACCTTTTCCCATTTATTGTTTGCCACATCTTGTGTTAAACCCCTTAATATAGCTTTCACTCCCTGGCGGGGGGCGGAGATGAGCTTTAGTGGGCCGCCAGCCGCTCGGGCCTCAGCTCAGGCCGTTAAAGGACATGTCTGCCCACACCGGGTTGTGAAAGCTATTCGCACCCTCGGATATACAGGGCTTCGGATAGATATCTGAATTTTTTTTGTCTGACGAGAGATCAGCTCAGGGAGAGCCCATTTCTTGTGGGAGAAAGAAAATGGCCTACGACCGTAAAATGGAAAAGGGAATAGGTCCCTTTTTGGATGACGGCGGTCATACAAAACATGTTACAAAATGGCTGCCGTAATTCGGAAAGGGGCTTAGTCCCTTTTCTATTTTAATGGGGGCAGGTGCAGGTTGTGAAAGCACAATCTCTTCTGGGAAAGGCAGATTGTAATTGGCCAATCTGTCTTTCCCGGGGGCGAATAAAGGTTAATGTTTCAGTTATTAAGTGTTGGTCTGGTTTCTGAGCCTTAGCAATCTTTGTGTCCCAAGGAACTATGTATTGTTCTGAGCATTCATAACCATATCTATTTTTCACTTTACTCATTTTGGTTTTTTTAGGTATCCCACGCAGTCCAAACCCAGCTCCAAATTATGCAAAAGCATTTCCTTGAACAATTTTGTAGAGCTAAAGCATCTGGAAAATGACATGCAGTTGATAGAACAATATGGTCTGTGCTGTCATCTTGAGAACAGATTACAGATAGCACTAGAAGCCACACTTTTACGGTTTTCATTGCACATGTTTACAATGTGGGGAACATATGTGTAATACAAGTAATCATGGCTTTGGTGTTTTTTGGCCAACAATGGTGAGAATAAGCTGTCCTTATAAAACTCTGTTTGGGGGTAATTATGCATGTCTGTATGGATGGAAAAACTACCCTGCCAATGAAGAACATGTATACTTAAAAAGGATGCATATTTTCCTCCTGTTAATAATCTGCTGTTAACTGTTGGTTTCTTGATATGGGGTGTTTATGTAGTTGGGGGTAAGCCTTGTAGGAGACCGCTGACGATGTTGCAAGAAGAGGGGATGGAAAGTCCAATATCTAAGCTTCTCTTTTCAAGTATTTGTTACCAGAAGAAGTTTTCAAAAGAAGCCTTCACACGACTTAGCAATGTGTTGTGGCTGCTCTTCTTATTGACTAGGAACATTTGTATTTGGTGAAGTGAAGAAGGAGAACAGAAGAAGGTACAAAGTCTTCTGAGCAGGAAAGGCTTGAAAAGTGGCATGTTGAGGGTTTTACAATAAAGAAGAACGACACTAGAGCACGTTTTGCTTAAATAATGTACTCAAAACCTAGCATGGTAGGATGTCAACCCAATTTAAATGCCAAATGTTTGGTGTAGATAAAGCAGTCTATTTTGAAGTGGGCAGGGCAGAATATGAACCTTAAAGGACACTGTTTAGAATCCAAGAACCTTGTTGTTTAAGGCATCATATGGGTGACTGGTAGGAGACTGGAGATCATATCATGCATGCAGCCAACTGATATGTTAAGGAATACTGAAAGAAGACAGGGGAGCAATGCTGCATGCTAAGACAGAGTTACTTAATCTGTTAATAATACTCCACATGCCTCAATAGGAGAAAGGTTTGCAATTGCTAAACGAACAATGGTTGGAAAATAAATCTCCAGTGAAGACCTGGTTGTAGCCTCATCCTTTCTCCTCTTTCGATAGGTATGTATTTCTGCAAGCCAGAAGTACGTTTTTTGTACGATTTGACTGAAGCCTGATCAGGAATAAGAAGAAATGTAATGTGAAACTGGAATGGCGCCCTTCTTACCATTACTGCTAATTGTTGTGTCTTACATTTACACCAGTAACAAATAAATGTATTGTCCAAATACCACACATTTATTTTAATAGAGAGTGACTGAGGAATTGGAAGTGTGCTAATTGGCAGATTCAGTCCATAGAATTAATTGAAGTACAAAACTGCCTTCTAAAATTGGGCACTACTGAAGTATGCCATATTGTCCATCTTCAAAACCACCAGAAAGAGCAGAAAAATAAATGTATTGAAAAGTGAGCACAAAAAAAAGAATTAATAAAGAAAACATCTATCTATGGATTAATGTCCTTTCCCAGACAGCAGAAAAAATAAAGGAAGGCACGGTGGTGCAGGGCACAGTGAAAAATAAGTTCCCCAGCTCATGAAGTCATATAAAAATGTTCTTGGTTCATCTCGGAATTGTTCGGGATTTGCAGAAAATTGTAGTGTTATAATATTAATGGAGGAGTAAAATATGTTCTAAGCGACAATATTCATGGATATATATTTGAATTTGTCATAACTTTACTAGTGCTAAACTATGGAACATCATTTCCAAACCTATCATTCGATTTTACCCATTACTAAAACAAAGTATTTTCTCAGTGTTATTAAGTGTTTATGAATTGTTATATTTTCATGTAGGCTTTTTTTGAAAAAAATGAACCTTTATATTGCGCTTCATGCCGGAGACCAGCCTCTATTCATGTGACTGGGATTCAAACCTGTGCCACTCTGCATTGTCTTGCTTCCAGGACAAACATATTGCGCCTGAGCTATCCTCACAGCTTTTAGATCAGATTGATAAACTAACTTCCTGTCAATTTACTCTGAATTCTTCTCATTCACTTCCTTTAACAGATAGGAAAGTGACGGACTGCATCACTCTCCCTCATAAACTGGAGTACTTCATAGTTCAGAATGTACTTAATACTGTGCAGCAATTGTAATTATTAATACATATCTACTGTCACACAAAGCTTCTGTTATTTTTGTACCTTTTTCTGCCCTCCGCCTGGTGTGTGGGTGATGTTTTCCAGTGATCCAATCTTAGACTGCACTCTCTCCTTGAAGTCCAGTTTCTCTGATTTAACTTCTACCAGTCCGCCTCCTAAAAAAAGAGGAAAAAGAATTAGAGGATAGGTTCTTTGTCAAATACTAGCTCTAAACATCTACTTTGGTAAGCCCGCTGTTTCCCGCTCCAGTTAAAATTGATTGCATGTGTGGTTTTGAATATTGTGGCCAATTCATTTGCCTTTACACAGTTTGTGTACCAATTGCAAAGAAAAACAAAAATTGCTCATCCGTTACAACGTACAGAAGTTGTTTTTCATCATTGAAAACGCAGTTTTCTTTCAGGCTGCTGTCACCTACATTTTCCTTGCTGAAATTCTGCAGATTATTGCAGTAAATTACTCATTCAGTTCATCCAGAACTCATCATTCATAAGATGTAAACCAACACTGGGCCTCCTTATAACTCCGGAGGTAGCCGTGCTGGTAAAAATGGCAGGCTGCCGCCAGGCGCCTGGCAATGGGGAATCACCAGGGCATTACCGGCGCCAGAAAAAGTAACTCCCCATTCCCATTCGAGTCCCATAGGACTCGAATGGGAATGGGGAGGACGGATGCACCAGCACTGTGTGCAACAGTGCCCGTGCATCCGTCAAAGTCTGCGAGCGGGTGCCTTTGCGCCCTCCAGGTCAGACCTGGCGGACGCAAAGGCACCCAGCCCGCAAACTTGTACTGCCGGTCTGGTAACAAAGGTGCCGGTAACGCTACCGGCACCGTTATTATGGACCGGCAGGGTTGTAATGAGGCCCACTGTATCGGTCATTATCTGCCATTAGACAAAGATAACGAAGGGAGGATAGATGAGGATCACAACTGTGAATGGAGGGTGTGCTGGAGGTGTTTAACAAGTATGCATATGTCGAAGGCAATACACCTTACATTCACATTTCAATAACAAGCCATATCATTGTACATTTGTATGAATTAGTATAGTTCTGATGTAAATTGGGATGGGAAAAATAAAATAAATGTAACCTCCAGCCAGCTTAGCACACGGTACTTGATACAACTAGCAAGGAGTAATATTCACACGTCATGACATACAGTTACTCCGAGTAGAAAATGCATTCCATATTCTTTGTACACCATTCTCTTACGCCTAAAAAACACAAGTGCACCAGTGGAAAGACTCTCTGAAAAGCTCGGAGGCCATAGCTCCATTCTCTATGGATGGGCTACAAATAAAGGACGTTGCGGCGGAGATGGAGGCATCAAGATGCAGGATATGACCTATTAAACAAAGCAAATCCTATGATGTTGCAGGACACCTTAACACCATGAAAGAAGACAAAATATTACAAGGGAGAACTATGACAAAACTTTGTTGTCTGGAGACCTGAGATGTGTGGATCAGCCCGGCAGATAGGCTACACACGAGCTGCTTTTACTAACTAAAACGAGGCAAATACTTCAAACAAACAAACAAACAAACAAACAAACAAACAAACTAGGGAGTAAATATACTCCAAGAAACTCTGAAAACAATAGACACATATGCTCCTGCCACTCACCTTCCACATTAAGGGCAGGATTGTTCCAGTACCACTGGCTCCTGAAGACTTTTTACTATCTGTATTTTCCACCTGTCTATGGGGTGGGGGGCACACAGGACTCCACACAACAATTTACAACCAACTGAAGTGAAAAAGAGTTTTTATCTGACGCTTGATATACAAGTTTGATACACTTTTTACATAGGGCAAAGGCCATCAAGACTTTCTAGCTCAAATGATTCTTTAAGGTTCCAATTGTTGGTAAAAGTTTGATATGTTTTATACACAAATTCCCCGGGATGGGATTTTCCTCATGCATAATCTTCAGAACTAACTTGTCTGTCTTCTCAGCAATCTTTCAACTCCATATCTTGTGTTTTGAAAATCTTAGCTCTACGCGGTACCATGTTATAGTGTCTCGTTGTAAATTCATGTTTTCCTTTATTAAAGTGTGATATGCTGCATTGTTTTTCTCAACATCATTAATTGCTTTTTCAAAATTGTGCATGTTATTTTTCTCTAGTTCACAGTTTGTGTTGTGCTTCTTGCCTTGTTTTATTCATGACAGTTGCAAGTAGATAGCCAGTGAATGTCTGAATCAATCAACGGCTTGAGGCAGATCATCAGACCTCTGTGGCCTGCTCCCTCCATAATGTCAAGGGGCCCTTTCATTTGCAGGGCTTTGCCTGATGTCGAGGTGATGCTATATTTTTTCATGGGGCTTAAATATCAAAATTACATCTTGCGTTTTTTAGGGGATTTTGGCTGATATTCTATTCTGGTAGCCCTTCTCTCAGCAGAGGAGTGGGATTTTCTTGCACATCCCAAACTTAGTTCTATGAGGCTATTTGAAAATCTCTGCAGTGATTATCCATATCTCTCCACAAGGGTAAGAATTGGTTTTTACTTACCTCTGGTGGCACATGCCATAATCTATAATGTATTCCCTATGTCACTGTCTTTACTCTATTGGATTGGCTGAACACTTCTAGGCATGATGATACTTGCAGATGGACCCGTTGTACCATTACTTGCCTGCTCGCATGCATATGCGTGTAAACCTAGTAATATAGCACAGTGGCTTGCATGCTCACTGAGGACAGCTGGGTGTATGATACAGGTCACAAGTTTGAATTTTTGCGTGACGGGGTCAGCTAGTTCAGCCATTCAAGTTTAACAAAAGGAACTACTGAGATGGATAATAAGAGTAGTTTGCAATTGCTAACACATCTGTTGTTTGACCACAGCGTGACCTTTGTGGGTAAGGTCCTCTTCAGCCTGCCACTGCCCAAGTATCAACGCTCCTGTGGCCAACCTCAGTGACAGCCACACCATTTGCATTCCATGACCTCTCCACTGAAACCAAGATCCATACCCAAGGAATAAGCCTACGGCCAGTTCCCTCACATTGTAACTGAATTACTTTACTGCATGTTTCCTTGTTTTATTTTATTTATGACATTATCTTCAATGCAATTTACCTGTAACTAATACCCTGACTATGGGCCTCATTCCGACATTTGGAGGTAACCACGCTGCTATTTGCGGCATGGCTGCCTCCAAAATCGTTCCGACTCTGGCCTGGTGAATGGAGTAATTACCGGTTCATTCCGAGCTTGGAGGGACCGGTAATTCCCCATTCACCAGGGCCATTCCCCATTCGAGCCCCCATAGGGCTCAATGGGAAGGGGGAATGCGGCAATAACGGTACCATAAATTACGGTACCGTTATTGACCACGGTACCGTTATTGACCACGGTGTCCCTTTGCGGGTCCCGTCCTTAACGCCTGCTAAAAGCAGGCGTTAAGGAAGGACCCGCAAAGGGAACTCGTAGTAGGGCACAAAAGGATTACTGGCACCGGTGTCATTAACGGTGCCCGGTATCCCTTTGCGCCCTACTTGTAATGAGGGCTAGCTACCCCGTAACTGCAACTACTAAGATGTATACAAAGTACTCCTGTATAATTACGCCGTGATACCTTAGGGTTTGGGCCTACAGCAAATGCAATAAGTAAAATAAAATAAATAAATAAGTAAGTAAAGCATTATCTGCTTTACTTACCTTGCTTAGCTCTTCTGTGTTGGGGGCATTGATCAGTCCCTATGGCTATCAAAGCAGGGGAACCCTGTCCCCATTCTGAAATTCCTTGTTTGTTTTACTCGGCACATGTCGCTTCTACGTTGTTTCCCTTTCTGTGCCCCCTTCCCTGTCTGTTTCCGATTCAGGGGACACCCCACCAACCCCGTCCCCAGACGCACGCACGCACCCCCACTCCAATTCTCCTTCTTACCTGATGGTCCCTGCCATGTTCAGCCACATTCCTCTATGCGCAGTAAACGCATGCGCAGATTTCCCGGAAGGCTATCTTTGTGACGAAAGCAGGCTTTCAGGGAAATCCCTGCAAGGAAAGTGGGCTGAACGCTCATATCACCTAACAGTGACGTGTGATGGAGATATTCTGTATGCCTTTCTCTTTTGTTTTAAGTAACATTCTGTTACTTGCATGATGTGTAAAAGACAGGCTCGTGGGAGTGGATATTTTTCTACCGTGTTTTTACTGTTCACATATGCACTTTTGCATTTGGCTTTTAGAGCCTCAAATACACTAAAATGGCAGTGACTCTTTTTTAAGAGCAGTTTCATCACTATAACGAGTGCTTAAACGCTCGCTCGAGTTGTGGAAAAATCACTGTGATATACAACCAAATGAGTACAGTGACTCGGTAGTCAGGATTGTTCTGCCCATTCTGTGCATCTCGGGGCAAGCTGGAGACAGATCAGTGAGCGAGTCACTGCATAAGTGCAGGGAATTCAGGGCGATCTCCAGCATGTGCACGTGTATACAGCAGACATCTACAAACCTCTGTCACTATCTTCTCTAACTAAATGCAAAGATTTAACTTGTTTTTTGCTTGCACAGAACAACTGGACACATGCATTTGCCGAAAAGTGTGTATCACATGCTCATTCTTGCATCGTTCCTGATAGTATCTAAAGTCACTAGGTTATGCTCTTCATGTTAAAAGAAAGCTATGAATGCCACCAATCACGCCCGTGACATATGTTAAACTATTGCATGAAATTGGATTGAAGTTAAACCTGTGTCCATCTATGAAGTGGTGCTTATTAATGGCAATGGGCCTCATTTTGACCCTGTCGCGTACAGAATGAAGGGGGCCGGTACGGGACCGGCCTCCTTCATTCCGTCAGGGCTGATTACGAGGTTCCCTTTGCGGGACCCGAATCAGACGTCTGGTAAAACCAGATGTCTTTTCTGGGTCCCGTGAGGGGAAGAGGGAGGTAACAACGGGACACTTGTAATGTTCCCGTTGTTACCTCCCTCTCCATTCCCATTGAGCCCCATGGGGGCTCAAATAGGAATGGGGAATGGTTCCTGCAAGGAGGACTTACCGGGTCTTCCTATGTCGTAATGACCCGGTAAGCCCCATTGCAGAAACCCAGTAATGGAGCACGGTTTGGAGGCAGCCATGGTGCTAATAGCACCATGGCTACCTCCAAACTCGTAATGAGGCCCATTGTCTCTGTGTTATGTGATGGGAATCTCTGCTAAGAGCAGGCACTTGGCTTGTGATACTGAAACAAAAAGCAGCCTGGAATGTTTATTCAGCATAGTGGGACAAACATCTCTCCAACTACAGGCACATGACACAAAACAACAGGGGAAAAGGTGTTAGCGTCCCAGAGGGCCTTACTTGCAGTTTTCATTCTGCTGTTGCCGTGTGGATCCCTGCTGTGAGAAACCAGAAGGTGTTTCACCCGCTAGTCCCCAGGGATCTCTCTCTCTCAGGAAGCCAGGGCATGGACATTGCCTTTGGATTGGGACCCTGAGGGTGGATCAGTGTGGGAGGATCACCTGGGTGAGGGGTCTTTGGGGAGTGGGAGTGGGACACTGGATGGTGAGATGCAGTATCCCTCCCCCTGTAACACCTTTACCCCATCCTACCAAGTAGGATACTTGGGAAATGTACCCCTCAGCCTCTTTCCCTTCACAAACACGTCCACACGGACAGCCCGCTCTGGGAGAAAACAGACTCACACCCGAGCAGTGTACCTGACATGTCCCACTACTATGGTCAGGTGAAGTCAGGCAATTACTGACAATCACTCACACCTGACTTCCATTAAACTTCCCCATTCGCATAAAAGGCGGCGCACAAGAGCACACTCTGAGCAAGGCAAAACACACAGCAGTTTCGAGGCAGCAGCTGAACGAGGGGAGAAAGACGGGAGACCAAGAAGGGTTTGCATGGAGGGAAATACCCTTGACCTTTTTGGCAAGAAACCTTTACTTTCAAGAAACCTTCAAAGCGCAAAGCATAAGGCCAGGAAAGCAGACTGGAGAATCCTGCATTGTGTGTCGGAGATACCGAAGGCCCTCCCGCGTAACGAACCAAGGTGGGGAGGAGCAGCAGCCACCAGGGTATCGTCCTTGGCCCCAAAAAGAAAGAAGCAACAGAGAGGTGCATGCAGCCGGTGAGTTGGGGAGACCGATGCAAGAGCCGTCTGAGTTGAGGTCAAGGATGCAAGCGGCAACATTGTATAACGAGCGCTGGAACAAACATTGTTGAACACGTGTGACAAAAGACGTGAGTAAAGCTAAACTGCTGATGAATGTATGAACTTGAGAAGGAAAGATACAATACTGTTAACAGAGCGTTCCGGCACCGTGAGTGTGCTCAATCAAAAGGTCTCTGTAAGGTATTCCGCCAAGAGAAACGAAAGCCAAAAGATTGATGAGAATATTGTGTGAAGTGAAACAAAGTGGTCCTATGACGGTTTAGGCAAAATTCATTGCACATTCAAAAGTCTTTGATTTTGATATCAAGAGGATCCAAGCCCGAACGAGGGAGATCCATGGTCCGTTCCCGAACAAAGGAGACCAAGAGTAAACATTGTGGTCCAAGCCTAAAGGAGGGAGATCCATGATAAATACGGGAAGTGAGAATTTGTGCATGTGAAGATCCTGATAGAAATGGAACTCTGATATTTGTTTGTTATGACAGGCCCTCTGCAGTAAGAGACTTTTATTGGAAAAGAGACTTTGGCAGCATCACTGATATCTATGCTTTGAACTGTGTCCTCGTGGCCAGAGTGTGTGTAAAGCTCGAATGTGCCATCTTGCCCCGTGCTGAAAACGTGGAGAAGGGAAGCCAACTGCTCAGCCGTCCTGACATATTATTTCTTGAACACTTTTTTTGTTGCATACATTATTATCCCACACCCTTTTGTATTTAGAGATAAGGATTGGCAATAGGTTTATTTGTATAGGCCCTTTTATTTTGACAGAGGCTTGACTAGGACTGCGTTATTATTATTTGATGGTCGTAGCTTGCTCCCAGCCTTAGATTTAGGTTAGATAGGCGTTCAACCAACCCATCGAAGTTCAATAAACACCCTTGAACTGAGATCACTTGTGTCTGTCTGCACTGTTTGATAGCATGCCTTCCTTACAAAGTCCACCTCACCTGCACTACATAAACTTTGTGATCCCCGCAAGGGCGAAACCCGCGGGGGGAAAGGCTCGGGGCGTTGGCCGAATCTACAGATGAGGACCCTTCCTTCCTCTTTTGTGCTCAGCAAGGATCCCTGGAGTGATATTGTCTCTGGGTAGCTGAGCGTGGGCTCGCCTCAGCGTTTCGGATTTTGGCTTCTGGCAGACCGGGTGTGGATTAGCTGAACTGAAATGGATCTGTCGACACTTGAGCGATAAGTACTGTCAAGCATTGGCTAATGTGGTTAAATTGTTCGTTAGTGGTGGCCTGTTGGGAGATTGACTGGGGTGATTACCACACTGCGCACTCTGTCAGAGCTATCTGAAATATCCACCATGGGTGGGCTCTCGCTCTCCCGAGACTCCCCTGAGTCTGGCCGCTAAAGCCTGCGTGCACTGCATTGGGGCTCGACAGAGAACATTATTGAGGGGGTGGGTTGCACATTGCGCCTCACAATTCAGGGGGTTCATCGGCTGATGCCGGCACGTGGAGGGAAGCTGTGGCCAAGCTTAAGATTTCACCAGGCAGTTTAATTTGCATTTCTTTTTTATCTGCTCAAGTGTACCATCATATTGGTTTGCAGTCTTCATACGGTGCTGCAGGGCGAGAGCGAACTACGGCGGCCCATCAAGCTGTCGGGTGTGCCATGCCCTGAGCACAATTTTTTGCTATTTAGGCTGCACCTGAACGGAACAGATGAAACAACTATTTGGGGAGAGCTTCTTTGTCCTCTTGTTTCCCCACACATTGAGCAATTTATTGTACTATTGTCATACCGACAGCCCATACTGTTGAACTGGATTTTGTGACTCAGGTTTAAGGTTACATATGATTTTAAAGCTTTCATTATAGGGTATAAGAATTTAAGTGAATGCTTATAATTACATAGGTTGTTATTCTTGATTCTTGGACATTGGTCACAGCTCCCTTGCACAATTTGTCAAACTGAGGCGTTACTTGCACTCTGGGCTCAGGGTATGCATTAAGGACCTAAGCTTATCTACCCTTTGGATAACCCTTGAAACATTGCACCTTACCAGAGGATGATACAGGATTTGGTTGTTAGTGCGATATTTGCACTATTCTTAGCAATTCAAGTCATAATATTTTTATATTCTTTTTTCTTTTTTAGTTTTTTAATTAACTGTCTATAGTACAAACTCCTGCCTTCCAGCATGTCTATACGGAAGGCAGCGAGCCCACCATTTAACTGTACTGCGGGGAAAAGAACCCTGAAGTTTGTTGATAGAATTGACAAGGCTAATGCTAGGATTAACAAAATTGCAGGGCTGCTGCAGGACTTTAACCCCAAGGAGTCTAGAGTTCCCAGCAAGCCGATCACCGACTCTGGAAAAGGGAAAGGTGGGGTAGAGGCTGTAAGGTAAACAAAATTATTTCAAATTATAGTGTGGTCAGTAACAATGAACTGTCCACCCTGCCTAATAAGGAAGCAGGCATCTCCAACAGTCCAAAGCTGAGAAATCCTCCCCTGCATAAACTCAGTGTGGAGCAGATGCGTAATGAAGCCAAGAACAATCTGGGCACAACTAAAAGCAGCCTGGCTGCTTTATTGGAAGTAGGTAATATTTTGCCTGGTTATGAGGTTCCCAACTACCCTGATTGGCAGGATGGAAAATCCTTTAACTGCCCTGTGGAGGTCAACCGTCATTTGACGGCTGTTTCAACACAGTAACGTGTGGAAGAGGGGGTGTGGGCTGGGACAGGGATGGAGATGCGCCTGACTCAGCTGTAACCCAAAGTACAATTTATCCCCGAGTTACAAATCAGCAATAGGTTTGAGATTTTGACTGATAGGAGCCCAGCTTTGAATCCAAACCCTGTAACGATGCTGCCTGATTCTCACCTCCAGGCTGTTGAGGGCAGGATTGGCACTGTTAAAGGGGTGGATAGTTGTGGGGGCTGTACGCATGTATTACTGTTGGTTGCATCGCTGCAAAAAGAAAATGAGGAACTGAAATTAGAACTGAGAATGCTCAACAGGGTGGTGGCGGGGTTGGTTTCATGCCTGCAACCTGTCCAGTAGCAGATAGCAGGAATGGTAGTAATGGTTGATAGGGGCCCTGAGTCTGGGAGAGGGGCACAAGGGCAATTAAGTATATGCCAGAGCAATATTTGTGTTAAGATGGGGCATAACCAGGGGGAACTCAGAGATTATGTAGCCCCATTCCCACGTTCCCTTGAGCAGGCCACGAAACAAAGCCGAGCAAAGGTATGTTCTCACACACTCACCCAATGTCAAGATGCACCATCAGCAGCAATTCAGTGTCTGATTGTTGTTTCTATTTGGCGAATGGCCCCAAACACTTGGGTGTAAAACAAGAACAGGGGGATAGCCCGATTAATAAAGTTACCCACTGCTAGAGGGCAAAAAGGGAATGTCTATCGATCTTCGTGTGAGCATGGAGCCAGTCCCAAGATATCTTGATGATTTATAGAAAGAACATTGTTACTATTTGTGGTAATTATGTGCTTGTTCCTGTGAATAGCTGTTAAGGTTTTTGCCAAGAAAGAGAACAATGTAGTTTTATTTTCAATAACCTGGAGAAAATGCTGCCAATTTTTAGGAAGTGCAGCGCTTGGTTCAACATGTTTCTGAAAACCTTTTCCCGTTTTAGTGCGTGTGTCACTCTTCAAGCTGTTAGGCCTGTACACATCCCAAATGATATCTAGCCTTGTAACATATTGAAGCTGAGATTTGATGTAGGGTATGAACATCATGGTACTGGCATAATCATTGAATGCTTTCGCAAATCCTGGTCGCAGCATGTTGACAATTGCAGAGCCATCAAGGATGGTCATTTGGACTGTTGGTTTGGAAGTAGTGTTTTTCCCGGTGTGAGTTCTTCCCGGAAAATCAATCAATCAGACTTTGTTCTGGTTCTTAGACTCCCTAGCTTCGACAGTGCTGGAGGATAGGCTTAGTTTTCATGTCTAAAGAACTCATCCAGATCTTCATTATGTATCTGTAATGCAATTTAGAGTTTAGAAAATAGTGAGCAGTCATTCCTTAGCGATATCAGTTGTAACTGTTTACTTGACTTTTCACGAACTGAAGGATGGCTGAAGAGGTGGAGGTTATTCCGCTTAATAGGATCTGCAATATGTTTCGCTTGATTAATAAGCCTGTTACTGACATATAACTCATACTGGTCAGCTCCAATTCTTTTCAATATTTGGCAGTGTGTCTGCAACTTCTGGATGTACTATATTTCTGCTGTCAAGTACCATTAGATCACAGCTGGTTTCACTAAATGGGTTTCCCATATCTTGTATTGCATGAGTAAGAGACTTGATATCTTTTGCAAAAGCAATCTGTGAATGCTTGTTGGCCTTGCGATGACGCTCATCTTTTTCTTCATCTCTTCGTCTTTGTAGAATTAAAATGTTCAAATAAGCAGGCCATCTCAGTTATTAACGGTGCCGGTGCTTCAGTGAAAAATCATCCAGTAGGGGCTTCAACTACCAGCTAGTCAGACCTACTGGTAGTTCACTGCCACTACTGTCAGAATTGTAGTTTGCTGGTCCGGAAACGGTGCCGGCAACTATTGCTACCAGCACTTTTTTCCGGAACCAGCAAACTTATAATGAGGTCCTTTGACTTTTTTTGTGACAAACTTTCCTTTCATGTATTCTGCATAGGTGTTAGGGTGATGCTTTTTAAGTGAAACCACATCACGGAAGTGCAGGCACGCAGGCACAGTACTCACATCTGGGCATACCCGTCCCACTCGGGGTGACTGCAGCAAAACAAAAGAGGTGATGGCTGGAAGGTTTAGAATTAATCTTAACCTTCCAGCCATCACCTCTTTTGTTGTGCTTGAATTATTGGATGTCGCCACTTCTCCTCGAGGTGGGTGCCCTTCCCATGAGGCCAGGGAGGTGAGGCCGCTACCCGATAGTCCCCTTGGGTGTGGTACTCTGCGGGAGGATCTCATGAGGAGACTCCCCCTCTAGGGACAAGGATGACCATCCAAGGGAAATGTGAAATGTATATTTTAAGTAACTTTGGGTCTCACCCTAAATTACTAGGGGAATCCAGACGTGGACCCCTTGCTCACTATTCTTAGAGAGGCACAGCTCCACCCTACTGATGAGGTCCAACCAGACCGAAACACGTGCCTGGGGTTGCTGTTGGTACTCTTGTTCAGAGGAGAATTGCCTAGCATTTCGGTGCTGGACTGATCCAGGGCAGGACAAAGACTGATATGTTTGGAATATTTCACCTCTGTGAAAGATAGTGAGCTAAAGACTCTGGGTAAGGCTCTTGTAACCAGGACTAATGTCTGGCAGAGAGTCTCCCAGGACACTCCTTGTTATTTGCAGCCCATCAGAGAGCCAGAGAAGCCGGGGGAAGACCAAAGCCGAAGCGCGGAGAGCCCCAGACCAGGAGGAAGCCAGCAAGAACCCAAAAGGTATCTGGGTTGCTGAAAAGCCCACAAATCCATTTGTTTCTGTAGCTTTGAAAATCCTGACTAACTGGGACGAGGAAGAGTAGGGATGACTCTAGAAGGATCTCCCTGGAAGGTACTGGGACGAGGAGGACATGCAGAGCAATGAGGAGTCCTCAAGAGAATGTACATGTGCATTCTAGTTGTTTTGATAGTTTGAAGATAAAAAACAACAAAGGATTTACCAAAGAAAGAAACCCTTCCTGGAGGAACCACGAGCGAGGAAGCTGTTTGGAGGAGCCCTGGGAAGAAGCCAACGAGTGTGGCAAGAACAAGAGAACTGCCAGGCCAGGAGAAGGTCCAGTTGCGGGAAGAGCCTGGACGGTGCGTGCAAACCCTAACGCACACATGGAAGGAAGAGGCATGCTGTGGGAATGCTGCAGTCCATCAGATAGCCAGAGAAACCGGGGGAAGACCGAAAGCCGAAGCTCGGAGAGCCCCAGACCAACCGGAGGAAGCCAGCAAGAACCCAAAAGGTATCAGGGTTGCTAGGAAGGTTGGTGAAGGCGCAAGAGAGCTGTGGAAAACTCGAAGAATACTGAGCAGGGGTGAGGAGGGAAACCCTAGGAAAGAAACCCAAATACAGGTCTGGGACCCATACTCGAAAAGCAAGAAGAGTCATACAAGTCCTCTTCTTCGTGGCAGTACCTGGCAGGAGAGGGAACCAGGTCTGGCAAAAACCACAGGAACTTTTGCAAGTCATTTTCTTCGTGACAGTACCTGGCAGGAGAGTGAACAAGGTCTGCCAAAGCCTAGAGGAACTTTTGAAACAATCTTCTTCCTGGCAATGCATGAGTGAGAAGGGCCATGGGAAGGGAGGCATTCCGCGGGCTGTTTTGAATAGTAATAAGAAGCCTGAGAAAGGCCAGGGGAAGGGAGAGATTCCCCCTACAGTTGGGAACTGTATAACAAGAAGCCTGAGAAGGGGCAGGGGAACTGTATAACAAGAAGCCTGAGAAGAGGCAGGGGTAAGGAGGCATTTCCCCAGCTGTTGTGAATTGTAATAAGTGTGAAGAATCCTGCGTATCCCCCACCAAAGCCCTGCCTAAAGTCTCCTCCCAGGTCGCCAGGAGAGGGCAGACGCTTCCTGATCCGAATCTTGGGGGTAGTGTGCTGCGGGAGGATCACCTGGGTGGAGAAAGGGCACAGGGTAGTGAGGAGAGTCCGTTCGATGAATCACAGAATTTTCCTCTGAAAGGGGTTCCCTTACCATCAAGCCAGAGGAGGTTATGGATTATTGTCATTTTAACATCTCTGAACCTCCTGTCAAAGCTGAGATGGTAAATTCTAGCTTTGTAACATCTAAACGTATTACTCCAAAATAACCAATTCTTTTTATCCCTAAAATCAAATGTTCTCCTAAATACCAAAGGTGCAGTACTAGAAATAATGGAAATGTTGCTTTATCTACATTGACTTCCTTTAATAAGGTAACCCTCTTTTAAAAATACTAAAGGGAATTAAATCTACCCTTAATTCTATAAAAGTGGAAAAACAGAACTTCACTAAAGTGAACTACATGTCCCATAATGCCATAGGGACTGGCATGAAGAAGGGGGCTGTAGAGGCTTGCAGACGTCAAGGACCGACAAATAGGTCTTACAGCCTTTGTCAGCGTCAGGCAATTAACAATAAGGGCCTGCAACTCAAATTAATTATCCCACCTAATGAGCATAAAAGGCTGCAACAGGAGGGGGGAAGTAGAATGGGGCTGGAGCAGGAACCGGCAGGCTGGCACCAGTAGCAGAAGGAGAAGAGCCTGAGGCTGGCAGTTCATGAGGAAGAGTGTTCTCTTACAGGACGGAGGGGCAAGAGGAAAGCAGATTTCACCTGCAAAGTCCTGAGAGTGTCCTGTGTTCACAAAACCTGCTGTGTTGTGGCTGCACTGAGAGAGACGTGTCAAGGTTGAAAGTCTTCCCAGGTGTGCCTAATGACCATGAATGCAGAGCTAAGACTGTGCTGCAACCCGATGCCCAAGTACTGAAGAAAGCCGAGGGGCAGAGGAGTAAAGACGACTCTTTGTGGCTGAGGCCAGTCCGAAGACACCTATGCTATGGAGGGGTGTGAGTCCCAAGAGTGCCTAATGTAGTAGCAGAGCCCAAAGAAGTTGGGAAGTGGAAGCTGCCTGCAAGCATAGTGTTCCTGGAGCCGATGAATGAAGCTCTGTATGGAGGTTCACTTTGAAAAGCTTGTAGGTAACTGTTGCCAGCTTAATGATATCTTGTGGAAGCGAGGAAAAGTTGTTAACTACTTTGAAATAATTGGCTAAGAATGAGAATGTATCACGCGTAGCTCCAATGCCATTCAGATTGTTCACGTACAAAATAAATCTTTCAATTCCATTGTTGAACTGTTGATAAGTTACTGGAGTGGTCGCATGTCTCAACTTAAGAAGGGGAACGCTTTGTTACAAGGTATATTCCATCGAAACAAGGTCATGTGCAAATAATTGTGAATCCCGATTGGAGTCAGAGTATAACTCTGTGATAACAAAAAGGGGAATACAATCTTGGGTCTTTAAAGTTGAAAATCTTCCTTCAGAGTGGTTGCGTATACCTAAATCTGTTCTGTATTGAAGAAAGAACCTTGTAACATTCAGAACAAGTATTTTAAGAAGATAGAAGTTGTTAAACTGACGCAAAGAGCAAGCATTGCCCAAGCCAGTACGCAAATCCTTCCTAAAGTTAAACCAGCCTTGTTAAGAATTATTCACCCGCATTCTGAGAGTGTTGAAGTTGTTAAAGGTCTAGTGTCCTCTGATACAAGTGTGACTTTGTTATCCCGGGCTGGAAATGTAGAAATACAGTTTACGGGTAACTACTGGAACCAGAAAGTTGTGAAGGGAGATGGGTGCATGTAAACAGATCAAGTCAACTATCTGTAGGGCTGAGACTGTTGAAGTTAAAAATAGAAGCAGTCTGGAAGCAGAAGCAGATTACATTGGTGGTAATTAGACAGGCAGAGAGGCAAAGAGGCTGCCCTTTTCTCACAGCTCAGGAAAGAAGAGTGCCTTGCCTACCTGTGTAGGTCGAGAGTCAGTCTTCAAACACTTTATACATTTAAAGTATCAAGTTGGAGTAGACCTAATTGAACTGTGGTTATTCACTGCTGTCAGTACATCTTACCGTGAAGTTGATTGAAGAAGACTGGAGCCAAGGAACAAGCTCTCACAGTAACAGTAGTAGAAGGAGGTTGTCAAGAGGAAAGCAACACCCTGTGAAGAAGCATCCTGACAAGTATACTAAAGACACTGCAGGGGTCAAGAATACCAAGGAAGTTGTCAAAGCAGAAGTTGTTTCTTTGATTAATAAACTGTGGCAAACCTATCCTGGAAGAAGGATATCCAGGGTTATCATTGGTTCTGTTTTTCTTAGCTGAAATTGGAAGTGGAACTTTCAACAGAAGGCTGGCCAACTGTTGCCAGTGGGATTTTGTTTGTTAAATTTGTATTTCCTTTTGGAACTTATAAGAACTGGTTCAAGACTTTTACTTTCCTTTTTTAACATTTGGCAGAAAGTGACTGAGTAATCCCGGGGAAAGGATCTACCCAGGCCATGTGAAGATTACTCAGGACATTGGTTGTTCTATTATTTATGTTGTTTATGTTTTATTTTGAATGTTTGGTTATTTAGTGTGAAGGCCAGTTTTGATGATGCTAGGAGTTAATCCCTGAGGCTTTAGAAAAGGCAGGAAACTCATGGATATAGTAGGTTTAGCAAGGTTTAATTTACACTTTTTACTTTTAATTTAAAGGCATGGTCTAGTAAAAAATGTTATTTAAAAAATAGTTAGGCAACATAAAAAAATAATACTAGCATTCTCTTTTTAAAAACTTCCTATGTAAAATTTTGAGCTATTCAAGCTCAAAATTCGCAAAAGCAAGCACATAGGCGCATCCATTTTGTGAAATGGAGGCCCTCCTGTGCTGGCTTTTGCGGCACTAATGAAGGAAAAGCCAGCCAGCTGTAGTAAACAAAAGCTACCGCTGGGTGGCTTTCCCTTCATTAGTGCTGTACGCGGAGGATGGGGACCAGAGACCAGAGCAGGAAAGCTGCAGCTGAATCTTGGTAAGTGCTATTTTTTTTTTTTAAATAAGCACTAGCTGCGTTTTTTTTTTTCTAAGTTTTCCTGGCTGGAGGAGCCCGGAAAACTTAGAAATAAAACCGCAGCTTTAAAAATGTATTTATGTTTGCGGTCGCTTTTGAAGCAACCGCAAACATAAATACAACGTTATTGTGTTGGAAAACGCTGCAGTTTTTCTTTCCAAGTTTCTCAGGCTCCTCCGGCTCGGAGGAGCCTGAGAAACTCAGAAAGAAAACCCACAGCAGGCAGAAACACAACGCGGTTATGTTTACATGCTGCGTAGTGTTTCTACCTACAGCTGATTTCCCATTTGGGGCTCTCGGGCTCCCCGTAGGGAGCCCGAGAGACCCAAATGGGAAATGCTAAATGCTGCGTTGTTTCTGCCTGAATCTGCTTTCCCATTTGGGGCTCTCGGGCTCCCCGGGAGCCCGACAGCCCCAAATGGGAAAGCAGATTCAGGCACAAACAACGCGGTTGTTTTCCGCAATGCCGCGTTGTTTCTGCCTGAATCTACTTTCCCATTTGGGGCTCTCGGGCTCCAGGGAGCCCGAGAGCCCCAAATGGGAAAGCAGATTCAGGCACAAACAACGCGGTTGTGTTGGAAAACGCTGCAGGTTTTCTTAACCGCAGCGTTTTCCAACACAATAACGTTGTATTTATGTTTGCGGTCGCTTCAAAAGCGACCGCAAACATAAATACAACGTTTTTAAAGCTGTGGTTTTATTTCTAAGTTTTCCGGGCTCCTCCAGCCAGGAAAACTTAGAAAAAAAACGCAGCTAGTGCTTATTTTTTTAAAAAATAAACAGCACTTACCGAGATTCAGCTGCAGCTTTCCTGCTCTGGTCTCCGGTCCCCGTCCTCAGTGTACAGCACTAAAGAAGGGAAAGCCACCCAGCGGTAGCTTTTGTTTACTACAGCTGGCTGGCTTTTCCTTCATTAGTGCCGCAAAAGCCAGCACAGGAGGGCCTCCATTTCACAAAATGGATGCGCCCATGTGCTTGCTTTTGCGAATTTCGAGCTTGAATAGCTCAAAATTTTACATAGGAAGTTTTAAAAAAGAGAATGCTAGTATTTTTTTTTATGTTGCCCATCTATTTTTTAAATAAATTTTTTACTAGACCATGCCTTTAATAATGTGTTTAATTTGGCTAAAAACACTAATAGTTGTCTGCCTTGCATTACTGACCCCTCAAAAAAGCCTGAGAAAGACCCAGGGGCCTCATCACGAGTTGGGCTGTAGCCTTTAAATGCGGTGGTAACGGTATTACCGGCACATTTAAGGGCTGGCTCTATCACGAGTTGGGCGCTAAATCGGCTGTTTTACCTCCAGCTTTTTTCTGGAGGTGAAAATCCCTGTTTTCGGCTGTATTACAGCCGGCGTATTAGCCCGCAGTATTAGCACCGAAAATTCCCCATTGGATCCAATGGACCCAATCAGGAATGGGGATTTACCGTTAAGGCCCGACCCGTGATCCGGTGGTAATACCACCGGTCGGTGCTAGGGCTATTACAGTCGGCGGTATTACAGCCGGGAATACAGCCCAACTCGTGATGAGGCCCCTGGTATTGTGAACTGTGAAAGTAAAAGCCAAGAGAGTGTGAGAACAAAGATAAAAGAAGGCCAGGGGAAGGAAGTCATTCCGCCTAGCTGTGCGTGGAAGAAAAATACGTAGAGTCAGACAGCTGGAGAATGGAGTCATTCTCTTGGAAATTAAGTTAACAAGATACCTGGAGAAGGGAGGCATTCTCCAGCAACCAAATAGTGAAGAAGCAACTATGGACAATAAGGAATGTTGATGTTTGAGCTGGAACATTAACCTTTTGAGTTGAACTGAGAACTTTGCTGCTTGTTGTCATTTCAACCTGGAACTTTGCTTTGTACCTTATAATGGGATGGAGACCTGGGGAAGAAAGCCATTCCATCAGGTAAAGGTCCCAATTACAACTGGAACTGTGGACCATTGTCCAGAAAAAGGGAGTCATTCACCTGGGCCAAGAAGATCCACTACCGCTTTAGTTTAGTTACAATTGGAAGGGACAAGAGCAGGTTTTATATTGTTGGGCTTTAATCTTTTTATCACCAGGGAAAGGAACAAAACATAACCAAAGTGTTATTCATAGTAATACAGACCCATAGTGAACAAAATAGCCAAATCACAAAGCAACCATGCTGCGATCAGTCCTGTAACCAGCCTGTTGCATTGCTTCAAATGCTAACAAAACCAATAACCCAACAACACGTATCTGCCTGCCACCCCCATCCCCCACCCACTTTTATACACGCTCTCTGCATTAATTGTGGTACATCATGAGATGAAGTCAAGTGGTGATGTGGCCCAACCGTGATAGGGTGATCAGTCCTTAATGTGCCCCGAAGCAGGATTCCGTGGTGCTGTCTGTAGACCGGGGGTGGGAATGATTATCCAGCCTGTATTAGAGCACTGTCGGTACCTTAATATCGAAGGGCACAGAGCACCCCCCTCATCTCTGTCCTGCCTGGGTTCCCCCCGTATACCATAAAAAGTGCCCCCCCCCCGCAACCCCTCCAGTCACCATCTCATGCAGCTACCACCCCACGGTTAATTTAGATGTAGGGATCCACCAACTGCCAGAAGTTATCTGCCTGTGCAGAGCAAGATAGACGCTTATGCGCACTACATGCTAGGTGGCTAAAATCAGGTAGCAGGGTTGTCCATGAGGTTTTGGTGGGCGGGGGATCGGATTTCCAGTGAAGAATGAGGGGTTTGCGAGCTGAGAAGAGCATCACGGAAATTAGCCTGAGTTTCAGGAGATCATCGTGCCATTCATTCCTGTTAGATCCCAAAAGCATAGTGCTGGGGTAAAGTACGAGCCCAACGTCGCCTATGCATGAGATCTTCCGATAGACCATGTGCCAGACCACAAAATGTGTGCCATAGACCCTAGCCCAGTGTCACCAGCATCCCAGTATTTTGAACTAAATTTCCCTATTGTTGACATTAAAAGTCACCTCCGGGATTCCAGCGAAAAAGTTAAACGTTATATTTAGGTCATTAGCCCACCTGTTGGGAATATACATATTATAATACAGTCAAAGGCGTGCAAAATTTGTCATGCTGCATTCCATTTCCTGTTCACGTGTGGATGGTCCAGCCTGGCGAGATTGTTCAGAAGTATGCACAGCGATCATGGACTGGAGGGTCCTATACCGAAGCCAGTCTGTGTCTCTCAAACCCATGACTTGGCTCACTTCACCAAACGGAAGTGTGTTGTCCCCCTCATATAGGTCCATAACCTTAATGTATTGCCATGCAGTGTGTGTCTGGGTTGCAATTTGGGCTCAACCTCAAATGACAATAATGCTCTGATACTGATCCAGGTAGGCGCCTTTTGTATGGAGGAGCTCAGTGTAGCCCTCATTCTGTGCCACTGAGCAAGTGTTGGGCCTAATATAAGGTGCACCTTAATCTGAGTCAGGAATTTGGTGGGTGGGATGGCTAGAAGCTCTTGTGGGGAGTACGAGGCCAGTATGGAGAGCTCCATCGTCCTCCAGCTTGTCCCATCACCCTGGATAAGCCAGCATTTGGCCCAACAAACATGTGCCACCTGATAGTACTCCTTCCATGTTGGGAGAACAAGTCCCCCGTCGGCCTTAGAGGCCTGTAAAATTTGTAATTGAAGCTGTGCCTTCTTGCCCCGCCATATGAACTTGGAAATATAGTCTAGTGCCTTGAACATTTCATGAGTGGGCGCTGTAGGGATCATTGTGGCCAGATATATTAATTTCGGAAGGGAGTTCATTTTAAAGGCATTTATCCTACCCGTAAGTGATAGAGCCAACAAGTCCAACCTGTTCAGATCTTGTTTAATTCTGTCAAGTAACAGGAGATAGTTTGCATTCAGTATCTTGCTTTGTGTCGCACTAATATTTACCCCGAGATATTTGATGTGGTGTGCTTGCAGCCTGAAATGGGTGACCTCACCCAAATCCCAGGCGATATCAATTCACAATGGGAGGATCTCAGATTTATCTCAATTGATTTTGTACCCTGCAATGGGTCCAAATTCCTGTACTAGCCGCTAGATCTGTGGAAGCAAGGTCATACATTTACTAAAATACATAAGTAAATTGTCAGCGCACAGAGAGACTTGGGACCTGATTTAATGGAAGTGTTTTATAATGGCGCACTGCCACAGGAAAACGTTCTGTGAATCAGCTCCTTGGTGTTCCTCACTAACCCTAGACAAGCTAACCCATCATGGATCATTCTGAAGCTTGGTCGATAATGGCTCTATGGTTAGAGCGTTTAAGGGGGGGGGATAAAGGAGACCCCTGATGCTTTCCTGTGTGCAAAAGAAAAGGGGCTGATGTGATGCCATTTGTGACCACGGAGGCTTCAGGATCCGTGTAGAGTAACTTAACCAATTGTATATACAAGGGTGGGAAACCAAATTTATTCAGGACCATGAACATAAAGTGCCATTGGACGTTGTCAAATGCCTTTTAGGCGTCTATGGTGAGGACAACATCCTCTGCGTCCGCTTTTCCCGCTACAATGTGGAGTAGCTGTTGTACATTGTCGGGTGAATGTCTGTTTCAAATAAAGCCTGCTTGATACCTCTGGACCCAAAACCTTGATGCCTGTGGCTATGAGTGATGTGATGGCCCTGAATCTCTCTGACGTAATGATCAGGGAATTTAGGTTGCCTGCGTGGGACACCGTGAGCTTGGCTAGCGTGATAGAAGCTAGGAAAGTGCTAATATGCTGCGTGTACCAAGTTTCAGGCTTAGCGTACAATTCACTGTAATATTCTGAAAATCAAGCATTAATAAGATCATCCCATGTTTGAACGGTCCCACCCCGGTCACAAATGGAGCCATTTGCCTATTCCTCAGAGCTAGTGCCATCATATGTAGTGGACTGTACCCTTCCTGAAAGAAAGTTTGAAACCAGCACGTAAAGGATTTTTGGGCACAGGCTGAGGATAATTGTTTTAAGTCTGTGCAGAGTTCAAATAGGCATGCATGGGTTTGAGGATTATGTGTGCCCTTATGTTGTTTTTCCAATGCAAGGATGTCGGCCCTTAGTTGCGTCGCTCTGGTTTCAGCAGGTTTTAAGTTTGTTAAATACAGTGGCCACGCATGTTAGGCATCCCAAAGTGGGCTGTGTAGTCCGGGGACAGATTAATCTTCCAGAAGACTTCCACATTGCCCTCCAGGTGTGCGAGAAAGTCTGGGAACGTTAAGTTCAGTCTCCATGATGGTAGGCTACGTGGGACATCCGTCAGTGCCATGCGCAAGATGACCGTTGCAGATCTGATAAAGTGGTGGATAGTATATCACCTTTCTGAACTAGGTGTGTAGCATTGGAGGGCAGAAGCCAGTAATCTATTCGGGAGTGACTGTGATGGCGATTGGAGTAGAAGGTATTGTGCCTCTGCCCCTCATGTTTGAGACGCCAGACATCCCGCAGCCTAAGGTCATCCATAAGGGAGCTAAGGGTACCTCGCTTACGGGGGAACATTACCTGGGGCAGAGTTAGCGCTCTGTTGGTAAATCTGTGGGTCTAGAGCGACATTCAGGTCTCCCTACACCACTGTCGAATTCCCCATGAAGCGCGTGCAATCTGTGAAGGTGTGTGTGAAAACGATTGGGGTGTCGGTCATGGGTGCGTATAGGTTAAGTAGGGTGAGAGGCTGCTGTTGAATATGACAATGAAGCAAGACGTACCACCTCTTTATCTGCCAGCGTATTGAGAACTTGGAAGGGGATGCAACTATGGGTCAGGATAGAGATCGAGACCCCTTTTTTGCCCTGGCAAAATGAGTGGTGCGCAACCCCCACCCACCCGTGACCCAGTTTCGTGGATTCAGCAGTTGAGATGCGTCTCTTGCAGGAACATTACATCCCCCTGGAAATCCTGCATATAGTTGAGCATCCACCGATGGCGTGGCACAGACACTGCATGTTAAGTGTTATCAATGTGAGTGAAGCCATTTTGTCCTAAATGAGGGGACTTTGTAGTGTTCGTCCACGAGACACACCCCCACACCAACAATACCCCCAGTCCTACATACATATAAGAGTTGCTCCCGACAAAGTGACTCATCACGTGACACGCACACAGTCTCCGAAATTGTTGCCACGTCATCAGTATACTAGTGAGCATGCAATTGGAACTGAACCCAACAACAAACCTGCCGCAAACACTAAGAACACAATGAACATTTGGATCGAAAAACTGTATCCCAATACTTTGCCAGTAGAGCCAATGTGTGGGACTGGCTAGGGGAAGTCCCATAACTATCTCCCTTCACCACACATACCAGTGTTCCCAGAGAGGGAATATTGGGAGTCATATCAGTACTAATGTGTGACATAAGAAAGTCAGAAGTATTAGGGAAGGCACAGGAGGCCACGGGTGAGGAGTTGGTGCAATGCTTCCCATCCCTCAAGGATGCAGGCGTCGAATGTGAGATGTCGGTGCACCAGTTTTGGACGCCCGATTCTGAGTGTGTTTAAAACATCAGAAGTTATTTCAACAGCGCTGCGGGGCACAATGTTTTCTTTAGAGGAGAGCGGGCCAGGAGTATCTCTGGATCAGGGGCCGCCCCTCTAATTCCATCGACCAGGAGAGTGATTCTAACTTTTGGCCTTGTTGACTTCACCTCACCGCTCCCTCCTGTCTGCGCCTCGGGCCCTTGGGCCTCTTACCTGCTTTTTGCCATCTCTCCCTCATCCTGGACTGGTGTTGTGGTTGTGGCGAGGAGTGACTTGCCGGCTCTGTTCCACCGCCCACATGAGTATATTCCAGGTCCCGTTGTTTTAGGAATCGCCAGGCCATTTCAGAGTCTTCGAAGGAGTGCCACTGTCTGTCGAGCTGGATGCACCACACTGCCGGAATCTCGAGATTTGTATTCTGTGCCCTTCAGCGCTTCGAACAGCGGGTTCAATCCCTTCCTGTGCAGGGAGATTTCAAGGGAGTAGTCATTGAAGATCTGTAGATCAGCGTTGTCCCCTCGTACCACCCCTTCTACTCAGTATGCCTTCAGAATCGCTAGCTTGTGCTGGAAATGTAATAAGCGCATGGTAATGATGCATGAGTGCTCTCCTGCAACCGGCTTAGAGATAGGGGCCCTGTGCACTTGCTCGATTATATAGGTCTGTGGATTGTCCATATGGTGAAGGTTATTGAGCCTCGACCTATTTTCCTGATCAACCCAACTGCACTTCCTTATTTACACTGTCAAGGTCTGTGGCGGTCGTGTCATAGTTGTCCTTCAGCGAGCTGATGCGTTGTTCATTGTCAGTGGTTCAGTCAGCCTGGACATTGAGGCAGGTGTGCACATCTTGCAGGTCCCTCTTGATATCCTGGACGGTTACATTTTTTCTTGTGTCCAATGACCTATGATTTTCATCTCTGTCAATATGGCTTCCAGTTGCATTTGGATATCACCTGTGGGACGGTGTCTGGATGAGGGACGCAGGGGAGAGCCACTGGGAGTGTTGTCCACCATACTAACTGGATTTGAGTCCACTGATAACCGTGGCATACTAAGCAGGTGCAAACGGGAGTCATGGAAATCAGTGGGCGGTAGGCAATTCACCCGTAGTATATGGCATGGTGCTGTGCAGTTGCAGGTGTCTCTGGAGGTCAGTGACTGCCGCAAGCAATCTGCTGCACTACAGGCGCTTCAATCAAGACTTTTGGATGGGGTGCCGACTCCCTCCTTCATGGAGGTTGGGAGAGCGAGCGGCCTCACCAGAGGGGGGGAAGGTGGCCCCAGCTGCCCTGTTGCATGCCAGCAACACGTGAATTGCAGGGTACACCCTGTCTCAGGCCACTCGCTGGTCTTCACCACCAGCGGGCTGTCTTTGTTATGCCCTGGTGTATGGAGCACTTGCTGCCGACATCAGGCCCTGGGTGTACGTGTGCAGGCGTTCCAAGTATTCTCGTGTCTCTGTCCCCGACAGGACCAGGTGCCCTCCAATGTAGACCCGATCCTCTAAGGCTGTGGGGAAAACATTTCTGCCCAGGTGCCCCCAGGGGGCCTAAAGAGGCTTCAGACAGCGCTGGCCCGGTACTTTTAGTGAATGTTTTAGCCCCTGACAGAGGTGCGTCAGGTGGCCCGGCCTCTCTTTGTCCTGCGGCAGTCTTCAGTGAGCCACGCTGCAGGTTCGCGCTCACCTTCTGCGATGAATTGGCCCGCTCATCCTGCTTGGGCAGTAGCTTCGCTCCTCTTTTCGGTGGAATTGTGCCGGTGAGGTTAGTTGGAAATGGCAACCCATATTGCGATCACATGCATCCCTGGCACTCCATGCCATATGCGGTCCTCTTCTTTGGCCGCTCCCCCACTCCAACAATGTCCACAGGATGGCGGGAAGAGGCGCATCGCTTGCAGGCCAGTGGGGCTTCCACCCCGGTAAACTCGATCAGATGAGCACCATGTGAGCCCTCCATCGGCCCCACCACCCGCAGACTTCTCATCAGGCTGTATGGATCCTTTTTAACCTGAATCCAGCTCGGGAAATGGGATTGAGCTAGTCTTCCTCAGATCTCCATTAACCTGCGGCCACCTTTCTCAGACTCTTAAGTGCCACCCCGTTCCCCTCAGAAGCAGGGTTTTTGACACAGGACGGTGGACTCTTGATTTACATGGACATCCTGACTGAATCCTTAGTATTTTAGTGGAGTTAGGAAAACTTACAGTTTGGGAGAGGTAGGTTTTCTCTTTATTTTCTAAGATAATAAAAGTGTATGCAAACCACCATGCCACCTGTGCGTCAGCCTCCTCCTTCTGCACCCTTACAAAGTTTAAATATGGGTGCAATTTAATTGTCCATTTGAGCATCTTCGATGTATGATATAAGTTCTTCAAATGCAATACCATGGTTAATTTGGCCCATCTCAGTTTCTTGTGTTGTTATTTTGTCTCATAATAATACAAGGCAATGAATATGGTAGATAGCATCCTGTACAATACAATCGCCTGCACTCAGTTTAGCAAGCAGGGGTTTGTCTTCTATTTAAGGGCGCAGTGACGAACACGAGTATCTATGCGAATATACATGCTGTACACAATGATCTTCCAGCTGGGGAAGGCATGTCATAAAAAAGCATATTGTTTTGTATTCACTGAACTTTCTTCTTTAACACTGTGATGGGTAAATTCCATAGACTTATCAGCATTATCCGCTGGTGATAATTTCCTTTTCTCTGCTTTTTGCATTTTTTTTTAATTGAACTGCAATCTACATGTTTCGTGAAACCAAGCTTTACGTTGTACCAATGTTGCCTTCATCTAGATGAGACGCGACATATTAATTGTACTTGGTAAACGCCCAACACTACTAAAACCCACAAGCAGATTGGGGTATGCAGTGATTACACTGAATAAAAAAACAACTAATACAAAAATAATGAATAATGATAAAGAAGTTTGGGCCCGACTACGTGCTGAATGTCCACGACCAGACATTGCGGATAAAGTAGCTTTGACTCCAGAGCTCGATTCTAAAATGATTACCTTTCTGGATAAAAACGTTAAAGACCCGAGGAAGGGTATTGATCGCGCCTGGAAGGCCTGCCAGGATAAAGTACTGGACATAGCAGGTCCACTAGCAAAAATCTCTGATCTTGCGAATGCAGTCATCACCTCAGCAGACCCCATCGACCCAGTGATTCTGTCCGGTTGGGTCCAGAGGGCTATTTGCCTCTTGACCAACGCCAGTTGCGCCATCTCAACAGAGCGAGGGAAAGGCATCCTATACAAAATAGATGCCAAATTAACCGAACTGGCAGACACAGAATCCGGCCCAACTGCGCAAGGCCAGCTTTTCGGAGACCCTTTCATGAATGAGATGACAAAATTCATCGGGACATTCACGGCGTTGGACAAAGCACAGGCTTCAATAAAAAGAGTATTTGCAACCAAGGTTTTCTCCAGGGCCGGATGAGGAAGAGGTTGCTCTTCCGGCCGTTACTTCTTCGACAAGAGACCTCAACAATCTCGAGGTCAGCATAATTCCTGGCAAGAACGCCCCAACACTTTCTTCCCCTAGAGAGGTCGTGGAAGAGGGCGTCCCTGGAGGAGAGCGGCTAGATACCCAGCCCAGGAACAACCCACAGGTCAATGTACTGATAACTGCGCCACTGCCACTAACACCTATAGGAGGGAGGTTAAGGATGTTTGCAAATGCTTGGGATACCTTATTGGGAGATGCCTGGGTCAGGGACACAGCTCGGGGTCTACACCTAGAGTTTTTTACGCAGCCCGTTCAGACATGTCGCCCCACTCCCATAGTAATGTCTCTATCAGACCAAACCGCCTTAGACAGCGAAATACTCAGTCTCCATCAGAAGCAAGCGATTCGCCCCTGCTCAAGTCAGGGAGGCTTCTTCAGTCCCATTTTTCTGGTACGCAGGAAGCAAAAAGTGCGCTCAGTCATAAGCCTCAGAGCGCTCAACGAATTCATCCTTTACCGCCATTTCAAAATGGAAGGTATACACATGCTTAGAGATCTTCTCAGACCGAACGACAGGCTTATGCGCCTAGACTTAAAAGACGCTTACCTCGCAGTACCGATTCATCAAACACACATCAGTTACCTCAGATTCTCCTGGAGAAACCGAGATTGGGAATTCACAAGTCTCCCATTCGGACTCTCTTCGGCGCCTTGAGTATTCACCAAACTCTTAAGACCTGTAATAGCTCGATTCAGCGAGCAAGGTGTCCGTCTCATAATTTATCTAGACGACATTATTTTCATGGCCCAATCACAGGAGTTATTTCAGAAACAAACCGAACTGGCAATACACTTGCTACACATTAAGTTTTCTTATAAACTGGGAGAAGTCAGTTCTACTTCCATTCAAAAATATGGAATTTCTAGGATTCATAGTGGATACACAGAATTCGCAGCTTCGACTCCCATCAGCCAAGATTCACTCTACCAAAAGAGAAATACGCAGACTCTTACAGAAGAACATGTTCTCCCTTCGAGAACTAGCAAGAGTGATAGGGCTACTTTCATCGTCCATCTTCGGCTCCGCTCCAGATATTATTATCGAGTCGGGTGCCAGTCGCTCCGGGTGGGGAGCGAGATGCGGTCCCATAGCCACGGGAGGGACTTGGTTCCCACAGGAGTTGGACCTTCATATCAATTGTCTAGAGCTTCTTGCAGGTTCCTTTGCAGTGCGCTCTTTTGCCAAAGACAAAGCGAGTTGCTGTATTTTACTAAAGATGGACAACATCTCAGCGGTAAGATACATCAACCACCTAGGCGCACCGAGTCGAGACTCCTAGCAGAATTAGCCAAGTACTTCTGGCATTTCTGTCTGGATCACCAGATTTCAGTTACAGCGCAGTACCTTCCCGGCCTCTCAAATGCAGTAGTGGACTGGTACTCACGCCACTCGACAGATTACAGCGATTGGAGTATCAACAGAGAGGTTTTCCTCCGCCTTCAGGAGATCTGGGGTCCGATGTCCATAGACCTCTTTGCTTCCAGACTCAACTCCCAACTACCAACTTTCTACAGCTGGAGGCCGGACCCAGCAGCAGCTGCAACAGACGCATTCCTACAGTCATGGTCCCAGGGAATACTGTATGCCTTTCCTCCTTTCACTATGATAGCGAGGACCCTGGCAAAGGTCCGTCAGGAGCATGCAAATCTGATCCTTATAGCGCCGGTCTGGACATCTCAGACTTGGTATCCAGTTCTTCTGGAACTTTCTACAGATTCTCCAATCCTACTACCCCAGTTTCCGGATCTCCTATTCGATCCATCAGGTCAGCGTCATCCTCTCCTCCTCAACAGATCTCTGACCTTAGTAGCCTGGAGGATTTCAGGTCAAGATGGAGAGTCCCAGGCATGTCTCACAAAGCGATCAACCTTATCGAAGAGAGCTGGGCTCCTAGTACCCGGAAGAGATATTCCAACTCTTGGAGCATCTGGAGCTCCTGGTGTCATGAGAAAGGATTACATCCAATTTCAGCACATGTAGAAGAGATTTTGAATTTTCTAGCATCCCTAGCGGAAAAAGGGCTCGCCTACAGGTCTGTGAACGCCTACCGTTCAGCAATTTCCGCAGGTCATGACCTTATCCAAGGAGTACCAGCAGGAGAACACCACCTCGTCTGCAGGTTGCTCAAGGGTGTAAGGCTTACCGTCCCACCTCCAGCTCGCTATGACAAGCTTTGGGACGTTAATAAAGTTCTGAACTTTTTCTGGCATGGCCTAGTAACGAAGAACTATCACGTACAGCCCTATCTGGCAAAATCACTACTCTACTCTGCTTGGTCTCCTGCAGGAGAGTCTCAGACATCAGAGCTCTAGATCTAGCAGGCAGAACCTTTTCTCCTGATGTCATTGTATTCCATATTCATAGAAGAACAAAGTGCAATTCCAGGGTGATTTCCTATCCCGTCTTTAGAGATCAACCGAAGCTCTGCTTGGTTAAATGCTTGAAAGTCTACGAAGAAAAGACGGCTCCACTCAGAATCTCCCCTAACGGGCAGCTACTGATCGCTCTGCGTAAACCGCACAAAGCAGTATCAGCACCGACCTTAGCACGTTGGGTCCGGTGGACGCTAGCTCAAGCAGGGATAGACACCAAGCATTTCGAAGCCCACTCAGTTAAAGGAGCCATGGCCTCCAAAGCCTTTCAGGCAGGAGTTCGCCTAGAAGATATCATGAGGATGGCAGACTGGCCTAGTGAATCAGTTTTCAAAGAATTCTACCTAAAACCGGTAGATCAGCCGGCATCTATCGTGGTAAGTAAGCTTTAAACAAGCATAATGGGAGCCTCCGGTCTTGACATAGAATAAAGATTTTCCAAAATAACTTACTAGAAAGTCTTAATTCTATTAAAGACTCAGAGGCGAGCATTATCCCACCCGGCAAGAAAATAACAGCATGTTACCTGATGTTAATTAAAGATGTAATGAAAAGATTAAAGTTCTGAAATTTACATGTACCCTATCGGAATAACTCCACGATTTTCTCCCACCCTGATAAGGGATCTAGGCTTGTCATATACAAGAGACTAAAATTTTCCTTTTTCTTGACAGCGCCTACAGACAAGTCCGCCTGATCACGACCCGAAACAAGTTCTTCTTCTTCAAGTTAGCTACAGTTATCTTCTACTATGGACAGCCAAGTTCACAGCCCAGAAAGAGGAAGAGTCATCATGTTTAGGACTGTTTATGCAGGGGATCTGAACTACTATTGGTGGACTAGGTCACGTGTTGATGGCCTCTAAATGAACTGGAGCTAAACTCCCTGGGAAATGTAGTTTCTTCAGAGACGCTTACCTTTTATGTTAAGATATTACTTCTATATTACTGTTATATTGCTATGTTTATTATATATATTTGGTGCACCTGTTTTCTGCACATTACTCATGGCACATTAACTGTTGGTGCACAAATATCTTGCTGCTGAGCTCTTTCTTTATTGTCGAATAAAAGAAAGAGAAGCATAATGCTTGCCTCCGAGTCTTTAATAGAATTAAGACTTTCTAGTAAGTTATTATTGAAAATCTTTATTCATGCTGTCAACCATACGCTTACTTGAAGATGTATGGGGGTGTGGCAGCATCTTCAGCACACCTACGTCCAGCGCAACTGTCAGAACCCAAACAGGTTAATTTAAGGATGTTGCATTATTATGAACCAGCCTCCCTTCCAGCCTGAATAGAACATTAGGCTTTTGAGCAATCTTATTTGAGGGGCTTCTGGAAGGTGCAGAGCATCTGGGGATACTATCTGCCTTGCCACTGCAGGTGCATGATTGATTCTGTGTTCCTGAATGAAAAGGTTGCTCAGCATGGTGACTAATGTACTCCTAGTGCCATACCATAGATTCCATTTCTGCATAATCACTGGATATGCCAACAGGGACAGTACTGCAGCATATTCCACAGCAAAAGATACCATTCTGAATGCCAAAGACAAGTTGAATGCATGTAAGAAGTCACATCATGCCCACCTACCCTCTGGAATCACCTGCCAGTCTTCTTCTGTCTGCCAAGGTAAATACCTGACCTCTCGCTAAGATCAGAGGGTATGGTGGGCAAACCGTGTGGAGGAAATAGTCATTTGTACTAGGTTTTCATCAGCTAAGGGAAGTAGCTTCTTCATATGTATACCATCCTGTTTCTTCCATTCTCATGGGAGATTATAAAGCAATGTTGGAAAAAGAGATGGGGGTCATAGCTCAATCTAACCAAAAAAGGACTTCATTACTCTTTTATAGACACTATGCTACTTTCACTGTAGTCCCAGAATTCAGTGTCTGAGCTTTCCTTCTTTCAGACTTTGTTTGACTTTGTTGGTCACTTTGTTGGTCAACTACAATGGCCAGAATTTAGTCCTTTCCCTTTTCTTCTCTCTTAGTCTTTATTGGGCATTTAGGTACTTTGACTGCCATTCCCAGAATGTAGTGTCTGAACTCTCATTCTCACACAGTCTCTATTGCCCACAACTCTCAATATTTAGTGCAAGGCTCAACTTGTCTACCCGTACCTTCAGGGTCTCTATTCAGTAAAGCCTTGTCCTCATTCTTTTTGTTCTATCTCAGGTTTTATATGGTCTTCTCAGATCACACTGCTCTGTTCTCACAGGACCTCTCACGGCTCTTATGACACAGTCTCCAGGATCTCTTACTCATCAGGCAATGCACACTGCACGGCTTCCAGTTCTCAAACCTCTCTAGTAAACTGAGTTATCTGGTACAGTCTACCACATGGATTTCACCCAACCAAAGCCAGAGCACATGGCATACGTAGTCCTTTCAGGGCCCTCCCTTCTGCAGGCTACAGCAGCCTCTGTATTGCTCTGTCCATGTCTTCACAGCTTATCCCATTCTGCTGTGTCTCTGGCCCATTCTCATGTTTTCACTACACTGGTGAGGGGGGTACCATAGTGGGGCTAATTGAAGAAAAAAAATTAAATTGCATATACGAGGCCACCAACGTTTGCACGTATGTGCTGTAGGGCACAAAAAGTAAACTTTGCCTGCAAATTACGCTTTGCAGGCAGCGTTTACTAATGGATTTCTATGGAGTCTACCTTTTCTTTAGCAGTGCTAATTCAAGGCGGATTCCAAAGGAATCCATTCATTTTATTTTATGAAAATAGGATAATTTAAGCTTCTTCGAAGCAATAAAGTCAACAGAATTGGGGGATATGTTCGGAAGATTGCTTAGACTGCAGCCACAGGTATGAATGTTTTGTAACTGAGACATTTTCCCAAAAATCAGTGGGTGGAGAGATACAATGGTACTTTGCCCTCACACGTCTATGCCAACATTTCTCATAGTATTTTGTTTATTATCTTGTGGTTTGTTTTTTGGTGGTTATAATTAATCTGGCTAGTGGGGAAGGTGTGGCGGTAGGAAAGGAGGATGAAATAATACATTATTGAAAACTGAGACAAAACCATAAAGGGTTTAGCTATGATATAATGTTTTGTTATCAGACAATATCAGGTCTTTTTTTCTTGTATTCTTTTCAACTACCTCATTGCACATCGTAACCAGGAATACAATGCGTTTGCACATATTTTGTCTTGATTAGTTTAGACTCCTCCACCTAATAAAGTGCCTTTCACTTGCTAAATGGCCTATGTGAATGTTGCTCAGTGAGTGGGGGAAACAACAAAAAAAAAACAAGTACCCCCGTGCCTGCAGATTACAACTTGCAAGCCCCTGATTCACACAAGCGACTTGTAAGGTGATGGAGTACCTGGCTCCACCACAAGGAATGCAAAGCCAGCCCCTAAATGTGTATTCAAGTGTCAGGCCTGTTTCCAAAACCGGAGTATGCAACAAATCAGTGACCCCATGGGATTGACTGTCTGGGGTTAGCACTCCACTAATGTGGGGGTCAGTGAGAGCATTTGTAGTGATGGACCTCAAACGGCCTGTCATTAGAAGTGCATTTTCCAGGTTTCTACCTTTGTTTGCAAGGTGTACATTTAAAACAAAACATTTGCACCAGAGGAAGAGCGCTCAGCCAAACAGGTGGCTGGAACAGCGGGCGGGCAAACAATCCCTGCCCGATGTCCCAGCCACCCGAGGCCCTTTCCCGGGTGGCGTCTTTTATTCTTTTTTTCCAATACGGGGAGGCAACAGGGAGAAGCTCTCTGTTGCCTCCCCCCAAATCCTTTCACTTACCTGTGGGACCGGGGCATTGCGCTCCGGTCCTGGCACTCCTCCCGTTTTGCCACCATAGACATGAAAAGGGACACAGTCCCTTTTCAATATGGTGGTGGCCATCTTTTCTTCCATTTTTCATCAAGAGATCGGCTGCGCAAACTGTCTTGTTCTCCGGACCCCCCGGGGTGCAAATGGCTTTCATGCCCTGCCAGGAGGACGGACATGGCCTTTAACGGCCCACAGCCGAGTTGAGGCACTCGCTTCGTGGGCCTGCCTTAGCTCGGGCTGGCGGGCCGTTAAAGGCCATGTCCGCCCTCCTGGCAATGCATGAAAGCCATAGGAACGCATGTCCCTGCTGACAGGGGTCTTTTTCAGACCATTGGCAACCGTGCACTTCCTCCTGCGACTGGCCAGACCTGGTGCGAGGGAAAGAGATGCAGATCTCCCGCAGATCAAAGTATATCCCTAATTGGACATAGGCTCAATACGCTGAACACTCCTGCCTACATTCTGCATGAAGACTGAATCACTTTTGTAAATCAAACCACACAAAGAATGTAGGTGTTTGGCCACTTGTCCTCACTGTGTCGACTCAGTTTATTATTGGTGGAGCATTGTTTTGAAAGATGAAGCACAAAACTTATATGGTGTTTTAAAAATAATTACATTTCCCTTTGATATTATCGTTTTTTCCAAACACATGTGTGTCCGCTTACAAAATATTATCTGTGGAGCACTATTGACGAGGCCTATATTTTATGTTTAAAAAATGCACTTCCTTTCCTTTCATATTAACTTTTATCTTCTGAAGAGATTTATGAAGTGTGAAGACATCTTTCCTGCTTTCCACTAATTGAATGCACGATATCAGTTTCTTTGGTCAATTCGAAATCCCTGCACTAATGTTGCATAACTATTCCTTTAACTGCTGATAGTTTTCATTTGCATTCATAGTGATTTCAAACTAATATCATGACTAAGGAAGCCACATTGCTGCTGGCACTTTTTTAATCAGTTCTGGAAACTCTTTACCGTTATTCGATATGAATGCATACATTCAATTGGTCGTCAAAATACCTGGTCTGTGGTGAATGTTGCCCATAGATCCACATTTGGAAGTCACGTGGCTGAGATCCACCGGCTTATGGACTATTTGTACCTGAATTGGGCATAGAACACAATTACACAACAGCATAATAAAGAAAAAAAACAAAGTTTCATTTGCAACATTCTAATGCTGAAAGTGTGTAACATGGTGAATTCCCAGAAAAAAGGCTCAAATTATTACAAATTACATTGACACCGGAATCCCGTGTAGATAACTTTACTCAACATGTCTGCATGCAAAGCATTCGCAGGGTGGGGAGAGAGGGTTGCAAGTGCTTCATAGGAAAATGGTGGGAAAATAATTGATTAGATTATCAAAATGAAAAGAATTAAAAGAAACAAAAAACAAAAGGGAAATACCTGTATGGCTGTAAAACTTAAAGATTATGTCCACATATACTGAAACAACAGAAATAATCAATGTACAAAGAAATGAAAAGCCAGGTAAAAATACGGTTTTAGAAAAGCATTGTAAAGGGAACATCCTGGGATAGCAACATTATGGAAGCACTTGATGGGCAAATTCAGCTATAGATTTCTTAATGTGCCTTGAACGCATGCCAAAGCATTATGTAAACCTAGCATTAGACAGACAAGACAATAGCACAAAGAAATTAACTACATTTTAAAAGCTATCTGGTTGATGAATCACACATTTTCCAGGCCGATGTGTTACTTGCACCTACCTAAAACGGTAATTTATGAAAACACAAATGACACAACCTGCTGCACATTGTGTACAATATGTAAGAGTGTCAGGAGAAGACTAAGTTCTGTCTAGTGATGCCTGTTCATACCTTATTCCACCTTTTAATGCTTTAGTTATGCCCCATCATGACTTCCATTGTCGTGTTATTTCTTGTTATGGCTTACGGTACATTGTTATGTCTTATTAATCCTTCTTAGGCAATGTCAGCCTTTGTCATACTATATCCCTTCCAACTGCCCACTGATACTTTACAGATATTCCAACTTTAACGCCACTCACCCTTACATGGAGTAATTTTGCATTGTGACAGGAAACACACTTTGCACTAGCAACTGACATAGCCAACCACACAACACATTGCCATTGCCACATGGCCAGACTGGCAAGTACTGGTAAGGGGCAGCCAACTTTATTCTGCAATGAATATTAATGCCCAATTTGAAATAATAAATATGCATCAAAAGTGTATATTTTTTAACGTCTTACCGACACCCCCCACATTGCGAATAACTAAGTCTGACCACACTGACACATACCACCACACTCCTTTGCTGAGCTAGTGGTCCCTAAAGGTACCCAAGCCCTATATGTGACACCATCAGACACAAACTTACACAGACACACATACATATCTCATCATCAAATGTGGACTGGAAGGGGAGGGTTGCTGGATCTCCAACCCTCTACTAGGACCACCCACTCACACAGCTGGACTACACAGTGATAGAGGGGGTTGCTAAGTTTCTGAGCCCCCCTGCCAGGACCATCTCCTCACCAACCCTTGTATGTCTGGTCAGCACTGCTCCCAAATTCAGGGGAAGACCACCAGGGCCACACGTTCTTGAAAATGGCAGAGGTGCACTATACCAATCCCACGTAACATTGTATAACATACTCTTTACCACGACCCAATAACAAAATAAAATCCTTTTACTTCCATGCTGTACACTAGTGGAGCCATCTAGATTATGTTTAGACTGTTGAGGACAAACTAAGATGCCCATAAGCTACATCATCAGGAACCAAGCAATAAAGGACATGGATTCAGTGGAAGAGTGTAGCACGAACCCCTGCTGTTGAGAAAAAAGATCTGACGTAGCATGAAGTTCCTTTGACTCTCTGTTGACAGATGAGGGTGCTAGCAAGGACAACAGTGCCAATCTGTAGCGATATATGTCAGGAGACATGGCCTGCTATGTCTCTATATATTTAGAACCTTTGACAGCACTGGAAATTTAGCGAAGGATTAGCAGAGCTGATTGTGCCATGAAAGAAGAAATGCATCTTCCATTGAGGGTATCCAGTAAAAAAGTAGGCAACAAAAATGTAATCAGTGAAAAGGTCATGGTGAAAATACCTCTGCAATGAAAAAGTTGCAGAGCAAAAAGTAGTCAAAAATGCAACTGAAAAGTAAACAAAATTGTATTGCTGCAAGGGTAATTGTTAGGGATAAGGAAGGTTTAGTGGGCTTTTGATTTCCTGGTTTAGTGTTAGTATAAAGGTTAGGGTAAGGATGGGGTTAGGGTAAGGATAGGATTAGAGTAAATATGTTGGGCTTTGGTTAGTGGTTAGGGTGATATATTAAGTGTCAGGGTCAGTGTTAAAGAAAGGAATACAGAGGTTGGAAAGGGTTGGTGAGGTTCGCAAAGGATAGCGGCTACTATAAACCTAGTGGTTAGGGTTAAGTAAGCATTTGGGTACGTTTTAGAGTTGCAGGGTAAGGTTACTATTACAGCAAGGGTTTGGGTTAGGGCATGGGCTATGTAATTTGTGGCAAGCTGGTGATAGGGCTGAAGACAGGTTCACTGTTCATTTTCTATGTGCATTCAGTAATATGCAAATAAAATGCGTCAGTGTGCTGAAGGGTTGGTGTTCTGTTATAGTTCGAGGTAGGATAAGGGTTGTAAATAGACTTAGGAGAGGGTTTAGTAATGGCGTTAGGGTGGTTGTGGAGGTTTCATTAGAGGTTTGGGTCATTTTTAGGATTGCAGCCTTGTGCTTTTGTGTATTTAAAAATAGCCTTTTTGGAGACCTTAATACTGGCAACATTCTCACTTTTTGGATTGCTTGTATTGAATGGCTACATTTTCTAAAACGACTTTCTGCTGACTCCATTTTCACATGACTACATTTTCTTGGGGACATCACATAGAACCCCATTGAGTTATTTTCTTATTTCCCCTAACTCTGAGATGCAAAAAGTGGACATTTCTTCTTGTTATCTGTTGCAAAAATATCCACAAATGGAGAATCCCATTGGCGGAATAATTGTTTCGATTTAATTGTGGATGTAATTGCCACTCCTGTGAAATCAAGTTTACTTAAGCATTCTGCTTTATTGTTTAAGCCACTAGCTGCATGGCATGCTACTGGGAAGATCCTGTTGAAAATCATCCATAACCGATGAGTGAAACACCACTTGTTTGTTGACATAAATCTTTGCAGTAGTGTTACTGGTTAAGATGAGCACCCTATGCACACAAATGGATGAAAGAAAAGCACAGAGGACTAGGAAAATAAGACTTCAGATCTAATATGTGTATGTGGCAGTTAATCTCTTTGGCGTCCCACAGATTGTGGATGATGGTCAGTCCGTGGTCAGTGAAATTATGTAGTTTGGTTCCTTGAAAGGAAGTCCCATCAAGAGATTGCAACCCTGAGTCCCACAGCCTAGGTCCTGTAAAATGTCTTGAGTGACAGGTACCAAATGCATTTGATGCTGAAGTTCCTGATGTCAACAAGAAGTTAGATGCAGCCGAGTTCAGTGCATCAATAGGCTCACATATCAGATCACAGGAATGCATAGACACATGTATCCCAACACATTCAATGGACCATGGGGCCTGTGATCTTGTTCCAAAAACTACTGAAGCTGTACTGAAGACCTACAGTGCAATCTGTGTAGTTGGGAACACTCTGCACATCACTGTATCTGACAGATAATCTAACAGATCATCTTGGATGGTACTAGAGAGGACTTCTTCACGTTGCTCAAGAGACCCAGGGAAACTGTGAAATCCTTTGTAGTGCTTTGAAGTCTTATGTAGACTGAGAGCTCTAATCAGCTATGGATAGATGTGGATCCCACCATGGTTAGATTGAGCAGCAACCACGGCCATCATGTGCAAGAAGACTCAATCCAAAATAGGACAAACACCCTCTACTGATAATAGTGGCTCTTCTTCGAGAAGCTGGGGTATTTGCTATTTAGAGGCCAAATCAGGATGCAAAGATAAGTGTGAGCATAGAGCCAGTCCCCCACGTATGGAAGACAGGAGTTGTGTAGGTGTTACCATCCTGACTTTGTATTCAGGAGATGGAGACTGAATTGACAAAGGTCCAAAATGGTGTATTGCTCTTCTTCTCCAGCATGAAAAACCCAGGGTAAAAGTCCAGGGAATCTCTGGGGAATGGTGCTGAACCTTCATTTGGAGTCATTTTTTATATCATCCCTAAGATTGGAAGAAAGGTGTTGACAACGGCTGGTGAAGATGGAGAGCAGAAATAAGCCTATAATTTACAACTGAATGGATAGAGACATCTTTTGAAATGTCCTTCCAAACCAGAAAAGAATACATAATTTCCCACATAGGAAATTCAGCCAAGCAGGCCCCCAGCTTAGATCAGTGGAGGATGCAATGGGATAGAAGCCTTTCTGCGTCTTTTGCCATTTCCTAAAGAGTCTTTGCTGATATTCCTTGCCAAATTATGCCATAGATTTAAACTCATAAGGTTTCAAAGATATTTCTTTGAGCTGTCCTACAGACATGGATAGTTTTGTGGCTGGTTTGAAAAGTAAGCGGCTCGAGCAGCACCGAGTTCAGGGTTTGGCCAGCCAAATCAAATTAGAGAAAAGGAGTGCCAGGGGCATAAGGGGGGCAGATGCTTTTCAATCGAATTTTGCCCGGTGATTGCTCCGGTCTCTTCCGTTCCAAGGGACAGTGTCCCAAAAGTAATGGGGAAAAGGGACGGGAGGTAGGGGAACATTAAGACAAAGTCCCAAGGCTAAAACCCTGAGCATCAACATTCTGTTGCACAAGTACATTGTAACTAACACAACCTTGAAATGCAAATGAAATATGAATGAAGTGTAGACACTTAACAATTATTTGGTACTTACAGTGCCTCCTCCGGGGGTATGTTTTAGATTTTCCTTTGAGCCACACTTTGATTGCACAGTGCTAACGTCCAACTTCTTGTGTACGATCTGCACCTTTTGGTTGAAAACAAAAACATACATAAGTCCAAAACATAAGATGGTTGATTCATCATTAAGTACATCATTCATTAAGTACATCATTTTGATGTCTTGTAATTCTAACTTCTTTCAATTCTTTGTTACACACGAAGATCCAGATGTATAAAGAATGATAAAGTGTGTCATCCCTTGAGAAGAACTAGGAACGTCCAGAGTGTAGATGGGGCAAAAATCTTCCAGTCTCCCCTCAGAAACTCCTAAACTACAGTCACCACACAAGAACCCACATGCCAACAAGGGCGAAATGCATGCCATGGGAACTGAAGAAGAGGGTCTAGTATGGGCTATAGATGATGTAAGGCTGTTTGGGGAGGAACCCCACAAAGAAATTATTCTGTGGACAGAGTTCTCAGATATGAAGTGTCTGCAAATGTTTTGACTTCCAATTTAGTCCCACTTTCAGCTCTATGCACGGCTCAGGACTCAGCAAGCGGCATAAGAGATCCAGAAAAGAGCAGGAACCAGAGCTGTTTGTAATTCTGTTCAAGCAGCAGAATGCGCACGCACACACACACACCTTACTGTGGGACTCGTTGCACAGGCTGCTCCAATTATTGACACTTCAGCCTCATCTGTCCCGAAATGAATGTAGAAATCCAGCCTCACCTGCCCCGAAATGAATATAGAAATCCAACCCACAGGGAGGAGGTAGAACCATTGAGCAAAAGCCAATGACATTTCACAAAGCTAATGGGCAAATGGGCCCATGAATCAGACCACACATGGGGCTCATTACGAGTTCATTGGCATCTCAGCAGTGCATTTGCTGAGATACCACCAAACTGTAATACCATCATTGCCACTGGGTCCGGCTGTATTACCGCTGGATTACAAGTGTTGGTGGTGGCAGTTTTAGTCCCATTTAATTGGAGTCCATAGGACTCCATAGGGGATTTCGGCTGAATTACTGCAGCAGTAATTTTGCCGGCGGTAATTCTGCTGAAATGTCCAACTTTCCACCGATATCATGGTTGGGCGGTGTGGTAATGCGGCAGTAACAGCATTGCCACATTTTCACTGCACCACCCAACTCATAATGAGGAACATTGGAACAAGAGGTCTTAGAATACACTTATAAAGTGAGGCACAAACCTCCTGAAATGGCAGTGTTTGGATGCGTTCCAGAGAGAGGAGTGCCTTTGAGAGAGGAGATCTAGAAGGAGTAATAACATACCTGAGAGCTTCACCCAGGTACGTTAGCTGCTGTGAAGTGGAACGAAAAACAGGCACAGAGGTGGGTAAACCCGGCAAGGTGGAGATTAGGACCAACAGCAGGGAAGCGTCACAGCCCAATATGGTGCCGAAGATGTGCACAATGCGGCGCAGGCTGCGCAGGTGAGGCTGCTGGTGCTCGGTGTAGGGGTGCTGGTGGATGTATCTGGACCAGCAGTGCTGCAGCATGCAGTCTGGAAAAGGCACACTGGGAGACCACGAAGGTGGGGGCCCAGATGGGGTCATGCCTTACTCTCGCCCTTGGCGCAGGGCAGTATTATTGGGAAGCTGGCGGCAGCCCAATGCACCGAGCTGTGCAGATATGAAGATGGAACTGGGGTAATGAGGCGACAGCCTCACACAGAGCCGGGTAAAAGGCGGGCCAACTGTTCAAGTCGACCTGGCCGTTGTGGCGGTCGGGTGCGGACCTGGGGCCCTGCTGGCTGTTCGGCACATAACCTGCACATCGTTTCACAAAGGACACAAGCTACAGAAAGGCTAACTGCAACACAAAGCAGACCCAGCCCGAGGCCACGGAGCAAAGCCAAGACAGCCTGCTCCCAAGCACAGGTCTGCCCCACAGCTGCAGCACTTTGCCTATAAAGGGGGAAAAGAGAGGCAACACACCGGCAGCACAGATAGATATGGCATGCCCTCTATTTGGGCACCAACAGATGTAACTTAAACAAGTTACAAATCATCCAAAACAATGCTATTAGAGCAGCCCTCAACATCCCCAGGAACAAACACATCTCAGACACCAGACGTAACTTACGCTGGCTCTCTGTCCCTCAACGAATAACACTGAAAACACTTGCTCTCACTCATAAATGCTTATCCAACCAAGCACCCTCCTACCTAGCCAACAGATTCGTCCTCCACAACACTAACAGACCTCGCAGAACTGCTTAGACTAACTTCCTCTCTATACCACGCTTCAACCTTCAAAGATCTGGCAGAGCCAGCTTCCCAATAATGGCGGTGAAACTCTGGAATTCGCTCCCCAACTTGCTAAGATCTGAACCATCCTTCCACAGATTCAAAAACATGGCCAAAGCCTGGCTAACCGCCCAAGACCCATCACTTACTAGCCAACCATCCCCCATGCGCTAGCCACCCCCTCACCACTTGTACATAAGATATGACCCTCTGCTCACCCGTAACTGCATTATGTATATATGTTTTATAACTGTAACTGTAATTTTAAACTGTAATTTAAACTGTAATTGTATTGCTCCGTCTGCCTTATCATGTTGTAACTAAAATACGCGCCCGGATGCCCCCGGGCCTGGTGCGCTCTATAAATAAATAAAATACAAAATACAAATAGCCTGATGGCTCCAAGGCGGAGCCCTCCCTGCAAGAAATCATATTGGTACTGAAGAATAATCACCAGGCCGACACACACATTGAAAATGTGATGGCCAGGGTGGACAGCATAAAGAACAGACTGGCTGAGCTGGGGACAAGAAAACATGGAGTGGAAAGCCGGGTGTCAGTGACTGAGGACAGGTTCACTGGGATAGACGAGGCCCCAACGAGGGCAACCAATGAAACCCAAGCATTGCAAGCGAAGATCGAAGGACCTGGAAAGGCGTTATCTCAAAAATAACATCTTAGGGAAGGAGCTGAAACAGGGGACACTGCTTAATATATGGAGAACTTCCTCCCTAGAGACATTCCATCCCTCAAAGTATCAGAGTGCTTTGTCATCGAGCAAGGGCGCAGGTCTTTAGGTCACCGACCAGTTCCGGGGGCGCGCCATGACCAATCAATAGTGTGGTTCCTGAATTACAGAGAACAGGATGAAATCCTTCAAACTGCTACGGGGGCTGGTGAGATTAGATTCGAAAAAACAACAATATAAAGATATTCCCTGAACTGAGGCCTGGGTTCTAAAGAGCATGAAAACACTGAAACGCAGATAAGAGGGAATTGAGACATATACTCAATCCTATAACCTGCTAAATTGTGAATAGAAATCAGAGGAAACACACACTTCTTTAATGATACAGAAGCTGCAATGCAGTACATTGAAAGTCTTTTGGGTAACAACAAGGGTGCACAGGAGGCACAAGCGGGATACTGAGAACCAGGAAGAAACATAGAGCCCCCCCGCGACTGTGGTGGAAAACTGCATACGGGGGGAGGGGGCCGCTGTGGCCCATAAAATAAATGACTCTCACGATGTGAAATGGTAGCCATATCCTTCAAAGTGGACGCCAAGGCGAACTTCCCCGTAACTGTAAGCCCGCTTGGGAGGTGAGCTGCCTCATTTCCCTGCATCAGTGACAATGAATGTGTTCACAGTTGAATTGTTTTGGGCCGGTAGCAGCGGGATGTCAGGTGGCAGAAACAGTGTTTCAGGTTGACGGCAACTCGCCGGCTACCGGCGGGTTGTACCGCAAACCTCGTAATGAGGCCCATTCTCTTTGTTTTAAGTCAATCAACCTCTGCTAAATCATCCACCACAGCAAACCCATTTTTTACAGAAATAGAATTATGTGCATCATGAATGTGCCCACACTGTTCAATTACTCTTACTTCCCCCTCCCACCCAAACTCAATGATTTATCAACCAAAACATCACCAGTCTTAAAACGGGCAGGATTCCTTATATGTGTTGGTCTACAACAATATCCCCGTGGTAATACTGTATACTTAGTATCCAGGTCTTCTAGCTTCCATCTTTCTCAAGATCTACTCTCTCTGTCACCTTACATCTCCCTCTTTTTTTTAGTTACCGAAACAAAAAGGCATTCCTCCAACCCGACATGCAGACATTGAAAACCGAGAGGAATCCCGAGTACAGGAAAGCCCACACCCATCAATCAAGAAAGATTGCAAGAGCAAGACTACCTATCTTATCCTCCAATGCACTCATTGAAGCACCTCAGAACCAGCAACCCCTATTGTAAATACTGAGAGTTCTGTTGTTATCTTTCCCAATACCAAGAAAGCCTGTAAGATTTATGTTGACACTCTTATTTATTTATTGTGCTTTTAATTAGCAATAAACCTTAAGCACAACATTAAAACAATATTACATTACAATTTTCACATTAAATAACTTTCAAAGGATAAAATCAATGATACAATATGGGACCCGTTCATTAAAATACATCCTTTTTTAAAATTTATTTTAGCATTTTTAAAGCACTCACACAGCCCGCGGGCATCGAGGCGCTGTTACAGGAATTGTTTTTGTTTTTTAGTTGCGTAATTGTTTTTTTTTCCCTTAGTTGCGTATTTATAACGTGCTTAAATATCCAGAGGTTTCTAAGCGCGGACCCGGGGTTTGAACCTGTGTTGCTTCGTGTCGTCTTGCTTCCAAGACGACCACGTTGCCGCTGAACTATCCTCCTGGGACATCATAAAATCATCATTGTATCATTTCGACCAATTAAATTCAATATAAGATCTGACCAAATCTATACATAAAAACCGAGCCCAGTCATAGTACACATGCTTAAATCACTGGAGTAAGGGCCTAACAAGAGCTTCACTGCCTCTTTTGATACATAAAAACCTGCTCCAGTGATAACCAGTGAAGAAGCTCCATTTAATGAGCTCCAAAATTGATCTACCTGTACATGCTCAAATGTACTAACAAACAGTGAGTAGGCCTTTAAATATTGCATCTTTAAACCCAGGACAGTGCGTTAAAACGTGACGGGTCGTTTCCACATACATTTGACACAGTCAGTCTGCATAGTCTTTCTTTATACGGTATACCGTTCCATCCCCCAATGAATTCATACGTAGGGAGGATTTTCAGGCATAAATAGATGATAAATTCCCTCATTTTCCCATTGCATGCTTTAAGTAGATATGGATGTCGGCCCTCGGTGCTGAATCCTTGGAGGCTATATGCAACATATCGCCTTTTGTTATTTAACTTTTGAATAGTATCAGTTCTATCCCATGCCCAGATCTTCTTTTTGAGTTGTTTTTCATAATCAGACATTTCAGATATTTTATCTACTGGAAAATTAATGTCATCACAATGACGGAGAACAGTATTCGTCAATGCCTGCAAAAAAGGATTAGAAAGAGTCGCATCTAACCTTGATGTTACAAGGCCCATTAATGCATTATCCTCCAACACCTTATGGACCAAGGAAAAATACAACTTGCATCATTTAAAAAGCCAATGCACTTGAAGTGAGTGAAGGCCCAGTTCGCACCTTAGGGCCTCCACTAGTGTGGGGAGAAACCAGAAGGTGCCTCACCTGGGGACTACCGCGGAGATCTGTCGTCCAGGTGGCCAGGACACAACCATCGCTATTGGATCCAGTTCCTGGGGGTGGACCAGTGGGGGAGGATCACCTGGGCGGGGGGTCTTCGGTGAGTGGAAGTGGGACACAGAGGGTTGAGACGTGGTATCCCCTTCCTTGTAACACCTTTTTCCCCACCTACCCAGTAGGATATCTAGAAGCTCTACCCCACCCCCTTTTTCCCACACAAACGCTTACACAGTAACAGACTAACACCAGAGCTGTTTACCTGACATGTCCCAATGCACGTGTCAGGCAGAGTCAGGCAATTGACAATAATCACGCACACCTGACGGTCCTTAACCTTCCCCACACGGATAAAAGGCAGAACATTAAAGCACACTTCGAGCAAGGCCGAACGCACAATGAGACAGCTACCCAAACCCGCAAGTTTAAACGGGGAAGAAAGGCGATGAGACCTGCAAGGACGACGAAGGGGGAATCGGCCGTGCCCTTTTCAACTGAGACCTGCAAAGTCTTTGAAAGGGAAATCATAAGATTGGGAGCTGCAGCTGGCATGCGAAACAGCAGATGTCAATGGTACACAGGGGCCTCCTCCTTTGATAATGTAGGCGGAGAGGCAAGCTGGCTACCGTGGTACTAACCTTGACTCGAGAGAACAAAGAAGCCAACGTGTTCAGCAGAGCCAGTGAGTCAGAAGAAGCACATAGTAAACCGTATTGTGTTGAGCCCAAAGTTGCAAGTGGCAACATTTTTTAACACAAGGAATCCAAAAGACAAAGACATTTTGTATGTGGCTGAACTTTAGAGAAAGCCCAGTTGAGGTCCAGGTCAAGAGGGCTCTGGCGCCAAATGGGCACTCATTCAAACGACTCAGAGGGGACCGATTCTTTGAACCTACAAGAACCAGAAGCCCTAGGAAAGGGGTGGTGTGAGGCATCAGAGTGGTCCTATAAGTGTTAGGTCAAATCCCTAATACAAATGAAAGTCTCTGACCCGTGGCCAGAGAAAAGCTAGAGGAAGGGAAACCTGCTTTCCGATAAGATTGTGAACTGTGGAATAAGGCAAGTGTGAACCCAACAGAGGGATGCCGAAAGAAAGCTAGGAGAAGGAAAACCTTGCTTTCTGATGAAAACGAGCAATGCATGAACTGTGTTACAAATATATGAAGTGTGTTAGAGAAAGGCCATAGTAAACTCGACGGAGGGAGGCCCAAACTGCAAGGAGGATCCGAGGCCGAGAGAGGGAGATGCTAGGGCGAAGAGCAATCGCCCAAGGTGCAAGATCAATGAGATAACTTTTGTTTATCTGTTTGATTGTTAGAATCAGCCAGCCTTCTAAGGCAATAGACTTCTAAGGCAAGAAGGAGACTTAGCCCCTGAAGGTTTTTGATATAGTTGAACTGAACTATGAATCTCGTGCTGACAAGGCCAAGGAGTGTGCTGTGCCCGTACTTCAAACGTGACGAAGGGAACACAGCCATACCATCTTGAATTTTCATTTTGACAACACTTCTTTCATTTCTGATGAACATTATCCCACACTCTTTTTGGTAATTTAGCAGTAAGGAATCGTTTTTTTTTCATAGGCATTTTTTATTTGACAAGACGCCACTAGGACGGCCTTATTATTATTTGATGGTCGTAGCTTGCTCTCATCTTATATTTAGGTTTAGATTAGGTGTTCATCTCACCCATTATAAAGTTTAAGAAACACCCTTGAACTGTGATAACTTGTGTCTGTCTTTACTGTTGCCGCCACAAGCTCCTTCAGTGTTGACTTAAGATACATTTAAGATGGATTTAAGGATTTTCCCCTCAAACCTCTCCCGCCAACCCACATGGTTCTGACAATAATTCAATGCCAAAAGTCAACCCCGGGATGATACTAGTTTGGCATATTTTTTATTAAGCCTTCCATGTCATAACCCCCTGCACAAACGGTAAATCGCTTTATCAAAAGCCATATCTTTAGCACACGGGCTGAAATATAATCGCCAAAAAAGGGGTGGCTGGAGAGGCACAGAAAGGAAATCCCAAGTACATCTAACAGTCTACAACCTTCAGATTAGTGTCATTTAAGTTCCATACAAACGTGCCATGATATTTAGTTTTGTTGCCCAGGACCATAATTTTAGTTTTTTGAGAATTAATGCTCAAATTATTAGACCTGGCATATGAAATCAAGGCATTTATGGTACGCTGAAGTCTAACTGGCGTATTGTCCATACAAATCGTGTCATCAGCATATATCAGCCATGGGACGGACTGACTGCCGATGCGTGAAGGAAAATTGCACACGACAGCCAAAGACTCATCTAAGTTAGAAACATACAAATTGTATAGAAGGGGTGCAAGCATGCACCCCTGCTTTAGGCGAATAATCATTTTAATTTGGCACTAAATTCTTCCCTCTTGTATTAAACGGATAGAGACCACCGTATCACTGTATAGAGCCTTTATATAATGCAACAAAACAAGATCAAGAACCCATTGCGAACGTTTGTGCCAAAGCTGTCAGTAAACTGCATCAAAAACTTTTGAATAGTCTAGGAAACATAAATATAACTTACGTTTTCGTGAGATTGTATCCTGAAGCAGAAACTGCATAGCACAATTATTGTGCACTGTACTGTAAGCCTTACGGAAACCAGTTTGCAATTTATGTAGCCGGCCCATATCTTCTGCCCATTTATTGAATTTTTTAAATAGGAGTGAGGCAAAGATTTTTGCTCTTGTCTCAAGCATTGCGAGGAGCCTGTAGTTGGAGGGATCCATTGCCCCACCTTTTCTATAGTCGAGAATCAGTATGGAATCCCTCCAACTATCATAAATCTGTCCTGATGCTAATATACTTTCATACTAGGAGGCCAGTGTCCGTTCCCAGAAAAATGGATTAGCTTTGAACACCACGTTAGGTATGGTATCAGGACCAGGGCCCCTGGAGGTTTTTAAACTCTTAATTATCATTTCTATATCTTCTGCTTTAAATCCCTTGAGCCACTGCCAATTATCTTTGCAAGAAAGGGCCGAATTAAAGGGGTTTTGAAGAGTCATAGTACAGTGAGCTCAAGCTGTGTTGAGGTGGGGCAGGAGCCCCCAGCTGCCCCACCTCAACACAGCTCATTTGTGGCTGCCATCGTGCCATCGCGCTCTCGCGAAGTGAGCCGGATCTGCCCTCCCTCCCTCAGCAATGACGACTGCAGCTTCACCTACAGAGACCAGATCACAACCCGACACAAACTGGGTGAGATTCCAGCTCCACTGCGAAGCTACACACCGCCATCAGCTGTTCCACGCTTTGTTTGTGTGCGTGCTCAATCTCGTATGCCTGCACCTAAGATGGCTGCCCTCAGAGCGTCACTAGGTTGCTAGGATACACAGCTCACTTAATCACTGAGCATCCGCCGGCAAGGCGGAAGAAGACGGCCCTCGCCAGAGAAGGCCCGCGTAGAAAAGGCCCTGTTCTGCGCCCTTCCTGTTCATCAGACCCCCAGCCACGGAGCGGGCAGGAGCCCCCAGCTGCCCCACCTCAACACAGCTCATTTGTGGCTGCAATCGTGCCATCGCGCTCTCGCGAAGTGAGCCGTATCTGCCCTCCCTCCCTCAGCAACGATGACTGCAGCTTCACCTACAGAGACCAGATCACAACCCGACACAAACTGGGTGAGATTCCAGCTCCACAGCGAAGCTACACACCGCCATCAGCTGTTCCCCGCTTTGTTTGTGTGTGTGCTCGATCTCGTATGCCTGCACCTAAGATGGCTGCCCTCGGAGCGTCACTAGGTTGCTAGGATACACAGCTCACTTAATCACTGAGCATCCGCCGGCAAGGCGGTAGAAGCCATCCCTCGCCAGAGAAGGCCCGTGTAGAAAAGGCCCTGTTCTGCGTATGTGAGGCGCGGCGCGGCCTACTCGTTTGCCCCTGCCTCCCAAAGATATCTTATGTCGGACCAACACAACTACGGTAAGCCTTGCAGAGGAGCCCCCCTTCACAACCTCCAGGTCACCATGATGCCAAGGTAAGGCAGAGGAGTATTATGGGCGTCCTCCTGCATACCTGCATCACTTTGTCCTTGCGCGCGTCGAGCCCGCAGCTCCATGCTATGAATAACGCCAAATATCTGCTCAACGCCTAACCCTAATTTAAGGGCAAGAATACTGATCCTTCATCGAATCGCAGAGCAAACCATGAGGTTTTAACTATTGTAAGATGGCCGTCGCCATACTTTGCTAATTTGCCTGGCCCCAGGCCCCCTGACGCCACCAACACCCATTGGCCACTACAGTATTTCAGTGCCCTATCAGAGAGCGCCGGCAGGCGAAGCCGCACTCCCCCAAGGACCCCTGCCCATCCGGGCCGAAATCACGTCGGCTTACAATATTTCTACCTGTACTCACTCCCTGCTTGGTAAGCACCTGTAGCATTTTCTGCATTGCTCATACCCAGCCCCATCCTATAGCCAGTGATTGTGTTAGCGACTTTAAAAACTGCCATTGCATTACCTGCACTGCTCATTTAGGTGCTAATCTGCAACCCTGTGCTATTTTGATTTTAGGTGCTAACCTGCAACCCTGTGCTATTTTGATTTTAGGTGCTAATCTGCATCCCTGTACTATTTTGAATTTAGGTGCTAATCTGCATCCTTGTACTATTTTGAATTTAGGTGCTAATCTGCATCCTTGTACTATTAGGTGCTAATCTGCATCCTTGTACTATTTTGAATTTAGGTGCTAATCTGCATCCTTGTACTATTTTGAATTTAGGTGCTAATATGCAACCCTGTGCTATTTTGAATGTAGGTGCTAATCTGCATCCCTGTACTATTTTGAATTTAGGTGCTAATATGCAACCTTGCGTTACTCTGAATTTAGGTGCTAATCTAGGTAGGCTGCTCTAGCTGCCACTATCTGCTATTTTGCCCTATTGTTAGAATATTGAATCTAGGTAGGCTGCACTAGATGCCATCATTTGCTATTATGCCCTATTGCTAGAATTTGATTCTAGGCAGGGTGCACCAGCTGCCACTATTTGCTATCTGCCTGCACTCTGTATTTTGCCCTATTGCTAGAATTTTGAATCCAGGTAAGTTGCACCAGCTGCCACTATTTGCTATCTGCCTGCACACTGTATTTTACCCTATTGCTAGAATTTTGAATCTAGGTAGGCTGCACCAGCTGCCACTATCTGCTATCTGCCTGCACACTGTACTTTACCCTATTGCTAGAATTTTGATTCTAGGTAGGCTGCACTAAACGCCACTATTTGCTATCTGCCTGCACACTGCATTCTGCCCTATCGCCAGAATCTTGAATCTAGGTAGTCTGCACTAGATGCTACTATCGACCTACTCACTGCATCTACCCATTATATGACCTCGTAAGCGAGTCAACAAAATGTTCCTCCCAGGCATTTACTCAATACTATTGAGAATTATTCTCCACTTTATCAAATCCGCATGCCCGCCTAGCTCTGCCTTCAACATGGCCAGCCTAGGCACCACTTCACCCCTCCTCATAGAGCCTAGCATCACAATCGTGTTTCCCCAACTCTCTCCTCCATGCCTCTCGGATAGGCTTACCAGACTACGGTCCAGACTACCCAAACTACATGAGCCCCGAGCTAGGGACTCCACCCAATCCAAACTAACCAACCGAACTTCCATTAGCACCTGCGCTAACCTCACGTTAAAAAAACTCAAACCCAACTCTCTCAATACTATGACATCCAAAAACAAAGCGCTCAATACAGCGACCACCCCTACCCCTACCAAAACCACTGCCCCACCCATAAAAGGTGCCCTCATTAACGCACGTTCCATAATTGCCCATGCCACGGACATCGCAGACCTCATCTTAGCTGAAGCCTTAGATTTTTTAGCCATAACAGAGTCCTGGCTCCATGCAGCCGCAGGCCCAGCCCTCTCGCTAGCCATCCACAACGACTACACCATCATCCGAGCAGATAGAACTGAATCTAGAGGCGGAGGCCTGGCCATCATTGCCAAAACTCACCTTAACATCAGACTCGATTCCGCCACACACCTGCCATCATGCGAATCACTTACAGCTAAGCTGCCCACTGCCAACTCCCAAACGATATCCATTCACCTACTCTACAGACCGCATGGACCCCTGGGATCTTTCGAGGAAGACCTCAGTGCCATCCTTACCGACAACCTAAAAAACTCTTCACAATGCCTCCTCCTAGGAGACTTCAACTTAGGCTACAAAGACCCCAAAGACCACCAGGCCACCCTCATTAATAATACTTTGTCTGAACTAGGCTTCACACAAAACGTATCCAGCCCTACCCATAACAAAGGGAGAACCCTTGACTGGATAGCAGACCACAACTGCGCTGCATTTATCACCAACAACTCTCCTCAATCCTGGTCTGACCATCATCTCCTCTCCTTCTCCCTCGAAGTTTCGAGCCCCATAACCAACATGGCGCTAGCCACAGCCATCCCCACGAGAAGCAAGAAAAACATTACAGTGGAAAAACTGATCGCTCTCATCCTTCCTACGCTCAACCAACTCCCTGCTTCCAACCCCTACGACCTCGTAGAAGGCTATAACAACACCATGCGCACAGCCTTAGACGCCATTGCACCACTAAAACTTAGAAAATGCAAACCAAAAAAGCACCTCAACCAATGGTTTTCCAGCCACCTTAAAGCACTTAGATTGGAAAAACGCAAATTGGAACAAGTCTGGAGACAGTCTCCTACAGACCACAACAAGTTATTGCTCAATAAAATAAACAGCCAATTACAAAAAAGAAATCATAGCTACCAAACAAGAATCCTATAACCAGAGAATTGCGCAATCCAACTCCAGTACCAAAGAGTTGTTTACAATCATCAAAGAACTGGAAACACCAGTGCCAATTCCAGATAACCTGCGTGAAGAACAAACAATGGTGCACTTGTGTCCAAAATGCACTAAACAACAAAGTCACAGGTCTTCAAACCAAAATTAAAAACAAGAAAGATTCCCTCACTAAACCAACCAACCCCACTAACACCCCCCCTAGCCCTTCACCCACATACCCTACACTCAACACCGCTCGCTTCAGCTTCTCCAAAGTCTCTAGTCTAGAAGTGGAAAAAGTCATTCTCAGCCTTAAACCATCCAACTGTAAGGGCGACCTCTGCCCCCCACAAATCATTAGAGATGCGGCAAGAGACCTCCCGCCATTCATCACCAGACTCATCAACGCTTCATTCTCCTCAGGAACAGTCCCCAGTAACCTCAAAGAGTCTTGGGTCCTCCCCCTCCTAAAAAAACCTTCCCTTGACCCTTCCATCCCGACCAATTACAGACCCATCACCACCGTCCCTTTCTTGCCCAAGATACTAGACAAGACAGCTTACCAACAAATCCAAAAACACCTTGAAATAAACCACCTCCTAGGTATGTGACAATCAGGCTTCAGACCCCAACATGGGACTGAAACGGCCCTAATTGATCTGAAAGCCCAAATAGACACCCTTAGAGACAACAGGAAAACTGCACTTCTACTCTTACTAGACCTCCCCACGGCGTTTGAACTAGTTGACCACAAAATCCTATGCAATAATTTAAACTCAGCTGCCCACTTCTCCCAAGAAGCCATTGGCTGGATCGAGTCTTTCCTCAGCAACAGATCCATGCGTGTCTTCTCCACCTCTGCCGACCCCATCCCCATCACATGCGGAGTCCCAAAGGGCTCCTGCGTCTCCCCTACTCTGTACAATGTGTTCACAAAGCCCCTGTTTGATGATCTAGATGGCCTGGGTATCACCTACACCAATTACGCTAATGATACACAGATCCTCATCCCGCTGACAGGAGATTACAACCAGGATTTGGCCTTGGTGAACAAGGTGTACCTCATCATTCAGGCATGGATGGCTTTGCACAGTCTATGCCTGAATGATGACAAGACTGAACTCATCATCCTTGGTTCCACCTCAAACCTAACCAAACTAGACCACAACTACACCAACTTCATCATAGACATGAACCCGATCAAGGTAGCCAAAGAAGTGAAAACTCTAGGAATATATCTCAACTCCTCCCTTACCTTCCACAAACAGGTTAGCTCTATGGCATCCTACACGGCCTACACATGTAAGTTTATAAGAGCAGCCAAACCCTTCTTATCCACCCAGAGCTGCATTACACTAGCCAGAGCCCTGGTATTATCCAAACTGGACTGCTGTAATGCCCTCTACGTAGGAGCCAGCAAGCAAATGACCAACAAAATTCAGCCGCTACAAAATAACGCTCTCAGAGCAGCGCTTAGCATTCCCAGGAGAGAACACATTTCCAACATCAGGAAATCCCATAACTGGCTCAACACCTCAGACAAAATCCTGCTTAAAGTAGTTCCAGGTTCAAACGCACCGAAATGGGCGGCAACAGCTTCCAGGTGAAAGCACCCCAACACTGGAACGCCCTACCACCATTCCTCAGGACACCCCAAACTTATACACACTTTAGACGCAACTATATCCACTGGATAAAGAACAAGGACCACTAATACTTCTAACCTCTAACACCACACTGCCGGAATCCTGTAATGTATGTTTATCTGTACATTTATAAAATATTTGTATTGTATTATATCCTTCTGTAAAACTGTACACATTGTCCTTCATTGTCACACTGCAATACTGTAATATAATGTACAAGCAACCTGTAACCAAGCTTTGAATAACCATGCTGCTCATGCGCCCTCATACCCTCGGGTCTGGTGCGCAATACAAATGAATAAACTAAACTAAACTAATAAGAAATCCAAGATTCCTCTGAGATGAAATTCAGCTCTTGTGTAGAGTGACCAGTCAAGTAGCCACTAAAGAAGGACCATAATGTTCTGTTATCATTAGTTTGGAGTAGATTAAACATATATGTTGCCACTTTGCATTACGACGTGAGCTTCGATGTTGATGTATCCAGTTCTTATACTTAGTCGCTAATGAGACCAAAAGTGCTGAACGGGCCGTACTCGATAAGTCTTTGTGTTTCATAAATTTTGCTCAATCTCGTCGATAAACTTTCTTTCTCTGGTGGATAACTACATCAAAGATACTGTGCACAGCCCTCTGCCACCCATCTTTCGCTCTACACAATTTCAATTGATCAAAAAGATGGGATAGTGTTCTACCCATAGCCCAGCTATAGAAGGGCAACCTGCTCTCAATCCACATAGGGTCTTTATCGAGATAAACATTTATTTTCTCTATATTGATCTTTGACCAACACATTTGGTTACCCTGCCTGATTATTTACCGAAACCTTTGAACAACGCCTTCTACAAGGAAATGTATGCATTCTTTCAAATGAGCATACCCTGGTCAATAGTAAAAGTCACTAAATTTAGCTTGAACATGTATAATGGGACTAAAACAAGTCCATAATTCTTGGATAATGAACACCTAATCTATACAAGAAGAACATTTCCCTTTTGTCCAAGTACTTTCTAAAGGTAAATCTCATCTTCCTTTCGTGTTGAGGGATGCTAGATTGGAATTTTCCAAAATTGGCTCCATCCCTTAGTTTTAGGAGATCTATCTATTGGACCCGACAATGAGTTGACCAAGTCTTTCAAGATAATTTGCTCATTAAAATCTACCGCAACAACTTCCAGCCCCAAAGGGTATCAATTGTGCCAAGAGACAAGCAACTTTCCCACACATAGAGCAACTGTAATTCTCTGCAGGGGGGGGTTGTAAATATTAATGATCAGAACTGGTGAGTGGCAATATATATATATAGCCCATGTAAAATAAATGATAACACATATGGAGAGGTCACACCAATTAAAAAAGGTTTAATGTGAAGAGAAACTCTTGCACCTGTGGCTACCCATGGGTCGGCCTCTGACATTCTGCTTGGCTGGAGTACAGATAATATCATATATATCATATCATAGAAACTATCAATCCGCCAGGTCTCTTTTAGTAGAAATATGTCATAAGATTATATGATTTTTAGACCTAGAGGATTTTTCAAAAACGAATTGAAGCCACACCAGTTCCAAGAGGCCCAGCTAATTTGGACCTGACTCTCGGGGATTCATACAATATGCATATCGACAGTATGTTTAAATTAATCCAATACCAGGATTTAACATTTTTTGCTCAGCATGTAAATCCTTGAGTTTAGAAGACGAGGCTGATAGATTAGGATAGTCTGGCATGAGTGCATCGGGCGCATCAAGTCTTCGTGGCTTTATATGCTTACTAGCGGAAGGCGTAGTACACCACTTTCAGCCTGTGATATAACTTTTGAGGTTGCTAGTATACTATCCCAGTCTGGGATATCATTTTTGATCTTGCTGTTAAACTAAAGCAACTGTATATAGTAGCCTTACAAAAAAAAACCATTGAGGTGATTTTGATAATGCTGTTGCTTCCTTGCTGAAATCAGGTTCAAGGCACAGTCTTTAATATCTGCTTAGATAATCTTTTTTCATTCAATTTGTTCCCTCTGATAAAGAGATTTTCTGTGAACTTGTGGATATACTTTATCCTTTAGACAGTAAGGGCTAGTCAGTGATAGCCTAACTTATATTTGTTATATAATTTTCTTTTGAATTTTTTGAAAAATTAAAACAACTTGTATTTGTTTGTTACTTTATGAATGTTCATTTGTATCTAGGATTGTTGAACTTTTATATGTAATTAATGTTTTGTTTGTATACCACATGATGTGATGTCATAATTGTACTCCTATTCCTCTCTTCTTTTAATTCATGTATGATCCTGTCCCTTCCTATTCTACTACTGAAAGAATTAGGTTCTACATTGTAGTTTGAATTATATATGTTGTGCTGCATTATTCTGCCTTCATTTACAATTATTTATTCGTCAAATTGACCCTTGCTATGGATAATAAAACAAAAAATAATTGTTTTCATATTTCTTGTGTTTATTCCTCAGTTGAAGTATCATTAGATTGGTGAGATACTGAAAATGTATATGAATAAGTATATGTTTTGTTCAGTTCAGGCTACCAGTTGAATAAGTACTGTAAGCTATTCAAATAACGTTATCACTTTATTCTGTTCAGGAACACTTTTGTGTTTTAGGTTAGTCTTTGTGCTCCGTTGAGTTCCTGTACATTTGGGAGTACCTCTCTTGTTTATATAGCACAAATGTCAGATGTCATGAAATTATTTGCATCAAAAGACTGGGCAAAGTCATACGCACTCACAACTTGCTTCCGCCAGACAGTAAATTGATATCCCTTCAGCTCTTGTTGTTGTAAACTTACGAGCGCCATGATAGCTGATCAAACAAATTCTACTACGTGCCAGTTAGCATTTCTATATACATCAGGTAGGACAATTCTTGTGATATCCTGCCTATTGTTGTTCCCGAGAGAGGGTCAACAATGAAACATTTCCATTAAGAAACTTCTGTTCATAAATGGGCTGGTCGACAGGGGGATATCTCTTCCAATTTAATTCCCTTCCCCAAAAATGAGCTTCTCTCTTTATGTTGGACAATCCTTGGATTAGTTGAATCTTTACTTAGCCCATTTAGAACACTATGGAGGGGTTGCTGGTGGTACTCTCGTTCAGATTGGAATTGCCATTGTATTTCGGTGCTGGACTGCCCCTGGGCAGGACAAAGACTGATATGCAAATGGATGTTTCCCATCTGTGAAAGGCACAGTGAGTAAAAGCAGTGGCTGCGAACTCTCAAGTGGTTAATAACCACTGAACAGGTCATCATGTCTGTTCTTGCGAGAGAGGGGCGCCCGCTACCTTTGTAAAACTAGGGTAGATGATACCCTTGTTTCTTTTTCGTCCCGTTCTTAAAGTGGGTGGATGTACAATAACATTATTACAAATATTGTTGTACCTTATGCCTTGTACCTCATTGTCTCACAAAGACAGATTGTGTGAATCACTAACCACATGCACCCTCAGCACTTCTCCCGTTCCCCCTCTCCTGCAGTTGCGTGATCTCAATGTCACTGGGCCTAGTAAGATAATTGTCTTGTCCCCCCTTGTTCCCCTCCGCAGCCTCGTCGCGCCTTGAAACACTTGTGTATAGGGGCACTATAAATAAAATATCATATCATATCCAATGCAGCCATCAGCTGCGTTTGGCTAGTGAGATCGATAGTCGGACGCTGGGTTCCTGTAATCTGTTTGTCGGGAACTGGTATTGCAGAACCGGAATCTGCTCATTCCTCGATAGCTTAGATGTAATATCCTCACCCTGCTCATCAAGCACTTCATTCTGCGCTTTAAAACAGGATAACATCCACAATTTTCTCTAGCCATATTTGTACAGAGAGAAAATAAAGACTTGATAGATGCAGCAAACACATTCAGTGCAGGTTGCACACGGCCCGCCAACTTTCTCAAGCATTACAGCAGGGGTCCCACCTCAACAGCCACACTGTTAGCTTTATCAATCTCACTGTCGCTCTCACTATCACTATGTATGTATGTATGTATGTATTTTATTTTTGTATAGCGCCGGTAGCCCAAGGGCATCAGGGCGCTTAAACTTACAACACAGCAGCTGCAGGACAGACATTAAATAACGATTACTGCGGCCTAATGAGTGACCCTGAACACTGCTTTCCCCCAATTCATCATCTAAAAAGGTGGGTCTTCAACCGCTTCCTGAAAACAAGGTGATTTACTTCAGACCTTAGAGTTTTCGGAACGCTGTTCCACAATTTAGGAGCCAGCACCAGAAAGGATCTACCCAATCCGGATTTCATCTTGAACTTAGGTACAGTCAAAAGGCACTTTCCCTCCGAGCGTAGTCTTCTCCTGGGTGTGTAGAGCACTAAGCTCTTTTTCAAGTAGTCCGGAGCTACGCCATAAAGGCACTTGTGTACCAAACAGAGAGCCTTGAACTTTATGCGTTCCTCTACTCTAAGCCAGTGCAGAGATGATCTATCTGCAGTAGCATGGTCTTTCTTCTTCAAATTCTTAACTAGCCTGACCGCATTGTTCTGGATCACTTGGCAGCGGGATAGGTCCTTGGATGAGGCCCCTAACAACAGAGCATTACCATAGTCAAGCCGTGATAGAATGATGGCACTGGCTATCGTGGCCATATTAAGGAATGGCTTAATTGCTTTCATTAGCCTGAGATAATACGCCGTATTTTTTTGAAGATAGCTGGTCTGGGCATGAGAATCGACCGCAGAATTGACCATCATACCCAGGGTTTTCACTTTAGGGGCCACCAAAATAGTGGCATTCTTGATTTGGAAAGAATTGTACTCTGCCCCCAGATTGGCCAACTGACGACTGGAACCAAACAACATCAGTTCGGTTTTTGAGTCATTCAGGCACATCCAATTTGCCTGCATCCAGTCGTCTATTGTCTTGTATACCCTTGCAATCACTTCGCTATCCGTGGCGTGATGACTACCCCCCAATTCCAATATAAGTTGGGTGTTGTCTGTGTAATTCGTAAACGACACTCCTGCTTCCACCAATAAGCTGCACAGTGTGCGCATATATATATTAAACAGCATTGGTGACAAGCTGGCCCCTTGGGGAAATCCAAGTACGATGTGGCAGGGATCAGAGAAACTGCTACCCCAATGGACTCTGGCTTGGCGGTTAGATAGAAATGACAGAAGCCAATCAATGGTTCCTTCAGAACAGCCCACGTTCTCTCTAAGTGCCTTGATGAGAAGATGATGATCCACCAGGTCGAAAGCAGCACTTAGGTCTAGGAGCATCAGCATCCTTAACTTATTCTTGTCTAACAAACTCAGCATCTGATTCTGCAGGTCCAGCATGGCTGTCTCAGTACTATGGGACGCTCTGAAGCCTGATTGTTGCTGGTGCAAAACCTCCTGGTTCTCTACAAAGTGGTGAAGTTGCTGTGTTGCTACCTTGTCCAATAGTTTAAGAACGAAATTCGAGTTAGTTATTGGGCGAAGGTTTGCTGGGTCCTTAGGATCCAGGCCAGCTTTTTTAACAAGTGAGGTGATGGTGACTTTCTTCAGATCTCTGGGCACTGTGCCCTCTACTTCACTATCACTGAAGATTAGGAGTTGTTGAAAGCTGCGTTCCAAATATGTTATTAAATGCGGCCGAAGAGTACAGAAAGGTGTTCCTTTCTGCTAGTCACAAGGAATTATGCTGTAAAGTCAGGCAGAAGTTGAGCAAGGAATTATTATTATCGATCGGAGGGAATAATAAGTCGATTTGCTCAGTCAACACTTGGGGAGGTGTTGCCGAACACACGTTAGGCCCATTCTCAGGTTCCTGCTCCAATGCTTGTTCTTGCAGTGTTGCCAAAGGAGCTCATCTGTTCTCAATAATGGTTACTAACTCCGTAATTGTCAATAGTGTCCCTGCTGTGATGGGATGCAATAGTCGCAGAGAGGCTGCTTCATTCACGGCAGCTGAAGTCTCTCCCATCTAACTCATTAGCGGCACTCCATAATAGCTTGTGATTTTGTTCTGAGCTGCCATATCGATTACTTTACCTTTTTTTGGTCACATTATTGAACTGAACATGAGATTCACTTGATGGAGGGCTGTTGGGTTTTTTCCCCCACCGATGAGCTTGAACTACGGAGACCTAACTTCCGCCCCTATTAACCTTCACAGTGGTTTATTGATTGAGTTCACCACAGTCAATTAAAATAATAGGTTAACCACACTGTCACTCACCAGAGCAGGGTGTGTCGTGATTTCCGCTGCTGCTCATTCAATTCCCGGGTAAGGCAACAAGTCCATGGATATCTGAAAAAAAAGACGGTCACCCCGCCATCAGCCCCAAACAACCACAACTAATGCCTCCTGCACCACCCTTTGTGCCGTGCTCCGCACAGCAAGTGGCTATATATGTCCAAGGCAGCAGGGTCGGTCGTTGGGGCTCCTCCTCTGCACAGGCAAGCTGGAAAGAATACTTTCCCACAACTAACCACTTCTGCACCACTCTCTGCGAAGGTGACTCCAAGGGTTTTAGGATCACCATGACAGGCACCTCTGAATCCCAGCAAGGGACTTCAGTCAGGTTTCAGATGTGCCGAAGGCAGGGGTGTTGCTAGGATTGGAAAAGATCAGGGGCTACGCTAATGTCGATAGTGCCGGGACTCAGGGCTTAGCTAGTCTTTTGGCTGTTGCCCCTGAGCTTCTATCCAGGGCTACAACCAAAAGACCCAGGGCTATAGCTCACTCAGCCCCCCCTTAGCAACGCCTCTGGCCGAAAGGCACTGACTCTGCCCTGCTATCAACGAGGGATGAACTCCTGAACATGACAAAGAAATACAAATATTCAAAATCCCCTGGATCTGACAGCCGCCTTTGACAATGTGAACCATGATACCCTGCTTAAATGTTGGAAAGACTCCTAAGGAATTGATGGCTATGTTCTAAAGTGAATCGCCGCATTCCACCAAATTAGAAACTGCAAATAAGATCTTGACTTTTTTTTACAAGTCGAGGGTCTAGAAATGTGGAGTCGCCCAGGTCTCAGGTGTCTCACTTTCGTGGTTTAAGGCTTACTTGATTGAAGCCTTTAGCCAAACTGATTGCACTTTTCCCTGTCTCCATTCTACCTTTCCAACCTTCACTGACGATATTCTTTCAAATTAAGTGAATTTAAATCGGACCACCATCTCATGTCTCCCACTCATTAAAGACTGAATGATAGATAACAGCTATTCTCCCAACGCCTGAAAAACAGAGATTATTTATGTGGGCTTTCCGGTTACTCCGTCTCTCCCTTTTTGATGGATTTACACAATGTGTCCCTTCTGTAACCACATAACTCTAGCAAAATCCCAGGCATTATCTTTGATGGGCTTCTAACCTTTGCCACTCAAGTTCAAGGACTCTGCAAAAAAAAACAACTTAGAATTGTACATGTTCGAAGTCATCTTCCCTTTCCTAAATATCTAGCACAAGGTTGGAGTGAGAAGAACAATTGTTCTTTCATTTGGAATATTGCAAGAGCCTCTACTTGTCCCTCCCAAAACATCCAATTTGCCAAATTCAACTAATTCAGAACAAAGGTCTATTTGTTGATCCTAGAACTGAAATCCTGGGATCACATCGCCCTGCCTTTCAAATCTTCACAGTGAACACTCATATTGGTTTTAAAACTCCTTGAAATGTTCACAAAGAGTATTGTGGTTCCTGTCTGTAGTACGTCAATATAAAAATCAAGAGGGGCTGCTGTTCTAGACTACTGAGGTCTACCAGCTCAAGGTCACTAAAAATTGAACCTTTCAAGAAAAAGAAGGTTGGAGGCAGAACGACAGACTGTGCTGCATCCATCATCTGAAATTCTGGTTCAGCGTTAGTTCAAAAAAGCCACCTGCTCTTCAGGAAAATACTACATATCATCTTGTTTAGGCACCCTATGTCCTTCCACTTGAAAACCATGTGGTCAGTAACCATGTTCATCTTTCTGTATGTACTTTGTTGTATTTCACGCTTCATACAAGTCTCATGCTCTTCCGCATCCCCTCGAGCAGGTAACTGATCTGGAAAGTGGCAAGGACTGTGAATGATACACTTTTACTGTCCTTACCCTGCCTCCCCCACACGCGTGGCCCCACAAAGCAACTGTGCTCATTGTGAGTGCCATTGATATATAATCTTAGTCCTACCATGTTTATCTTGTATGTCTCCTTCTCTGAATAGGTTCCCTGAGTCGTCAATTGATTCATGTGTGCATGCCAGCCCTACATGCAAGAGTCTGTCAATTCAATACAATAGACTTTATTTCGGGGTATGTTCAGCACAAATAGTTAAACATAATAAAAAGTAGTTCATAAAATCATAAAAATAAAATGTACATCAATTCCTAAACAAATGATATGTTGTCATGTTAATCATAGGCCAAGTGCACCTTGTAATAAATGCTTTACTTTAAACAACTATTCCGTTTTTTTTAAATTGCCTGCCATCATAGTCTCCCTAATTTTAAGAGCATTATATAAAACTGTCTTAAGTGCCCATGCTATTTCTATCGTTTTTGCATTCAAAAGGTAAATCAAAGCCAGTTGATAATGGTGAAAACCTTCTTTTATTAAAAGTGGAACAAGATATTGCTTTCTTGCAGTGGAATTTATAAGGCAAAGTAATAAGAAATGACAGAGCGTTTCATAAAAAGTGGGACAGAAAAGGCATAGCTACTTTTACTCCCTCTGACAGTATTCAAGTTCAAACAATTAAAATGATCTCTAGTTAGTAAGGTGAGAAAGTTAGATAAGGAACAATACCCTCCATCATTAATAGCGGCTCCATTTGTGCGTTAGTCTGTTTAGCTATTTCTATTTTGTATCTATTGGTCTTATGTAAGTAGTTTAACAGCCTTTTAAACAGTAATTTTGCTGTCCCGACAGAGAAGCGTCAGGTTTCCCACGATACTACTGGATATATTATTAAGATCTTTTTCTATTCCTTATTCATGGAATTTTCGAAATCCTTCTGCTAGTGCAGGCACTTAGCAGAATTCATTTGTAATGCACATCTAATCCTCTACACACTCATGTTCAGCTGTGAAAGAGGGACCATCACTCCTAGCAGAGAGGAAATGTGCCTTGCTGTTTCTGTGTTTGACTGCTTTATGACCTGGCACTTGTGTCGGATAGAAGACAGTCTGTTGGAAGATACACCTACCATACCCCATGTCCATCCATGGAGAGTAGTAAAACCCTTTTGTTAGAGTCCACAGGCTAACTCTTAAATTCTAACCGACCTTGTAAAATGATGCCACAACACTTTTGTTAAATCCACATACTCTTCCTCCAAACCTAGTTTGCCTATTAAGCCTATTGCAAACATTCATACAGTGGTTTCAGGAAGGGACTATTACTCCCACAATCCCCACAACAATGGGACGAGGAAGAGGAGTGGAGTAATGCAGAGTATGGGAATCCACGAGCACAGGCAGCACTCTAGTGTTAGCGAGCGCACACTCGTGCCTGGGACATTTACATCGCCTGAGCAAGAAATTAGGGGAAGTTGCTGGCAGGAGCAGGTTGCTCCTTTCCGGGCAGGAATACATCTGTGGAGCCAACCGCTTGGGGAGCTGAAGGGAGAAGGCAGGTGGAAGCAGGTGACACGTGTCGAGAGAACCAGATGCCAGCAGAGGGCTGCTGGGCATTCTCCGGTGTCGGAGAGCAGCAATTTACTCACCGGAATCCCATGCAAAGCATACAAGTGTAGCCGAAGCCTCAGGAAGCAGGAAAGCAGTGGATAAATGGTCACGAAGCAGAAAACAGAAGGAGACTGTCATCAGCAGACCACGAAAGAGACAAGAAACGTCATCAAGAACCGGCGAGTCAACAAAGGGACAGAGGGAATACCGGGGTGTATTGACGAACATGCCAAATTGACAGAATTCTACATAACGAAGTCAAAAGAGAGAAAGTAAAGGAACGCTTTATGAAAACAGAGGGAGAAAGATTGAAAGGGCAGTTTTCTAAAAGGAGAGACTTTCAAGATTGTCAATGCATGTTGCAAGCAGATGAGAGAGACACTAAAGAGGTCATATATGAGAAACCAAATACATTATTTGATAAAGCAAAAAGGCAACACCATCTAAGGTGGGAGAGTGAGCAGAAGGTCATGGAAGAGAAGCCCTGGCAGGAGCATAAACCAGGCAATTACAAGTGTGCGTTTTCAAGAAAGCTTGTTAGAAGAATATACCAGGTAGTTGCAAATGTATCAAAATAAATCCTGGTAAAGAAATACACCAGGAAAGTTGGAAGTGAAAAAGAAATAGTCAGCAGACTGTATTGGTTTTGGGATGCCCAAAATCTAACTGAAGAAGATGTTAGATATAGTAACTGCACGAATGTTAAAAGGCCAAACAGTTTTGTGAATCACCTGAGGTGACCAATAAAGAATAGTGAAAGAAAGTCCTAAGAAGGATATATTGGGACTATTTAGAGGCTGTGTTATACAAAAGAAAAGCTCAAACGTCAGAAGAGGAATAGCAACCACCCTCTGGGATCAAGCCCTTTAACACTAAGAGACTTTCTGTTTTGATGAACATAGGAACCTCCTTTTCTTGTATAGCAAAGTTGTTATCCACAAGGGTGAAAGAAATCCAAGAGGAAGAAAAAAACATCTTTTAAAGTCCAGACACTTGAGAGCTGGTCTGCGGCAAACTTTTGTTGTTGACTCAAAGCAAGCAAGGATATCTATCCTTGAAAGAGTCTTTGTTGGAGTTATATATATATTATTTTCACCATTCCTTTGAACATTTGCAAAACACTCAAGGCCAAAGACATTGGCCGTCATTACGCGTCCGGCGGTGACCCTGCCGATGCTATCAGCGGGTTGCCGCCGGACACGTAATAATTTACCAGAGCCTGACTTCCTAGTGCCACCGGCTCATTACGATTCTGGCGGCTCGGGAAGTCAGGTGCTGGTTAATTGTAAGTCCCCATTCCCAGAGAACCCTCTATGAGAGTGGGGACATAGAAGCACTGGCACCGTTGCTAACGGTACCGGTGCTTCTGTGAAGGGTTTGCCTACTGTTAGGCACGATTTTATGCAGTAGCCTTTGGGAACACTACAACAACCCTGACTACAGGCAATAGGAAACCCAACCTTTGGTATAAGCTTGTACTACACAGTTTTGGTAGTGTGTTGAGCAGCCAGGCTTATCTCAAGAGGGGTCAATGTGAGCTGTAGGGGAGTTACACAAAGATTCACAGCGACAGGTATTCAAATAAACACTTATACATCAGGTTACTTGAATAAACAATTATTCATGTATTTATCAGTCAGTTAGAATAAGCCTTCTTCAGAAGGGAGCAATATAAAAGCAACACACAAATGCACTTAAAAAAAACCGATACACTCTTAGTTTCTAAATCAGTAAGTACTCTTTTGGGATAGCCCACAGACACAACCTACACCCTCAGGTGACTTCAGTAGCTAGGGTGCTGGGGAAATTAATATATCACTGTTGCATTTAGAAACAATTCAGAGTAAGTCAAAGGAAAAGGTTATTGAAACATACAAGAGACCACAAATATTCTTAATACTTTCAGATCCCCCAATAAGAGTTATTCAGTGAAAACAGGCTAGGCCAAAGTCAATGGGCAAAAGTATTTGCAAGAAGTACCTCATAGGTAAGTAGAAAGGTCTTTGCACAATGGTAGTAAAAGAAGAATCAATGTAGGGCCACAAGCTGTTAGACTTGTGAGTAGTAGAAGATGCAAGCAACTCTACAGCAAGAGGTAAGTTCTCTCAGACTTTACAGTACCTTTGTATTGAAGAAAAAGTGTAGCAGAGGACTTCTGTTCCTTAGCAGCTCTGCAGATCTCACTGTTCCTGGGCCTCCGTCATGGGGGCAAGAGGGAGGACTTCTGCCGACTCCTGCACTGTAATGGGACAGTCACCGCTCGCAACCAGCAATCTTCAAACAAGTGGCTGTTCAGTGTTTCAGCTCCTCGTGTCTACTGCAAATAGCAACACTGTGGTTCCTGGCCATCGAGGTGGGTTTTCCTCGCCTCTGGAGTCCCGCACTGTGTTGAGGGGGCTCAGGCTCGATCAGTCCTGCTTCCTGGGAGCCCGGAGGATCTTCCTGGAGGTCTTGGCCAGCTTAAAAGCAATGCACACAATATGGTATTATCTTCCTGGCGTTTCGGTTTCCAGCAGCAACTCTGTGGAAATTCAACCAGCTCCGAGAGAATGTCCAGGTGGCTTACTTTGGAGTTGATTGGTCCCACCAACTCAAGGGGAGAAGTCGTCCTTGCAGGGGCTTCACTGTCGATACAAATTTGGAGTTTCAGCACAGCAGCAGGGCTTCCCCGGGCAAACCAACGGTCCTGGAGTTGCAGCAGTCATCCTCTTCAAGTTCTTCTTCAGTTCCTTCATCCAGTGGTCGACTCTGCCTTCCAAGCCAAAAGCCTCGCCTTTTATTCAGTTCTGTCCCATTCATTCCAGCATAGCTGTCAGTCACCCATCAGGGCCCTCGCTGGACAGTCAGCCGGCAAATCACTACAGAGTGTATCTGGGTCTCCTAGGAGACTAAGCACAAGGAGCTTTGGGCACCTCCCTCACTTCCTGCCCACCCCAGACACCCTGGAGCCAGAGGAGGGCTTCACTCGTGAATCCCGCCAAAGGCAAAGCGAACAAAGGGACCAAACCTGGTTTGGCGCGCAGAGTAAATCTCAAGAAGGACCTTTCCAGAAAGAAATGGCAAAAAAAGAAGATCAGGGCCATTTTGACAAAAATGGCACCCTTGGGTGCTTTACTGCAGCTGCGAACGCAGCCCGCGGTAAATGCACACCATGGTAGTTAAACATAAACCACTGCCACCAGCCATTCGGTGAGGAAACGGTAACATAAAAATGTTACATGAGAAGCTAGACAAAGGGGATACTGGGTAACCCCTCCAGCACCCTATTGTAAGATGGTGTGTGCTGGTTCTAGAAAGTTACATATGTAAGTAAAGTCAATTTCACTTTACCGCTCTGGGAAACAGTAGTTTATCCCAGAGAAGGTGCTGTGTGACACAATGTAAAATATGATGCCTATGGAGTTTTTCAGGCTCCATAACCAAAAGAGACAAAGTTCAGAAATCACATTAAAATACACGAGAGAGTGGGAAAAAGGAGTCTCACTCTCTCCAGATTAAGAAATCAAGTCCTCAAAATCCAGCAAAGTTGCTGGGGGTCTCTAAGGTGAAGGGAATTAGCACATTTTTGAGAATTCTCCCTAACACCTACCATGGCCGCTGTGCCAGGCAGGGTTAGACCTGTCGTGCACAGCGGTCACGGCAGGCAAACATGTAGTTTTCCGGTCCAGAAACAAGGGTGCTGTTGAGCTTATTGACATCTTTCTTTCTGGACCGGCAAAATTAGAATGAGGCCCATTATCCTTTTCACCTTAGAATTCACTTGCTTAGAGTAGGATGGTCCAAACAGTACTTTGGACAGAGGACTTTATTTGGGCATTCTGACACCGACAAATCCTTAGTTTTAAGTTTAGGCGGAGAAGCTCTGCTAGTACAGGGACAGCAAGCCCTTTCCCCAATCCCTTTTATGTTCTAATAAAAGTCTAGCCAAAACAGTGTCTAAAATGTGTACCATTTCCATTCCTGATGCTTAACAGCTGGTAGTGCTGGCTTTGGACTGGAAATCTCAGGAACTTACTGTATTCTTCTGTCACTGGGATGTGAATTTATGTATCGGGTAGATAAACTGAAAACATCCATCCATCCTTCACAGATGTGGGAGGCTCTGATGTAGAGCTAACATCATGAGCATTATTTGAAATACTTGTTTGCTAAGTGCAGATCCAAGATTAGTCTCATCAGGTCTAAGCCTTTCTTTTCTACCCGAAAATGATGGGATTTGATCACTTTTCCCCATTGCAAAGTCGGTAGTTATTTGATGGTAATTATTTGATAGCCCCTTTTAGAAAGCATACTTTTGTCATCTCCTGAACTAGCCTGTTGAGGCGCTGTAAGTACTGTGGCTTTGCTGGAATGGAAGGGAGTGCTTTGAAGACTTTATGTAATAACTATTATGTACAGATTTGTGGACATAATTGTCTTTTGTAACATTTTGCCATGCTGGAAATGGCTGTGAATCCTTCCTCTGACAAGGTTGCTCACCAGTAGGGCTTGCCCAAGGACTCATTTCTTTTAAGCAGCTGGTGATTTCTGACACCATTAAGGGCTGCTGTCATCCTTCCCTCTTTGGCTGATATCTCTGCTGATATTGAGGCTTTTGGTGGGTTTGAAAATTCTGCTGGTGTTGCTGTTACTAGTAGGGAGAGTGACCACATTGTGGAAAGTATTCCAAAATTATCCTCACGTGGTCAGAAAAAGAAAAGGGGTTTCAAATACCACTACAAGGTATAATGGGAGTCAAGAAGTGATGACTTCCTTAAAGTGATAGTGTCATTTTTGACCTAACGTGTAAAGCTGCCTGGCTCCTTGTTTGTTTCTGAGTGTCCTGCTTCGATTGTAGAAACACCATCCCCAGCAATATTTCATTTTGTTGCATACACTTTGCTCTGTTTACGGCATAACTTCTGCCTCTTCAACCAGGGTCATTAATTTGAATGCCCCAGCCGTGTAGACCCATTTCCAGATAACAACAGATGCCGCAGTCCATTAGGTTGTCCCCTCTAAAATGGCCACTGCCCGATGCTAAGGTGCCCCTCACCCTTGTCCACAGCAGCCTGGACACGAGGATAGGCTGGAGCCTTCCTCTTACTGCATGCCGATTCGCCGGCAAGCGAAGAGCCGGCCCACCTCCTAAGGCACACCTTCCAAGGCTTTCAGTGCCTGTCCGGAGCCTGTCTGGGATCTGAATGAGACCAGGGCCAGAACCCCTGCCCCCACAAGTCCACTTCTGCCTTGTCACATCGCCTACAAAGCTGAATCAGTTGGTAAGACGTTCCGTGACGCTTGACTATAGTACCGAACTTTATCAACCACCGGCTGTTAATCTTAAGCCTGCCCCCGTATTCGCTCACTGCCGACAATGTCAATGCCGCAATTTAATTCCGCCACTTTTATGCAAATATCCTATTTGCTCTAATACAGCGGTGTATGCTAGCTACTAAGTGCCTGTAACTTACGACCACATCCTGCCTCACACGGATATGAACATTTTCCTTTGTTTAGTATAACTGTGCATACCAGTTACTGAATGCTCCTCTGCGGCACCTCTTGAATCAAAAACAACTCGAATTTACCCTCCACTGGTATACGCTTAGAGCTACTAGCGTACGCTACTACAAGTGAACCTTGCAAATAACGCCTAAACTGTATATCACATCACACAACCTAACGGGTCACACTTCTAAAATTATGTCATAACTAAACGGCGCCTACTGCGCATTATGTTTACAAATTGAAACCAGACTGCTGTGCCTCAACTGCACTATAATGTACTGTGCATTATTTCTAAAAAACGAACTAGCCTACAGTGCCTGGTTGCTCTATACTCTCTGCTTATTGTGCTTTATTTTTGAAAAACCGAAACTAGCTTACTGTGCCTCAACTGCCTTATACACTATTGCTTACTGTGCATTATATAAATATAAATATAAAAATCATATCTAGCCTACTGTGCCTTAACTGCCTATACTCTATAGCTTTCTATGTGCATGACCTTTAGAAACTGACACTAGCCTACAGTGCCTACCTGCTTTATATTCTCTGCTCACTGTGCATTATTTTGAAAAATCACATCCAGCCTACTGTACCTCAACTGCATTATACTTTACCATTCATTGTGCATTTTTTCTAGAAATCCAGAAAGTAGCCCACAATGCTTCAACTGCACTATATTCCAATGCTCACTGCGCATCAGTTAAAAATCGAATCTAGCCCATTGTGGCTCTCGTTGCAGTATACCTCTACTGCTTACTGTACCGTATCTCGCTAAACTTGATTCTAGCCGCCTGTGCCTTACTGCAAATATGACTATGTGAAACACCCTTCAAACCTCTCTAGCAATTACCATTATACTAATTATCTACCAGACCACCCTCACCAACTGCATCACAGCAGACCCCCTACCTGCGACCATGGCCAGCATCAGATCCTTAACAGGCCCAGTCAGACAGGAACAACAAACTTCAAGTTAGGTTACCCCGCCTCCATGAACCATGAATGAGCATCCCACCTAATCAGGACCACTATCCAAACAATAACCACTCCAAACCCAAATTACCCCACTATCCTAACAAACTAGCTCCAATGCAGAAACTAGCCAAAACTAAATCTAGCCTACCTAAATCCACAAACACCCATACCCTTGTCAACCTCGTCAACATTAACATGGCCCTAATAAACGCCAGATCTATGGTAGCACATGCCACAGACATAACCGACCTAATCACCTTAAATAACCTCGATCTCTTAGCATTCATCGAGTCATGGCTACATGACGCAGCAGGCCCAGCCCTTGCTCTAGCGATCCCAGAAAACTACCAAATCCTCAGAGCGGACAGAACCAACGCTAGACGAGGAGGTATCGCCATCATTGCAAAAACACAACTAGCAATTAGGCTAATACCATCACCTCCAATTACATAATGTGAAATTCTCACAGCGAAAATACCAATATCTAACTCTAAAACACTAACAATCTATGTAGTGTACAGGCCTCCAGGACCCATTGGATCCTTTGAGGATCAAGTATCCTCTCCAACAATAGAAAGTAAGCCTCTCAGGTACTGCTACTGGGGGACTTCAACCTTGGTTTCAATGACCACACAGACAGTGATGCCAAAGCTATCGCTAATATGCTCCTAGAACAAGGACTTACCCAAAAAGTGAATCAACCAACACACATAAAAGGCAGAACCCTCGACTGGGTGGCTGACCTAAATTGTAACCTCTCCATTAACTCTAACGCCCCACTACCTTGGACAGATCACCATCTGATTGCCTTTACTATGGAAATAGACAAACAGCCACAAACTAATACGATCATAGCCCCTCCTCAACCTACCAGGAACAAAAAAGATATCAGTGGACAGGCTTCTATCACTCATCCTGCCTTCACTGAATCTATTATCGTCATCCTCTGACCCCAACATACTAGTTGACATCTATAATACAACTATGTCCAAAGCCTTGGACTCCATCGCACCTCTCAAAATACGCAAAAGCAAACCACAAGCACATCTAAACGCTTGGTTCACCCCACATTTAAAAGTACTTAGGCAAAAAAAAGTGAAAATTGGAAGCCTTATGGTGCCACACCCCGTCAGTAGAAAATAAAACGAACCTGACCAAATTTGCTGACCACTACAAAAAAGAAATAATCAGCACAAAGAAAGACCTTTACAACAACACGATTGCTAAGGCCAGCTATAACACAAAGGAGCTCTTTACCATACTATGAGAAATGGAGGCCCCTATACCCCCAGTTGACAACATAACTAAAGACAAAATCTGGTGTACCAACATACAGAATGCTTTAGCCAATAAAATTGTACTCCTTCAAGAGAAAGATTGCAAAAAAGAAATCCTCGCTTACCAAACAAGATGCTCACACTCTGACCCCCAAAATACCAACTAACAAACCAGATCAATTTAAATTCTCAAAAGTCTCTATCCTCGAAGTGGAGAAAATAATTTCCTCCTTGAGACCATGTAGATGCCAGGGCGACAACTGCCCAGTAAAATTAATCAAAGACTCAGCAAGAGACCTGTCGCCATTTATCTCCAAACTCCTTAATACATCATTTTCAACCAATATTGTCCCAAGCAATCTGAAAGAATCTTGGGTCTTACCGTTTCTGGAAAAACAAACATTAGATCCAGCCATTCCAACCAACTACAGGCCGATTACAACAGTGCCTTTCCTTCTGAAGATACTTGACAGAGTAGCGTACCTTCAGATACAACAATATCTGGAAACAAATCATCGCCTCGGCACCCGCCAATCAGGTTTCAGGCCACAACACGGGACTGAAACTGCACTGATTGACTTAAAAACATAAATTGAGGAACTTACAGACAAAGGGAAAACTGCCATGCTGCTCCTCCTTGACCTGCCAGCTGCCTTTGACTTGGTGGACCACAAAGTCCTTTGTAAACACCTTGCCTCGGCAGCTCACTTTTCTAAGGACGAAGTAGCATGGGTACAATCATTCCTTAACAACAGAACCATCCGAGTCTTCTCCCTCAGACTCAGCAGACCCAATCCCCATAACATGTGGCGTACCACAAAGCTTATGCGTCTCGCCCACCATGTACAACATCTTCACGATTGTTTGACAAATTGGACAATCTGGGTGTCACCTACACTAACTATGCAGATGACACCCAGATCCTGATACCCCTTTCGGGCAATTACATCACCGACACAGCTTTTGTGAACAAAATGTACCTCCTCAATCAGGCATGGATCGCCACCCATGGCCTCTGCCTGAATGACGACAAGACAACTTCTAATACTAGGAATTACGGCGAACCTCAAAAAACTTAACAATGATTACTCCTCTTTCAACATTGATGGTAATTCTATCGAGGTTGTAAAGGAAGTAAAAACTCTTGGATTCTACCTTGACTCCACTCTAACCATGAGCAAACAAGTCAATTCCTTAGCGTCCACATCAGCATAAACTTGCAAATTAATCAGGGCCTGCAAAACTTACCTATTCTCAGCCAGCTGCATCACCCTAGCAAATGCCCTCAAGATTGGATTACTGCAATGCCCTCTACTTGGGGGCCAACAAGTACATTTTGAACAAGATCCAGACGCTACAAAATAATTCCCTAAGAACGGCACTAAATATTCCAAATAAAGATCACATATCTGTGCTTAGAAGACAAAACCACTGGCTGACAGTCAAGGACAGAATCCTGCTGTAAACAACTTCCCTGACCCATAAATGCCTGAATAATGCTGCACCACGATACCTTTTCCGACTGGACAGTCAAGAAAACAACCACTCCCCCGACTAGGTCTACCAATTCATGCTGTCTCAGCGTACCATGATTCAATCTATCCAAATCTGGCAGTAGAAGTTTCCCAGTTATGGCAGCTCAAACGTGGATCTCACTCCCCCACTCACTCCGGGTTGATCAAACCTACCCTAGCTTCAGATGCAACATAGAGAAATGGATCAAAACTAATGACCCTCACCCTAGGACCTAGTGTTAAACAACATACTAAGCCAAGCACCTGTTATCATAAAATCCTGCAACTGTAGTTACCTCTTATATTGATCTCTGCAATGTAATTGTATATATCTGTAATATATCTCCAATGCTTACCTGTAATATGTGAACTGTAAATATCTCCATCATTGTACCTGTAATATTATGACTGCAACTCAATGTATCCTAAGCCTAAAGACTCCTTGTATTGCTTGCACCCAGTTACCTTTGGGTTTGGTGCGCTATACAAAAATAATAAACAAACAAACACACTAACAAACCTTATGTGGGTCCAAACCTGTTTTTTAATGTGGGAAAAACAAAAAGCTAAATTTCATTATTGTATTTTTAAATATGAAATTATTTATTATATTAAATAAAGGGAGCTTTCTCTGTACAACTTAATTAAGTGCTCCGAGATACCCCAGATTGTTGGATATTTATAGTGTTCATGAATACCAATGCAGATGCCATGATGGAAAACTGCTTAACCATTTGATTATTTGTTATCTTCCACCTGAACTTTGCCCATATGGCGAGAACTACCTAAGAATGTACCCTCTTGACCCAGGTCATTTTTTTTTTCTCATTGCTACTAAAATGGGAAAATTGTGTGGTAAATCAAAAGAGGAAATTATTTATACATTTGAATTGCACACTAAATCCGTGGGCATCACAGTGCAGCTTTTAGAGAAAATAAAAGACATTAATGGGCCTCATTACAAAGTCGACGGTAACCTCGCCGGTAGCACACGAACCTCGTAACACCGTTTCTGCCGCCTGATATCCCGGTGCCACCGGGATATAACAAGTCCCGGCAGCCCAGGTTATCAGGCGGCAGGAACTGTAAGTATCCATTCCCATTGCTAACGGTGCCGGTGCTTCTGTGAAAACCATGCCTGGAGGGGCCGGTGCTCCCGCCAAGTCAGACCGGCTGGTAGCACTGGCCCCTGCAGGCATTCTCGTAGTCTGGCGGTCTGGAAAGGGTGCCGATAGGTTGCTACCGGCATCCTTATTTCTGGACCGCCAGACTTGTAATGAGGCCCACTAGTGTGTGAACATTACAAACCAGTGTTTCAGTGAAGGACAAGGTTACTTGGCTGAGGGTAAAGAGTCAAGGTGTTCTACGTGAAGAACCAGATTTTCAATAATTTACGGAAGATCTAGTATGATTGTACTGCTTTCAGTGTTGGGAGTAGTTTGTTTCACAGTTTTGCTGCAATGACTGTGAAGCTCGATCTGCCCGCTCCCGACAGCCTGAATTTGGGCAGGATGGCATTGGCCGTTCTGGTCAGCCTTGTACACAGGGCTCTTGTGAATTTCTGAGCGAGATGGAGGGCGGCAGTCTTAGAGAGGCACCTGTGGGTGATTGACATAGTTTTTAAGACAATTCTTTCTTGTTCGGGAGCCAGTGGGCCTTTCTTCCAGCAGAAATTATGTGATCTCATTTGGGAATGTTTAGTGCGGAACAGAGAGCGTTGTTTTGGATCAATTACAATTTATGAACATTACGCTTAGCGGTGCCAGCGAACAATGTATTGCAGTAGTCCAGTCTTGTGCCTATGTTGGCACGGGCAATGGTAAGGCAGTTGTCAGTTGAAAGGAAAGGCCTGCATGCATTGATACATTTGATGATGTGGGCTGCCCAGGAGGAGATAGCATTGACATGGCGTGTAAGAGAGAGGGAGGCGTCTAGGTAGACTCCTAAAGTTTTTACCGACTGGGAGACAGGGTTGTTAATACCGTTGATGATGGAGGCGTATTGCTGGCTGAGGTTCTTGATCGTAGTGGGCAGGCCGACGATGAGTAACTGTTTTATCATCGTTAAGACAGTCTAGGTGTTAGTTGCCAGAGAGGGGGAGGAGAATCTGGTTATCGTCAGGGGAGCTAGCATAGGAGATACCCATTCAGTCTAGGAGGTCGAAGAGTGGTTTTTTAAAAATGTTTCCCAGCATTCTTAATTTTGTCAATCTGATTAATCAAGTCAAGCAGGGCGGATTCTGTACCGTGTTCAGGGCAGAACCCTGATTGACGAATCCCTAGTATGCAATTGGATATAAGCTGCTCTATCCAAGATCTTCAGACGGGAGGGGACAGTTGTGATAGGTCCGTAGTACGTGGGGTGGTGGGATCCAGTGATGGTTTCTTTAGGAGCTGGAGTATCCAGGCGTCCTTCAGGCTGGTGGGGACTCAGCAAGAGGAGAAGGAGGAGTTGATGAAGGTGGGTGATGAAGGAGACTAGGGCTTCAGCACAGCCCTTAATAATTGTAGCAGGGTAAGTGTCTCCTTTACATCTGGAGGGCTTCAGACCTTTAAGTAAGGAGGTGACCTCATCTTTGGAGATAGTACTAAAGCAGAAAGGGAGGAGGTCTTGTGGGGCTGCTGGGATGGTAGACATCTGACGAGGAGGGCTGTTGGGGTTAGTAATGACTTGCTGCAGTAGGAATTTTTTGTATAACAAGGAGATTTTATCCAGAAGGGCACTTTGCACCTTGGTGCACCAGGTTTCATCTTTGGAGAAGTCGAGTGTGGGGGAGGAGGGAGTTTCAAGTTCTCTGAGAATGGTGGAAATATCTTGCGTGTTCGATTTTGCATTGGTGATTCTGGTGCTGTAGGTGGCCGATTTCGCTTGTAGCATGGCTGTGTTTTTTAATTAAATTGATATTTTATTTATATCGTGCTCGTACACAGGTGTTTCAGAGCGCGACACGGCAAGGGAGGGGAAACAGGGGAGAACCACAAAAATAAATAAGTAAAAACAACGATCTTACTGGGCCCAGTGACAATGAGAACATGCAAGTGCATGGGAGAGAGAGAGAGGGAGGGGAAAAGTGCATGGAAGGGGGAGAAGTGGAATGTGCGGAGCAAAGGAGAAACAGAATAAATAAATTAGAGGCAACAGTGGTAGTGCAGCCAGCAAGTGGAAAGTGCTAGGTTTAAGGCAGCAGACAGGGTAAGTCTGATAAATGCAGGAAGAACAAAGGGGGGATTTATGGGTACAAATATAGACCCCAGTGCAAGGGGTGGTGCAGGGGCAGTGTGGGAGGGTGGCAGAGTGAGCAGGTACCTGGGCCCGGAGGACAGAGGGTGGCCAGGTGCACAGTGCCAGGAGAGAACAAATCAGCAGGGGAGAGTGGGAGCGAAGGCAGAAGCAAAAAGGATGGTCTTGAGGTGCTTCCGGAACCGTAGATCGTTCTCCTCCAGTTTTAGAGTGGCAGGGAGGCTGTTCCAAAGGGAGGCCCCAGCCACAGACAGGGATCTACCACCAGCTCGTTTCTTTGAAAAACGGCTGACCCTGAGAGAGTTAGAGTCAGAGGAGGGAGGTATTTGCGGATAGTTGATAGCTGAAGGAATTTTGGACCCAGGCCCCAGAAAGCCTTGTGGACACTGCAGAGGGTTTTGAATTTAGTCCTTGCATCCACTGGGAGCCAATGGAGTGATTTCAGAGCTGGAGAGGTACGATACCAGGGATTGAGGCCAAGGACAAGTCTTGCAGTCCTGTTCTGGATTAGTTGGAGATGGCGGAGAGTAGAGGCAGGTAGATTTAGAAAGAGCTTGTTACAATAGTCCAACCTAGAGAGAACCAGAGTTTAGGAGACAGTGAGCTTCTGGGGGGAGGAGAGGAAGGGACGAGCACCTCTGAGGAAGTGTAGTAAGAGGTTTGACTTTTTAGAGACCTCAGAGATGTGGGCGGAGAAGGAAAGTGTGGAGTCAAAGATCACCCCAAGGTTCTTAGCCTCGCAGGTGAGGGTAGGAGGAGGGCCAAGGGAGGACGGCCAGAGTGAGGGGAAAGGGTAGTGAAGGTGTACATTTTGGCAGCAGTGGTGAAAGTGGGGCAGAGGTTTTTTTTCTCCAATTAGCCTCTGCCTCACATTTCTTTGCACACAGTGCCAAGAGTTGAGGTGTGACCCAGGAGTTGAGGTGTGTGATGGGTTTGGATTTGCAAGGTGCAAAGGTGTTGTGTTGGAGTATAAGTTGGCAAGCATGTCTGGTTCAAGGTGGGCCAGGTGTGCAGGTTGTAGCCTGTCAAGCATTGGCAGGATGCAGTCTTTGGTAAGTCTCTACGAGCTGCATGCAATAGTAGGGATGGTGCTACGGGTTGGTAGGCCGTTATGGGAGATTGTGAAAGCAATGATGTGGTGGTCTGTCCATGGGCAAAGGATGTTGGAAAGGACTGAGATCTGGCAGTTTAGGATGCTTAGCTAGTCCAGGGTGCACACTTTTGGGTGCATAGGTGCTGAGATGCACTGTTTAAAACCAAGGGCGTTCACTACAGAAGCAGCATCACAGTCATTAGGGTAATTGAGAACTAAGATGAAGTCACCAAGAAGGATAGTTTTAGAAGTGGGTTTGATATTGGTGCTCAGCGGGTGGAGTATGTACTTCTTGAAGGAGTTCAAGGGTCCTGGTGGACAATAAATGACATGCATAGTAATAAGTCTTCATATGGGATAGGGGTATTGTGAAGGAGAGTAAGTTGCAATTTTCCAGCTCTGTGGTGCTGACTTATCTGATATAGAGGTATTGCAATCAAGTTGATTCCCCCTATCTCTAGCGTCGTCTGTCGCAACGGATGATGGTCTAGTTAGGGGGAATGGCAATGGATATACTGGGGCCAGAGGTAGCGTGGAGCCAAGTTCTTGTAACGGCTAGCATATCAAGGTTATTCGCAGTGATGAGGTTGAGGATGTCAAGGGGGTGGGCTTGAATAGATCTGGCATGGACTAGTGAACAGTTCAATAGGGGGATATCAGTCATGGGACGGAGGTAGTAGTAGTACTGCTAGGTGTCGTAGTGTCCTTCGCAGGGCAAGGCTGTGGGGCAGTCAAATTAACTTTTTTGCACAATGATGCTGCATTTGAGAATGGTGAGGAGGATGTAGAGTTGGTAGCATGGTTCGTGACATCCGTTGGTGAAGGGGGCAGGCCGTTGTGGGCTTTGCAGTGTGTAATAGGGTGAGAGATCTGTGAGGATACATGTGCTGGTACTCTTATCAAAGGCTAGGACAGAGGGCCATTGATGTGCAGTACTGATGTTGGAGCCAGGAGGCGGCGAGAGGGTGGTAGGAGGGCTGTAAATTAACTTCAGGTGGACAGTATCATGCGAGCTGTGCTTTGTGAGGCAAGTACGCACTGCCATAGTGGCGAGAAGCTTGGCAACTGCTTGATGGAGGTTGCAGGCAACTAGGTCAGTCAACCGAGCATGGCAAGGCCTTTTTTGAGGGAGCTGTATGCCTTTTAGTGGCCGGCAAGAAGAGGTAGGAGGATATAGGGCCGGGCCTCCAGGCTGGATGGCGACTGGTTAGACACAAGGCAACTGGACATGGCCTTCGCTTTAATGCGGCAGTTGTGTTGGAATGTGTTTGCATATATGACAATGTCACCAGTGAAAGCTTGCTATATTGTGTGTTGTCATTACAGACAAAAGCAGGGATGCAATACAACTTAATACCCATCTTGAGAACATGTTCCTTTGAACAGTCTAAGCCAGCACCAATTCTTTTGTCAATGCTTGCAAAAAATGTGCCTAGCAGTTGAGCTTTTTCTAGTGGGATATTCAAAACTGAAGGCTATCTGGTGTCACATGTTGTGCCCTAAGCAACTGTTAGTGTTAATTTATTGATAAAGTAGGTGTATGTTTTCTTAATTTTAAAAGCACTGGTCCCTTGAGACTAACGATGAATCATGTATGGAAGCTCAAATAACCCTCATTTACCTTGTTCTATTGACCATGATTGTCAAAGGAATATGCATTGACTTTGAAACTGTTAAATGCATTTCATGTTTCTCCAGATACTACACTGTGTGCACTATACCACATTTCTTTTTATGTCAGGGTGAATCAAATGTTATATCTCAAATTTTTACATATGATCAACAGTATGTTTGTACATACTTGTTCTGAATAATTGGGCTAATTGTTATATGTATTTCTGGTATTTTAATGCTTGTATTTATTTTATATTTATTGAGCGATTAACGCCAAAGTGCTGAACAAGTGTCACATCACGGCACAATAAAAGCAGTTACAATTCATGCAATCAATGAAGAAGAAAGGCACTGAGAGCAGAGCGAAAAAGTACATAAGAGCGTAGAGAAAGGGGGAGAATGTTCCAATGTAAAGGAGCAAGTAAAGAGAAAGAGCAGAAACGACACTGAGCACAAGAAGGACGTGGCACAGTTAAGAGAAAAAGAGATTGAGAACGAAGCAAACGCAAAGGCACGTAAAAAGAAACCAAAGATGAGAGATTAGGAGTGGCCAAATTGTAAAGAGATTTAAACACCATACAGAGGAAATTGATTTTAAGCCGAGAATGGAAGGACAGCCATCCAACAGGTGATAGTGACAAAGAAATAGAGTCAGGAGTTGATTGAGAGAGAACATGGAAGAAAAACAGAATAATGAAAAATAGATTTAAGGCGTGCCAATCGCGAATCAGGAGGACCAAAGAGAATGCAAGAACAGTAGAATAAGCGAGAAAAGATAAGAGATGAGATTAAATGTTTAGCTACATTAAAAGTAAGCCTTGTTGTTAAAAAGATGAAAATCCCATGAACGTGAAAGTAAAGAAATATGAGACGAGAATGAAAGCTCTGAATCAAGGCAGAGGCCCAGGTTTCGGGCAGAAAAGGAAATAGGGAGCAAAGAAGGGGGAAAGAAATAGAAGCAGGTGGAGATGGAGGAGGAATAGTAGTAGCAGGAAAGAAAAGAACTTCTGTCTTCAAAGAGTTTAAAACAAGCTAATGATCACCCCTTTAAAGCTTTTTATGCTATTTCGCCTAAAAAAATCACATCTGACCTCACCCTGCTCAAAGAACTATGTGCTACATACAGACGATTGATCAACACTGTCAAGGCCCTCTCCTACCAAAACACCATAGCCAAGGCCAACAATGAAACCAGAACCCTCCCCAAAGCCATGAAGCAGTGCATCAACCTTCTCCCCGACCCACCGTAGAACACTCTTTCGAACAATCCACTGTCATCAACAAGATCAACATGATCTGCCAACACATACACATCAAACCCACAACTAAAAAGAAAGTGAGACCTTAGAAGCCACGTCATATGCAGACAACGTCCTCCTTGACTCTTGTGACGATTCATGGGCTCACATCACTTTCACCCCAGAGAGGAACCTTTCCACGGGAGGTTAGGGAGGTGAGCTTACTACACAACATTCCCCCTAGGGGTGGCGGTCAGCAGGACCTCACAAGGACTCCCATTCCGTGAAGGAACTCCCTTTCCCACTTTCCCATGAACCACTCAGACCATCACTGTCTCAGAAGACACAACTTGAACAGACCACTCTGTGTTATTGTAATTATGTTGTATAGTTACTGTTAAAGAGTTAAAATGACATGTAAATACTTGATGTTTAGATCCTTGCTGTTGATCCGGCAAAGCTGTTCCATTTATGTGATGTAGTTAAGGTTCTAGACAGAATGTTACATGATGAGGTGTACAGAAGAATGTTTATCCTTGATATGTGTTCCATGTCAGTTGAAGCATCCCAGCCTGATGTTAAGATGTGCTGGAGGTCTGTACCTGTGATGCTCAGATTAAAGACTATTTAGAACTTTTAACCATTCCTTCTTACAAATACCCATTCCAATATAAGAGGCCAATGCAAATCCACTGCAAAGTAGAAGAATGGAGGAGTAATGCTGATCCCTCCTCTTTGGCAAATAGGGAAAACTGTGAAGAGTGGGAACTATAGAGTAAAAAAGAATACTCCAGTGAAAGAGAAGAAGGACAGCGATCCTCCACTGGGGAGGACCCAGCTAAAATACATAAAAACAATAGAAGGACTTGCATTAGAGAGGTGTGTTCACCAAGCAGGTGAAGCGCAGGAAATTCGAGACTGCTATAGAAAAGCTGGATCATACCGGGAGGTCATCAGTTAAGAGGACGTGGAAAACGATGAGGAACTTAAGCTGCGCAAGAGCCGTCAAGGAGCCGAATCGTTTGAGTGGCAAGCATTGCTAGGTGGTGGCGTGAACGAGTGGTCCGATAACGTTGCCGAGACCATCCAGTAGAATACTCTGCGGGGCCGCAGAGACTGAAGGAGAGAGGAAAAGGAAGGGGCTGGAAGCCCTTATCGAGACGGCGTGATGGAAATCGTTATCGAGATAGCGTGATCTCGACCACACAGGAACAATTAGTGACGTCGACTAGACAATCTAGAGGTAACGTGACGGGAGACCTTGGAAGTCCCACAGGCAGGCGCAGAACAACAGAAAGTATCATGAATACCGAGTAATTCAACATACTCGTCCCAGTAACTGCAACAATAGGAACAAATATAACAAATACGAGAGATTAATCATACTCGTCTCAGTAACGGTAAAAGCAGTAAAGAGTATAACGAATACAGAGAGGCTCATCATGCTCGTCTCAGTAATGGGAAAAGCAGCTTAGAGTATAACAAATACAGAGAAACTCATCATACTCGCCCCAGTAACTGTGCAAGCCACAGAACACATACCAAATATCAAGGGTCTCTTCATACTCTTCCCAATCAGTGTGAAAGCAACAGAGTCAAAGATAGAGCGACTCCTCACACTCATCCCAGTGATTATAAAAGTAGAACGGACATTGAAGAAAGTCAAAAGACTGGTAACAATTGTCTCAGTGGTTGCGAAGACCAAGCCATTAGCAAAGAGGCACAGAATAACCTATATGGTGGTTCTCCTGAGTAGAAGTGATTGGAAGATAACCAAGTGGTACAAGGGTTCAGGGACACTGGTCTCCGTGGAATGAGAGACTGTGAAACAAGTACAAGTGAAAAAGATATTGAGGCAAAACAAACACAATGGGAATAGATGCGAAGATCCTCGAGGAGGGAAACAAGGAACTGTAAATATGTCAAGACAGGGAATACCTGAGAAAAGGTGGAAGAGTCCCCTTGAGGAATTAAAGGAACCGATTAACTATGTTACAAGGACCTATGTCAAGATAGACTATTAATACAGAGCAGGCCTATCCAGGAGAAGGGAGTCATTCTCCTGGAAACACTTTATGCTTTGTTAGTTGATATTTAGTGGAAGAGTCAGAGAAGGGTAGTTTTTGGACAGACAACAGATTATTTTGATTTGGACAACCTTACTGACGACGAGCACCCTAGTTACAATATGTTAGGTAGGGAAAACCCCTGTTTGGTAGGGATAGATAGGCCTTTTGTTTATTATTTGAATAAAACTTCAGGTAGAAATACCACACTCTGTACTCCAGACCCTTCCAAATGAAGCACTCCTGCTTTACCTGACAATCATCAACAGCTCCCTAACTCAAGGCACCTTCGCCTCGATCCTCAAGACTGGACCAATCCTCCCATTTCTTAATAAACTAACATTGGCCCCATTACCCTCGCTTGCCTTCCTAGGTAAGAGCCTTGAGAAAGCAGTAGCCACGCAACTCCTCCAACGCATCAAATCCAATAACCTCCTTCAGTCCTACCAATCTAGCTTCAGACCACGACGCATCCCAAAAAATGGCTACCATCAAGGTGATCGCCAATCCCCTTAAAATCCTCAATGATGTCCATCCTTGCCTCCTATTTCTCCTTGATCTCTCAGCACCATTTGACACAGCAGACCACCAAATACTCACTGACAGACTACTTTGATACATGGGGATCAGCAAAATCATCCTCAGCTGGTTCAGAACCTACAAAAAAGAAGATGGGTGAGGCGCGCACTCCCGGTCCTGGTCAATTGAACCTGTTGCAAAAAATATAATAGGTAGCTGGGTCAAATCCCAAAATGGACAAATATTCACAGGGTTAGATCCCTTCTGCTGCAAATCAGGTACTCAGTAATAACAGGGTTAGATCCCTTGCTGCAAATCAGGTACTCAGTAATAACAGGGTTAAATCCCTCAGCTGCAGTTCTGTGGTCTGTAGTTGTTCTCCTCCTAGCGCTTTCTTATCTCAAATAATCATCAGGGAGGCTGTTGAGCAGGTGTGTCTAATTAGACTCAAAGGATTCTGGTAGCTGTAGTGAAAACGTTTTTTTCTGTTCAGGTGACCAGCAACCGACACCCCTCCAAAGCACAAGTCCTTCCCAAATTTGGGGGAGGGGAGAGAACCATCTTTATGATTCTCCAAAGTGGGGCACAGTCACCCCGTGGCGCTGCCTCTGGAGCCCGGGACTCCCATAGCATTCAGTACAAAAAAGAAGATGGGTGAGGCGCGCACTCCCGGTCCTGGTCAATTGAACCTGTTGCAAAAAATATAATAAGTAGCTGGGTCAAATCCCAAAATGGACAAATATTCACAGGGTTAGATCCCTTCTGCTGCAAATCAGGTACTCAGTAATAACAGGGTTAGATCCCTTGCTGCAAATCAGGTACTCAGTAATAACAGGGTTAAATCCCTCAGCTGCAGTTCTGTGGTCTGTAGTTGTTCTCCTCCTAGCGCTTTCTTATCTCAAATAATCATCAGGGAGGCTGTTGAGCAGGTGTGTCTAATTAGACTCAAAGGATTCTGGTAGCTGTAGTGAAAACATTTTTTTCTGTTCAGGTGACCAGCAACCGACACCCCTCCAAAGCACAAGTCCTTCCCAAATTTGGGGGAGGGGAGAGAACCATCTTTATGATTCTCCAAAGTGGGGCACAGTCACCCCGTGGCGCTGCCTCTGGAGCCCGGGACTCCCATAGCATTCAGTACAAAAAAGAAGATGGGTGAGGCGCGCACTCCCGGTCCTGGTCAATTGAACCTGTTGCAAAAAATATAATAAGTAGCTGGGTCAAATCCCAAAATGGACAAATATTCACAGGGTTAGATCCCTTCTGCTGCAAATCAGGTACTCAGTAATAACAGGGTTAGATCCCTTGCTGCAAATCAGGTACTCAGTAATAACAGGGTTAAATCCCTCAGCTCCAGTTCTGTGGTCTGTAGTTGTTCTCCTCCTAGCGCTTTCTTATCTCAAATAATCATCAGGGAGGCTGTTGAGCAGGTGTGTCTAATTAGACTCAAAGGATTCTGGTAGCTGTAGTGAAAACGTTTTTTTCTGTTCAGGTGACCAGCAACCGACACCCCTCCAAAGCACAAGTCCTTCCCAAATTTGGGGGAGGGGAGAGAACCATCTTTATGATTCTCCAAAATGGGGCACAGTCACCCCGTGGCGCTGCCTCTGGAGCCCGGGACTCCCATAGCATTCAGTACAAAAAAGAAGATGGGTGAGGCGCGCACTCCCGGTCCTGGTCAATTGAACCTGTTGCAAAAAATATAATAAGTAGCTGGGTCAAATCCCAAAATGGACAAATATTCACAGGGTTAGATCCCTTCTGCTGCAAATCAGGTACTCAGTAATAACAGGGTTAGATCCCTTGCTGCAAATCAGGTACTCAGTAATAACAGGGTTAAATCCCTCAGCTGCAGTTCTGTGGTCTGTAGTTGTTCTCCTAGCGCTTTCTTATCTCAAATAATCATCAGGGAGGCTGTTGAGCAGGTGTGTCTAATTAGACTCAAAGGATTCTGGTAGCTGTAGTGAAAACGTTTTTTTCTGTTCAGGTGACCAGCAACCGACACCCCTCCAAAGCACAAGTCCTTCCCAAATTTGGGGGAGGGGAGAGAACCATCTTTATGATTCTCCAAAGTGGGGCACATTCACCCCGTGGCGCTGCCTCTGGAGCCCGGGACTCCCATAGCATTCAGTACAAAAAAGAAGATGGGTGAGGTGCGCACTCCCGGTCCTGGTCAATTGAACCTGTTGCAAAAAATATAATAAGTAGCTGGGTCAAATCCCAAAATGGACAAATATTCACAGGGTTAGATCCCTTCTGCTGCAAATCAGGTACTCAGTAATAACAGGGTTAGATCCCTTGCTGCAAATCAGGTACTCAGTAATAACAGGGTTAAATCCCTCAGCTCCAGTTCTGTGGTCTGTAGTTGTTCTCCTCCTAGCGCTTTCTTATCTCAAATAATCATCAGGGAGGCTGTTGAGCAGGTGTGTCTAATTAGACTCAAAGGATTCTGGTAGCTGTAGTGAAAACGTTTTTTTCTGTTCAGGTGACCAGCAACCGACACCCCTCCAAAGCACAAGTCCTTCCCAAATTTGGGGGAGGGGAGAGAACCATTTTTATGATTCTCCAAAATGGGGCACAGTCACCCCGTGGCGCTGCCTCTGGAGCCCGGGACTCCCATAGCATTCAGTACAAAAAAGAAGATGGGTGAGGCGCGCACTCCCGGTCCTGGTCAATTGAACCTGTTGCAAAAAATATAATAAGTAGCTGGGTCAAATCCCAAAATGGACAAATATTCACAGGGTTAGATCCCTTCTGCTGCAAATCAGGTACTCAGTAATAACAGGGTTAAATCCCTCAGCTGCAGTTCTGTGGTCTGTAGTTGTTCTCCTCCTAGCGCTTTCTTATCTCAAATAATCATCAGGGAGGCTGTTGAGCAGGTGTGTCTAATTAGACTCAAAGGATTCTGGTAGCTGTAGTGAAAACGTTTTTTTCTGTTCAGGTGACCAGCAACCGACACCCCTCCAAAGCACAAGTCCTTCCCAAATTTGGGGGAGGGGAGAGAACCATCTTTATGATTCTCCAAAGTGGGGCACAGTCACCCCGTGGCGCTGCCGCTGGAGCCCGGGACTCCCATAGCATTCAGTACAAAAAAGAAGATGGGTGAGGCGCGCACTCCCGGTCCTGGTCAATTGAACCTGTTGCAAAAAATATAATAAGTAGCTGGGTCAAATCCCAAACTGGACAAATATTCACAGGGTTAGATCCCTTCTGCTGCAAATCAGGTACTCAGTAATAACAGGGTTAGATCCCTTGCTGCAAATCAGGTACTCAGTAATAACAGGGTTAAATCCCTCAGCTCCAGTTCTGTGGTCTGTAGTTGTTCTCCTCCTAGCGCTTTCTTATCTCAAATAATCATCAGGGAGGCTGTTGAGCAGGTGTGTCTAATTAGACTCAAAGGATTCTGGTAGCTGTAGTGAAAACGTTTTTTTCTGTTCAGGTGACCAGCAACCGACACCCCTCCAAAGCACAAGTCCTTCCCAAATTTGGGGGAGGGGAGAGAACCATCTTTATGATTCTCCAAAATGGGGCACAGTCACCCCGTGGCGCTGCCTCTGGAGCCCGGGACTCCCATAGCATTCAGTACAAAAAAGAAGATGGGTGAGGCGCGCACTCCCGGTCCTGGTCAATTGAACCTGTTGCAAAAAATATAATAAGTAGCTGGGTCAAATCCCAAAATGGACAAATATTCACAGGGTTAGATCCCTTCTGCTGCAAATCAGGTACTCAGTAATAACAGGGTTAGATCCCTTGCTGCAAATCAGGTACTCAGTAATAACAGGGTTAAATCCCTCAGCTGCAGTTCTGTGGTCTGTAGTTGTTCTCCTCCTAGCGCTTTCTTATCTCAAATAATCATCAGGGAGGCTGTTGAGCAGGTGTGTCTAATTAGACTCAAAGGATTCTGGTAGCTGTAGTGAAAACGTTTTTTTCTGTTCAGGTGACCAGCAACCGACACCCCTCCAAAGCACAAGTCCTTCCCAAATTTGGGGGAGGGGAGAGAACCATCTTTATGATTCTCCAAAGTGGGGCACATTCACCCCGTGGCGCTGCCTCTGGAGCCCGGGACTCCCATAGCATTCAGTACAAAAAAGAAGATGGGTGAGGCGCGCACTCCCGGTCCTGGTCAATTGAACCTGTTGCAAAAAATATAATAAGTAGCTGGGTCAAATCCCAAAATGGACAAATATTCACAGGGTTAGATCCCTTCTGCTGCAAATCAGGTACTCAGTAATAACAGGGTTAGATCCCTTGCTGCAAATCAGGTATTCAGTAATAACAGGGTTAAATCCCTCAGCTCCAGTTCTGTGGTCTGTAGTTGTTCTCCTCCTAGCGCTTTCTTATCTCAAATAATCATCAGGGAGGCTGTTGAGCAGGTGTGTCTAATTAGACTCAAAGGATTCTGGTAGCTGTAGTGAAAACGTTTTTTTCTGTTCAGGTGACCAGCAACCGACACCCCTCCAAAGCACAAGTCCTTCCCAAATTTGGGGGAGGGGAGAGAACCATCTTTATGATTCTCCAAAATGGGGCACAGTCACCCCGTGGCGCTGCCTCTGGAGCCCGGGACTCCCATAGCATTCAGTACAAAAAAGAAGATGGGTGAGGCGCGCATTCCCGGTCCTGGTCAATTGAACCTGTTGCAAAAAATATAATAAGTAGCTGGGTCAAATCCCAAAATGGACAAATATTCACAGGGTTAGATCCCTTCTGCTGCAAATCAGGTACTCAGTAATAACAGGGTTAAATCCCTCAGCTGCAGTTCTGTGGTCTGTAGTTGTTCTCCTCCTAGCGCTTTCTTATCTCAAATAATCATCAGGGAGGCTGTTGAGCAGGTGTGTCTAATTAGACTCAAAGGATTCTGGTAGCTGTAGTGAAAACGTTTTTTTCTGTTCAGGTGACCAGCAACCGACACCCCTCCAAAGCACAAGTCCTTCCCAAATTTGGGGGAGGGGAGAGAACCATCTTTATGATTCTCCAAAGTGGGGCACAGTCACCCCGTGGCGCTGCCTCTGGAGCCCGGGACTCCCATAGCATTCAGTACAAAAAAGAAGATGGGTGAGGCGCGCACTCCCGGTCCTGGTCAATTGAACCTGTTGCAAAAAATATAATAAGTAGCTGGGTCAAATCCCAAACTGGACAAATATTCACAGGGTTAGATCCCTTCTGCTGCAAATCAGGTACTCAGTAATAACAGGGTTAGATCCCTTGCTGCAAATCAGGTACTCAGTAATAACAGGGTTAAATCCCTCAGCTGCAGTTCTGTGGTCTGTAGTTGTTCTCCTCCTAGCGCTTTCTTATCTCAAATAATCATCAGGGAGGCTGTTGAGCAGGTGTGTCTAACTAGACTCAAAGGATTCTGGTAGCTGTAGTGAAAACGTTTTTTTCTGTTCAGGTGACCAGCAACCGACACCCCTCCAAAGCACAAGTCCTTCCCAAATTTGGGGGAGGGGAGAGAACCATCTTTATGATTCTCCAAAGTGGGGCACAGTCACCCCGTGGCGCTGCCTCTGGAGCCCGGGACTCCCATAGCATTCAGTACAAAAAAGAAGATGGGTGAGGCGCGCACTCCCGGTCCTGGTCAATTGAACCTGTTGCAAAAAATATAATAAGTAGCTGGGTCAAATCCCAAAATGGACAAATATTCACAGGGTTAGATCCCTTCTGCTGCAAATCAGGTACTCAGTAATTACAGGGTTAGATCCCTTGCTGCAAATCAGGTACTCAGTAATAACAGGGTTAAATCCCTCAGCTGTAGTTCTGTGGTCTGTAGTTGTTCTCCTCCTAGCACTTTCTTATCTCAAATAATCATCAGGGAGGCTGTTGAGCAGGTGTGTCTAATTAGACTCAAAGGATTCTGGTAGCTGTAGTGAAAACGTTTTTTTCTGTTCAGGTGACCAGCAACCGACACCCCTCCAAAGCACAAGTCCTTCCCAAATTTGGGGGAGGGGAGAGAACCATCTTTATGATTCTCCAAAATGGGGCACAGTCACCCCGTGGCACTGCCTCTGGAGCCCGGGACTCCCATAGCATTCAGTACAAAAAAGAAGATGGGTGAGGCGCGCACTCCCGGTCCTGGTCAATTGAACCTGTTGCAAAAAATATAATAAGTAGCTGGGTCAAATCCCAAAATGGACAAATATTCACACGGTTAGATCCCTTCTGCTGCAAATCAGGTACTCAGTAATAACAGGGTTAGATCCCTTGCTGCAAATCAGGTACTCAGTAATAACAGGGTTAAATCCCTCAGCTGCAGTTCTGTGGTCTGTAGTTGTTCTCCTCCTAGCGCTTTCTTATCTCAAATAATCATCAGGGAGGCTGTTGAGCAGGTGTGTCTAATTAGACTCAAAGGATTCTGGTAGCTGTAGTGAAAACGTTTTTTTCTGTTCAGGTGACCAGCAACCGTCACCCCTCCAAAGCACAAGTCCTTCCCAAATTTGGGGGAGGGGAGAGAACCATCTTTATGATTCTCCAAAGTGGGGCACAGTCACACCGTGGCGCTGCCTCTGGAGCCCGGGACTCCCATAGCATTCAGTACAAAAAAGAAGATGGGTGAGGCGCGCACTCCCGGTCCTGATCAATTGAACCTGTTGCAAAAAATATAATAAGTAGCTGGGTCAAATCCCAAAATGGACAAATATTCACAGGGTTAGATCCCTTCTGCTGCAAATCAGGTACTCAGTAATAACAGGGTTAGATCCCTTGCTGCAAATCAGGTACTCAGTAATAACAGGGTTAAATCCCTCAGCTGCAGTTCTGTGGTCTGTAGTTGTTCTCCTCCTAGCGCTTTCTTATCTCAAATAATCATCAGGCAGGCTGTTGAGCAGGTGTGTCTAATTAGACTCAAAGGATTCTGGTAGCTGTAGTGAAAACGTTTTTTTCTGTTCAGGTGACCAGCAACCGACACCCCTCCAAAGCACAAGTCCTTCCCAAATTTGGGGGAGGGGAGAGAACCATCTTTATGATTCTCCAAAGTGGGGCACAGTCACCCGGTGGCGCTGCCTCTGGAGCCCGGGACTCCCATAGCATTCAGTACAAAAAAGAAGATGGGTGAGGCGCGCACTCCCGGTCCTGGTCAATTGAACCTGTTGCAAAAAATAAAATAAGTAGCTGGGTCAAATCCCAAAATGGACAAATATTCACAGGGTTAGATCCCTTCTGCTGCAAATCAGGTACTCAGTAATAACAGGGTTATATCCCTTGCTGCAAATCAGGTACTCAGTAATAACAGGGTTAAATCCCTCAGCTGCAGTTCTGTGGTCTGTAGTTGTTCTCCTCCTAGCGCTTTCTTATCTCAAATAATCATCAGGGAGGCTGTTGAGCAGGTGTGTCTAATTAGACTCAAAGGATTCTGGTAGCTGTAGTGAAAACGTTTTTTTCTGTTCAGGTGACCAGCAACCGACACCCCTCCAAAGCACAAGTCCTTCCCAAATTTGGGGGAGGGGAGAGAACCATCTTTATGATTCTCCAAAGTGGGGCACAGTCACCCCGTGGCGCTGCCTCTGGAGCCCGGGACTCCCATAGCATTCAGTACAAAAAAGAAGGTGGGTGAGGCGCGCACTCCCGGTCCTGGTCAATTGAACCTGTTGCAAAAAATATATAATAAGTAGCTGGGTCAAATCCCAAAATGGACAAATATTCACAGGGTTAGATCCCTTCTGCTGCAAATCAGGTACTCAGTAATAACAGGGTTAGATCCCTTGCTGCAAATCAGGTACTCAGTAATAACAGGGTTAAATCCCTCAGCTGCAGTTCTGTGGTCTGTAGTTGTTCTCCTCCTAGCGCTTTCTTATCTCAAATAATCATCAGGCAGGCTGTTGAGCAGGTGTGTCTAATTAGACTCAAAGGATTCTGGTAGCTGTAGTGAAAACGTTTTTTTCTGTTCAGGTGACCAGCAACCGACACCCCTCCAAAGCACAAGTCCTTCCCAAATTTGGGGGAGGGGAGAGAACCATCTTTATGATTCTCCAAAGTGGGGCACAGTCACCCGGTGGCGCTGCCTCTGGAGCCCGGGACTCCCATAGCATTCAGTACAAAAAAGAAGATGGGTGAGGCGCGCACTCCCGGTCCTGGTCAATTGAACCTGTTGCAAAAAATAAAATAAGTAGCTGGGTCAAATCCCAAAATGGACAAATATTCACAGGGTTAGATCCCTTCTGCTGCAAATCAGGTACTCAGTAATAACAGGGTTATATCCCTTGCTGCAAATCAGGTACTCAGTAATAACAGGGTTAAATCCCTCAGCTGCAGTTCTGTGGTCTGTAGTTGTTCTCCTCCTAGCGCTTTCTTATCTCAAATAATCATCAGGGAGGCTGTTGAGCAGGTGTGTCTAATTAGACTCAAAGGATTCTGGTAGCTGTAGTGAAAACGTTTTTTTCTGTTCAGGTGACCAGCAACCGACACCCCTCCAAAGCACAAGTCCTTCCCAAATTTGGGGGAGGGGAGAGAACCATCTTTATGATTCTCCAAAGTGGGGCACAGTCACCCCGTGGCGCTGCCTCTGGAGCCCGGGACTCCCATAGCATTCAGTACAAAAAAGAAGATGGGTGAGGCGCGCACTCCCGGTCCTGGTCAATTGAACCTGTTGCAAAAAATATAATAAGTAGCTGGGTCAAATCCCAAAATGGACAAATATTCACAGGGTTAGATCCCTTCTGCTGCAAATCAGGTACTCAGTAATAACAGGGTTAGATCCCTTGCTGCAAATCAGGTACTCAGTAATAACAGGGTTAAATCCCTCAGCTGCAGTTCTGTGGTCTGTAGTTGTTCTCCTCCTAGCGCTTTCTTATCTCAAATAATCATCAGGGAGGCTGTTGAGCAGGTGTGTCTAATTAGACTCAAAGGATTCTGGTAGCTGTAGTGAAAACGTTTTTTTCTGTTCAGGTGACCAGCAACCGACACCCCTCCAAATCACAAGTCCTTCCCAAATTTGGGGGAGGGGAGAGAACCATCTTTATGATTCTCCAAAGTGGGGCACAGTCACCCCGTGGCGCTGCCTCTGGAGCCCGGGACTGGAGACCAGCAACCGACACTTTGGAGTCTGGAGCCCGGGACTGGAGACCAGCAACCGACACTTTGGAGGGGTGTCGGTTGCTGGTCACCTGAACAGAAAAAAACGTTTTCTCTACAGCTACCAGAATCCTTTGAGTCTAATTAGACACACCTGCTCAACAGCCTCCCTGATGATTATTTGAGATAAGAAAGCACTAGGTGGAGAACAACTACAGACCACAGAACTGCAGCTGAGGGATTTAACCCTGTTATTACTGAGTACCTGATTTGCAGCAAGGGATCTAACCCTGTTATTACTGAGTACCTGATTTGCAGCAGAAGGGATCTAACCCTGTGAATATTTGTCCATTTTGGGATTTGACCCAGCTACTTATTATATATTTTTTGCAACAGGTTCAATTGACCAGGACCGGGAGTGCGCGCCTCACCCACCTTCTTTTTTGTACTGAATGCTATGGGAGTCCCGGGCTCCAGAGGCAGCGGCATGGGGTGACTGTGCCCCACTTTGGAGAATCATAAAGATGGTTCTCTCCCCTCCCCCAAATTTGGGAAGGACTTGTGCTTTGGAGGGGTGTCGGTTGCTGGTCACCTGAACAGAAAAAAACGTTTTCACTACAGCTACCAGAATCCTTTGAGTCTAATTAGACACACCTGCTCAACAGCCTCCCTGATGATTATTTGAGATAAGAAAGCGCCAGGAGGAGAACAACTACAGACCACAGAACTGCAGCTGAGGGATTTAACCCTGTTATTACTGAGTACCTGATTTGCAGCAAGGGATCTAACCCTGTTATTACTGAGTACCTGATTTGCAGCAGAAGGGATCTAACCCTGTGAATATTTGTCCATTTTGGGATTTGACCCAGCTACTTATTATATATTTTTTGCATCAGGTTCAATTGACCAGGACCGGGAGTGCGCGCCTCACCCACCTTCTTTTTTGTACGGAATGCTATGGGAGTCCCGGGCTCCAGAGGCAGCGCCCCGGGGTGACTGTGCCCCACTTTGGAGAATCATAAAGATGGTTCTCTCCCCTCCCCCAAATTTGGGAAGGACTTGTTCTTTGGAGGGGTGTCGGTTGCTGGTCACCTGAACAGAAAAAAACGTTTTCACTACAGCTACCAGAATCCTTTGAGTCTAATTAGACACACCTGCTCAACAGCCTCCCTGATGATTATTTGAGATAAGAAAGCGCTAGGAGGAGAACAACTACAGACCACAGAACTGCAGCTGAGGGATTTAACCCTGTTATTACTGAGTACCTGATTTGCAGCAAGGGATCTAACCCTGTTATTACTGAGTACCTGATTTGCAGCAGAAGGGATCTAACCCTGTGAATATTTGTCCATTTTGGGATTTGACCCAGCTACTTATTATATATTTTTTGCAACAGGTTCAATTGACCAGGACCGGGAGTGCGCGCCTCACCCACCTCCTTTTTTGTACTGAATGCTATGGGAGTCCCTGGCTCCAGAGGCAGCGCCACGGGGTGACTGTGCCCCACTTTGGAGAATCATAAAGATGGTTCTCTCTCCTCCCCCAAATTTGGGAAGGACTTGTGCTTTGGAGGGGTGTTGGTTGCTGGTCACCTGAACAGAAAAAAAACGTTTTCACTACAGCTACCAGAATCCTTTGAGTCTAATTAGACACACCTGCTCAACAGCCTCCCTGATGATTATTTGAGATAAGAAAGCTCTAGGAGGAGAACAACTACAGACCACAGAACTGCAGCTGAGGGATTTAACCCTGTTATTACTGAGTACCTGATTTGCAGCAAGGGATCTAACCCTGTTATTACTGAGTACCTGATTTGCAGCAGAAGGGATCTCACCCTGTGAATATTTGTCCATTTTGGGATTTGACCCAGCTACTTATTATATATTTTTTGCAACAGGTTCAATTGACCAGGACCGGGAGTGCGCGCCTCACCCACCTTCTTTTTTGTACTGAATGCTATGGGAGTCCCGGGCTCCAGAGGCAGCGCCACGGGGTGACTGTGCCCCACTTTGGAGAATCATAAAGATGGTTCTCTCCCCTCCCCCAAATTTGGGAAGGACTTGTGCTTTGGAGGGGTGTCGGTTGCTGGTCACCTGAACAGAAAAAAACGTTTTCACTAGAGCTACCAGAATCCTTTGAGTCTAATTAGACACACCTGCTCAACAGCATCCCTGATGATTATTTGAGATAAGAAAGCGCTAGGAGGAGAACAACTACAGACCACAGAACTGCAGCTGAGGGATTTAACCCTGTTATTACTGAGTACCTGATTTGCAGCAAGGGATCTAACCCTGTTATTACTGAGTACCTGATTTGCAGCAGAAGGGATCTAACCCTGTGAATATTTGTCCATTTTGGGATTTGACCCAGCTACTTATTATATATTTTTTGCAACAGGTTCAATTGACCAGGACCGGGAGTGCGCGCCTCACCCACCTTCTTTTTTGTACTGAATGCTATGGGAGTCCCGGGCTCCAGAGGCAGCGCCACGGGGTGACTGTGCCCCACTTTGGAGAATCATAAAGATGGTTCTCTCCCCTCCCCCAAATTTGGGAAGGACTTGTGCTTTGAAGGGGTGTCGGTTGCTGGTCACCTGAACAGAAAAAAACGTTTTCACTACAGCTACCAGAATCCTTTGAGTCTAATTAGACACACCTGCTCAACAGCCTACCTGATGATTATTTGAGATAAGAAAGCGCTAGGAGGAGAACAACTACAGACCACAGAACTGCAGCTGAGGGATTTAACCCTGTTATTACTGAGTACCTGATTTGCAGCAAGGGATCTAACCCTGTTATTACCGAGTACCTGATTTGCAGCAGAAGGGATCTAACCCTGTGAATATTTGTCCATTTTGGGATTTGACCCAGCTACTTATATATTTTTTGCAACAGGTTCAATTGACCAGGACCGGGAGTGTGCGCCTCACCCACCTTCTTTTTTGTACTGAATGCTATGGGAGTCCCGGGCTCCAGAGGTAGCGCCACGGGGTGACTGTGCCCCACTTTGGAGAATCATAAAGATGGTTCTCTCCCCTCCCCCAAATTTGGGAAGGACTTGTGCTTTGGAGGGGTGTCGGTTGCTGGTCACCTGAACAGAAAAAAACGTTTTCACTACAGCTACCAGAATCCTTTGAGTCTAATTAGACACACCTGCTCAACAGCCTCCCTGATGATTATTTGAGATAAGAAAGCGCTAGGAGGAGAACAACTACAGACCACAGAACTGTAGCTGAGGGATTTAACCCTGTTATTACTGAGTACCTGATTTGCAGCAAGGGATCTAACCCTGTTATTACTGAGTACCTGATTTGCAGCAGAAGGGATCTAACCCTGTGAATATTTGTCCATTTTGGGATTTGACCCAGCTACTTATTATATATTTTTTGCAACAGGTTCAATTGACCAGGACCGGGAGTGCGCGCCTCACCCACCTTCTTTTTTGTACTGAATGCTATGGGAGTCCCGGGCTCCAGAGGCAGCGCCACGGGGTGACTGTGCCCCACTTTAGAGAATCATAAAGATGGTTCTCTCCCCTCCCCCAAATTTGGGAAGGACTTGTGCTTTGGAGGGGTGTCGGTTGCTGGTCACCTGAACAGAAAAAAACGTTTTCACTACAGCTACCAGAATCCTTTGAGTCTAATTAGACACACCTGCTCAACAGCCTCCCTGATGATTATTTGAGATAAGAAAGCGCCAGGAGGAGAACAACTACAGACCACAGAACTGCAGCTGAGGGATTTAACCCTGTTATTACTGAGTACCTGATTTGCAGCAAGGGATCTAACCCTGTTATTACTGAGTACCTGATTTGCAGCAGAAGGGATCTAACCCTGTGAATATTTGTCCATTTTGGGATTTGACCCAGCTACTTATTATATATTTTTTGCAACAGGTTCAATTGACCAGGACCGGGAGTGCGCGCCTCACCCACCTTCTTTTTTGTACTGAATGCTATGGGAGTCCCGGGCTCCAGAGGCAGCGCCCCGGGGTGACTGTGCCCCACTTTGGAGAATCATAAAGATGGTTCTCTCCCCTCCCCCAAATTTGGGAAGGACTTGTGCTTTGGAGGGGTGTCGGTTGCTGGTCACCTGAACAGAAAAAAACGTTTTCACTACAGCTACCAGAATCCTTTGAGTCTAATTAGACACACCTGCTCAACAGCCTCCCTGATGATTATTTGAGATAAGAAAGCGCTAGGAGGAGAACAACTACAGACCACAGAACTGCAGCTGAGGGATTTAACCCTGTTATTACTGAGTACCTGATTTGCAGCAAGGGATCTAACCCTGTTATTACTGAGTACCTGATTTGCAGCAGAAGGGATCTAACCCTGTGAATATTTGTCCATTTTGGGATTTGACCCAGCTACTTATTATATATTTTTTGCAACAGGTTCAATTGACCAGGACCGGGAGTGCGCGCCTCACCCACCTTCTTTTTTGTACTGAATGCTATGGGAGTCCCGGGCTCCAGAGGCAGCGCCACGGGGTGACTGTGCCCCACTTTGGAGAATCATAAAGATGGTTCTCTCCCCTCCCCCAAATTTGGGAAGGACTTGTGCTTTGGAGGGGTGTTGGTTGCTGGTCACCTGAACAGAAAAAAACGTTTTCACTACAGCTACCAGAATCCTTTGAGTCTAATTAGACACACCTGCTCAACAGCCTCCCTGATGATTATTTGAGATAAGAAAGCTCTAGGAGGAGAACAACTACAGACCACAGAACTGCAGCTGAGGGATTTAACCCTGTTATTACTGAGTACCTGATTTGCAGCAAGGGATCTAACCCTGTTATTACTGAGTACCTGATTTGCAGCAGAAGGGATCTAACCCTGTGAATATTTGTCCATTTTGGGATTTGACCCAGCTACTTATTATATATTTTTTGCAACAGGTTCAATTGACCAGGACCGGGAGTGCGCGCCTCACCCACCTTCTTTTTTGTACTGAATGCTATGGGAGTCCCGGGCTCCAGAGGCAGCGCCACGGGGTGACTGTGCCCCACTTTGGAGAATCATAAAGATGGTTCTCTCCCCTCCCCCAAATTTGGGAAGGACTTGTGCTTTGGAGGGGTGTCGGTTGCTGGTCACCTGAACAGAAAAAAATGTTTTCACTACAGCTACCAGAATCCTTTGAGTCTAATTAGACACACCTGCTCAACAGCCTCCCTGATGATTATTTGAGATAAGAAAGCGCTAGGAGGAGAACAACTACAGACCACAGAACTGCAGCTGAGGGATTTAACCCTGTTATTACTGAGTACCTGATTTGCAGCAGAAGGGATGTAACCCTGTGAATATTTGTCCATTTTGGGATTTGACCCAGCTACTTATTATATATCTTTTGCAACAGGTTCAATTGACCAGGACCGGGAGTGCGCGCCTCACCCACCTTCTTTTTTGTACTGAATGCTATGGGAGTCCCGGGCTCCAGAGGCAGCGCCATGGGGTGACTGTGTCCCACTTTGGAGAATCATAAAGATGGTTCTCTCCCCTCCCCCAAATTTGGGAAGGACTTGTGCTTTGGAGGGGTGTCGGTTGCTGGTCACCTGAACAGAAAAAAACGTTTTCACTACAGCTACCAGAATCCTTTGAGTCTAATTAGACACACCTGCTCAACAGCCTCCCTGATGATTATTTGAGATAAGAAAGCGCTAGGAGGACAAGAACTACAGACCACAGAACTGCAGCTGAGGGATTTAACCCTGTTATTACTGAGTACCTGATTTGCAGCAAGGGATCTAACCCTGTTATTACTGAGTACCTGATTTGCAGCAGAAGGGATCTAACCCTGTGAATATTTGTCCATTTTGGGATTTGACCCAGCTACTTATTATATATTTTTTGCAACAGGTTCAATTGACCAGGACCGGGAGTGCGCGCCTCACCCACCTTCTTTTTTGTAATGGTTCAGAACCTACCTTGCTAATCGCAAACAGTTCTTACAAATGGATTCTTCCAGATCACCAATTCTACCCATCAACTGTGGAGTCCTGTAAACATCCGTCCTTACCCATGTGAACATCAATCTTTAAATGGAACCGCTCTGACCCACTCTTGCTTGTCACAATATCCACATCCACCAATACGCAGATGATATGCAGATCTCCCTCAAGATAGCGTCTATCGAAGGCATCCACAAGCTCAAGGCTTGCCTCACATTGATCCATAACTGGATGTCCAATGCTTACCTAAAGCTCAACCTTTCCAAGACTAAATTCCTACTACTGACAGACAACACTGAACACCCTGACATTCAGACCTGGCTCTGTGCTATGAACCTGAAGGGCTTAACACCCCAGATGGCCACCTTTGCAGAGCCCTTAATGTTCAATATCGACATACACCACATGTTCAAACAGCACATAGCAAGGAAGACACAAACGGCTTGGTACCAACTTTCTCTCCTGCACAGAATCAAGACCTTCATCCCAGAAAACAACTTCAGTTCCACTGTCGAATCCCACCTGGAGGGTGGCAATGTCCTTTTGGAAGGCCTTCTGGTACCCTGGGACACGAGATGTGACCTGCATGCTGCAGCAAGACTCATTAAAGGACTCTGCACATTAGACCACATCACTTGACCCTCATGGAACTGCGCTGGCTCCCACTGCAGGCCTGCATCATCTTCAAATCCTTTTGCATCCTCTACAAGGCTGCCACTCACCCTGAAGTCTCCAAGCTACCTCAATGAGAAGCTCAGCATCTCTGGAGGCCTGCGATCCACCAGAAGTAAGGAAATGTGCAGACTTGAACTCCATTTGTGAAGGAAGGAAAGAACCAGAAGACAGGCCTTCTCTCTCTAGGCTCCAGGACTCTGGACCCTCCTCCCCATCAATAACAGAGTTGCCTCATTGCTTCTACAGTTCAGGAAAGAGCTCAAGACCTTACTCTTCAAGGAATGGTTCCTCCCTAACACCTAGGTCCACACACCCTCCACTCTCCCTCTTCCTGAGACTCCGTGATCTGCTCCCCAGTGTCTCCTCCCTTGGTTTCTTGTAGATCCCTTGCTGTCAGTTGCCCACCCTCGCCCTCCTCTGATAGCTCCCTGCTCCATTTTCTTGTGCTTCCCACACTGTGTTTTCCGCCCTATGATTGTAAAGTGCTCTGTTTCTTCCAGAAGCTAGGTCTGTGCTCAATAAATACCTTAACACCATAAGGGCATTTATTTATACAATGGGGTTGTATAAATTGTAGAATATCTTCTACAGTGCGAGTTTACTGTATTTTGTTGAAAGGATACCTGTCAATCTGTAATTAAATACATATCCACACAAATGCATGCATACGGTAGTCTTGCTTATAAGGGTAAACTAGTGCTGTTGGGATAATATATGACTGTTGGTTGTAGGGTCATATGCTGCCAGCCCAAAGCATACAGCACCACTTGTCAGCTAGCCATTGCTGTACCTTTCCACCTCCTGGTTGGTGCCTTATATTCTCTGTTGATCCGATCTTTGACCTCACATTTTTCAGATCTGGCAAAGGTGCAGCGATGGGGACAGTCTGGAGGCGGCTCTTGGCAGAAGCAGGTGATTTTGGAGGAGTGCGCACTACTGCCACTTTCTTCGGCTCTCTATTATGAGCAAAGTTTGAAGACGGCGTGCGTGACCGGCTGCTTGGGGTTCCAGGAGACCCAGGGCTGCTGTACCCACTTCTGTCTCCAGGCTTTGGCGATTCAGCTGCAGATAAACAGAAAATGTAAATATTTGCATTTTTAATTGATTTACAATTTTAAATTCTTAACTGATGAAACCTGACCTGGGTTTTGACAGGACTTTAGTGACAAGCAGTATACAAACAGTTAATCCAAATAAAAGCATATCATGAACAGCTGGTTCTATGTGAAAATGTCCCCATAAAAATGTAGTCATGTGAAAATGTAGCCAGCAAATAGTCATTTTCAAAAATGTAGTCATTCAAAACAATCACTGCAAAGTGTGAAAATGTTGCCAGTAATAAGGTCGCCCACAAATATTTTTAAATACACAAAAGTGCAAGGCTGTAACCCTTACAATGACCCAAACTTTTAATAAAACCTCCACAATCACCCTAACTCCGTTCCTACCGCTTCCCCTAATTCTAATTACTACCCTGAACTCTTACAGAACACTAATGCTTCAGCGCGCTAAAGCATTTTATTTGCACGTTACTCAATACGAAATGAAGGAAAAATGAACAGTGAACCTAATTCCAATCTCATCACCAGCTTGCAACAAATGACATAGCCCTTGCCCTAACCCAAACACTTGCTCTAATCCTAACCTTAGCCTTACCCTTACTGCAATTCTAACACTTACCCTAATGCTTTCTGGCTCTAACCACTAGGTTTATCCTAACCTTTATCCTACTCCAACATCAACGGTCCTCCCCAACTTCTCTGTCCCCTTTTTTAATACTTACCCAAACCATTATTCGATTGTCCCTAGCCTTACCATAACCCCTACACAGCACTTACCATGACACTTAATCTACTCTAACAACTAACCAAACCCCAACATCGCCAGGCCTGCAGCATCCACCCTGACCCTAACTCCCACATTAATTCTAACCAAAATCTTTACTGTAACCCTTACCCATCTCCTTACCCGTGGCACAATTTTAACCCTAATACAGGCAATCAAAATACCACAAAACCCTCCTAACCCTTGTAATTACCATAGCAGCACTACATTTTGGCTACTTTTCAGCTGCACTTTTTTACTACATTTTCCTTGGCAACCTTTTCACTACGGAGGTATTTTCACCACATCTTTTCCACTGACTATATTTTTGCTGGCATTGATACTGAACTGGACACCGAAGAGCAATGATTAGCAGCAACATATTTTTTGATGTACTTCTTTTTTTTCAATATTGTTCTCTGATAATCCTCCTTTTATCAAATAACTGTCATCCTATAATGCTATTGATGTGGGAACTGGAATTTCAAGTGGGAAATTGTTTTCAATTTCAAGAAAAACATATTTCCTAACCCCAATGTCATCTACAATGAATAATTCTTAATGCAGCTAATGAAAATGTGATTTTCTTAAAACTGTATGGATGGCTCTAAAAGGCTAATAGCCATGAATACAGTGAAGCAGTCAGTTTCAGCACCCCTTCTCTCCTTTGAATAACATTTTCTTACAATAGCCTCTCACTTTTGGAACCTTTACTGCATATTTCAGTCATGTTCAGAAAATAAATATAAAAAAAATAAAACGTTTATGAGCACTAGAGCCACACACTAAAATGACCAATGCATCAAGGAGAAATTCAATTTCTGCGGCATGAACTACTAACAACCTCAAAATCAAATACCCTTAAAGTTATCCTGGTATTCAAACAACCCCATATTCATGTGCCTCCTGAGATCCTATCGTAAGATAGGTGAGGATCTTGTATACAATTTAACTTAATGTTATGAGGTCTATGCAGTAGCAAACTCCCAAAGCTAATTTGGTTACCTTTATCTTTAAAGAACAGGAAACCAAAGTCTCTCATTCCAGAGAGTAGGCTGGAACTGTCACATGGAGTACTCATCAGTCCCATATGCTGAATAACAGATTGTAAACATTATGTTAGGTGAGGCAGGGTAGATGTTGAGAAATAATTTTACTATAATAGATATTTTAGTGAACATGTTTGGAGAAAACTAGGAGGACTGCCCACCCTCAAGAAGTAATTCTGGCATTTCAGAATCTTTGCTAAGTGTTGGAAGTGGCTTATTAGGCCCTCAGTTGCTGTCTCTCTATTCCGAGGCAGGTCGCTCAGCGGACTGTGCGTGGGTTGTTCCTGCTGTTGCCCAAAGCTCCGTAACCAGCTCCTTTGACCAGATTGCATACAAATTCATTTATTCACATTCAACTACATGGTGAACTGTTGCTCCTGTGAATCCCACAGAGCCTTCTTAGGACGGATGTGCGTTTGAGATCTTTGGAAGGCAGATTACCGAGAGGCTGTCTGCTGGATTCATGCCTTTATTTTTTATTGCCTCTTCATCGCTGAACATGGAATCAGCTGCTTTCCAGTCTTCACTTGATTAAGTGCAGCGGCAGCTTGGGCGAGCTGTCAGCAGCAGCTCCAGTGCTGCCCCAGGCAGAGCCAAGTGATGATTACTCAAGTTATAAGTCTTCATGCCTAAAGTGCTTAAATTACCGGATTTCAGTGACAAGGCAGGCGGCATGTGGGCCAGCTCACTATTCCGCCAGCCCTCAGGCGAGCACCATACGAGGGCTGAGGGTACAAGTTTGACATCATTGTGTTGGAGCTGGAGAGGGGTGGCTACTCCTTCTTATCTTAATTGTCTCGTGATAACGCCTTATCAGCGCCTTTGTGTATTTAGAGGGCAGAATTTCTGGAATACCTAGAGCACTGTTTGGCTAGCTCACTTTGCTTAAAACTCCGGCTAGAGGTTGAGTGGCAGTGACTGCGGCCCTTGTCTACCTTTTCTCTCCTTATACCTACATTTTATGATTATATATCTTTATATTTATGCCAGTGCACAAGGTTTATTATTAGAGATCCCCAGAATGTTAATATACTTCGATAAACTAACAACTCTTTTTAGGGCTTGCCAATACTTTGCCAATAACTTTTTGTTTTCATTTTTTTCAGGTGATAGACAGTTCAACAGAGTTAACATATTTTGTACTTTGTAGTTTGTCACCTGGATTTAGGTCTAGAAGCTATTGGATCGTATGCTCCTGGACCAGGCATTTGTGCCGCCTTCAGCAGCTATGTGTCTTATTTATTTGAATGATAGATTGAATAGAACTGCTGTTTTGCATTTTAGCCCCAGCACTTAAGCATTTAGGCACTTTTGCTCCTTATTATTCTAGCGACTAATTCACATAGGATAAAGGATTATAGGATAATCCTTACATCTGCAAAGATGACAAGAAGAGCTGAGCTAACAAAGGATATTTCAGATCTACATACCAAGGTGACTAACATTTTTGATTGTCTGAAGAGCTTCAGACAATTGGTTTTGGGATCTTTAGACATTATTGATGACATGATTCGATCACCTAATAAAAATACCTTTGTCGATAGCAAGAGCCGTAGTATCTCCTAGCCTTGATCTAGTCATGCTCCAAGTTACTGATTCTAAAACCAATACTGAATCCCGTAAGTCAATCCTGCCAATAATAACCATAAGCTAGTTTTTGGAGTGCATGTTGTGGCACAGGATATTAACCCGCACTCTATCCCCAAGGTTTCATCTGGGGGAAGGGATCATGGTGCCCAGAGGTACGGGGTCTTACCATACTTTGAACCTGAGGAGACCAATTTGATAGACAACAAACTCCCCAGGATCCATCTAACTCAGCCTGCTAAAATCTTGCTAATATTATCCCGCCCAAAGATCTAAGAGCCCCAAGTACTTACTGCCCTATTAACCCAGAGTTCTCAATCTAATGTTGGGCAACAAGGGGCATATAAATCTGAATATCATTACCCGGTCCTACCATCTTTTGAAGAAAAGATTGAAAAGCCCCTGACCCTCCTGAAAAGGTTTTCCCCGGTATTAAAATCAATTGAGGAACAGATAATGAATTTCATCATCATCATCAAACACCTTTATTCGACTTATAGTCATTTCAGCATGAGTACAAACCTACATATATTAACACTTAGGTATGTTGCCGTACTCAGCTGATGCAATTTATCAGTGTTAGGGTGCCCTCTGCTGTCCAAATGGCAAAGTGCTCCTCTGTCTGCCCTTCAAAACAGCTATCCTTTTCACAAAAAGAATGAGCACAGTTCTGTGCAGTCACCGTCACCTTCCACTATCGCAAACATTCAGAATAATTTCAAGTTGCTTCTTTCCAGCCCCCACTTCTCTTCACACATAGTACGGTAGTTCCAGTGTCAATGAACAGTTAATTACCAGCTCAACATTTCAGTCTCTAAAGAGCAAACCGCTGTAAGGTGAATGCCTCCTCACGAGCAAACGTTGAAAGTAGGTGCTGTAATTATGCTACTATGCAATATTATGCCATCACGGGGACTCTGCAATGGAACAAGGTTGACAATTACGTGTCTAGAAAGACACATCATATAGTCCTGTGTAATTGATGGAACTTAGATACTGTTCTTATACCGCGCATACCTTTAATTCCATCTGATATAAATATGTCTTTAAAATTCAAAAAAAGACAGTTACCTATGCATTCGGCCTTTTCAATGACCATTAATAAGTCACAGGGAACTACACCCCCTTCCTGGAAGCGATCAGTGGTGACCATTAATAAGTCATTGGACAGAAGTGACCCTATGAATTACCAACCAATGTTGACCTTTAAGATATGCTAGAAGGGTGTATGTTATGCTGGGAATGGCTAGGATAACAATAAAACAATAATGACATTCATAAGAAATAAATGGCTAAAACCACACATAAATATTATTGTCCTTGGACGAACAAAGGTTAAAAAAGTTTAAAATTCATAATGAATTTGGGTGAGGATGATAGAACTATTTCTATTTTGTCATGGAATTTCACGAGCCAGCACGAAGGTTGGATAACATTTATGTCAGATGCAAATAGCAACTTTTTATGTCATGTTTTTGCAAGAGACATAGGCTACTGATTCCTTGTTTTTAAGTGGTTATCTAACCTATCAGATCAAAGGTGCCAAAAAGATTTGAGGTCGCCCATACAGGGGGTTAACGACCCTGGTTAAAGATTCCTGGGATACTACCACCATTCCGCTGTATTCCACACCATTTACCATCAAATTTACATCACTAAAAATTAGATTAGAAAAGAGGGACCAGTACTATATATTCACAGTTATGCTGATTTAGGAGGACCTGCACTATGGGACCTTGTTGGCCTCAGCCAATGGAAGACCATCCTGTTATATCTTAGGTGGGGACTTCAACCTTAAAATACCATAGACAATGCTGAGGATTTGATGTTTGATATCCCAATGCCATCTATGCTAGACCCTGTGCACGAATGGTCTAAAGTCTATTGGTTGCAGGAATCGAGTATTCGCCCGATTGATGGACAACACAGGAGGGAATTATACCTTTGTTAGTTACAAGGGTAAAATCACTATAAACTACTTTTGCTTCCCGGTAAATGATTGGAAAAGAGGGAAGGAATTTAAAGTCATGTCGGATATGATCACTAATCATCATGCCCTATGCTTAGCACTTGAAATGAGACACTCGAACAGCAAATGTCGAAATGTACACCCTATGCACAGTATGATTTTAAGTTCAAATAAGAAGAGAATTTGATGGGATTCTAGGATCAGCTAGGAGGTTAGGAAGCAAGTTATAGGGGACATTTCTGACTTCCTACTATCAACTTCTTTAAGGGGGTAAGGCATTGCAACACTACAGAAAGGGTTTCTTGGTTTAATGACAAATGCAAAATGGCCAAAGCTGAGTTTCTAAATGCTTTAAAATCAGGGAAACATGACAAGTGAAGGATTGTGCAAGCTACTGAAGTCTAGAAAGACTATGCACATAAGGAAAGTGGCAATAGAGGGACTGGATTGGGAGGCCCTGTTATTGGCTGCTACACAATGTAATTGCAGGATGTTTTGCAAGCGTGTAAATCACAGACCCAATCATAGGGGTAATAGTAACTTGGTTAATAGTAATGTCGCAGACAATGTCTGGGTGAACCAATTTTCTTCTCTGTATGGAAATTCCTCCTCCCCATCAGCCAAACAAAAAGGCATTATGATTGAGACTGTAGCAGATATATCCCCTAAGAAAACTGATATCTGATTCTCTTATTCTGAGATTTGAATTGCTCTACGGAAACAGTCTTGGTGGAAAAGACCAGGTACTGATTCTATCCTGTTGCGAAAAAAAACGCATGGATGCCTACACTAAATTCATGAAGGGCCTTGATTTGCTGTGAAATGTCTCTAAATTAGGAGTTTTAATTTGCAATCTAAGAGACAAGCTAAAAAAGGTAAAATCACAATCTATTTGGATAGACGGCAAAGGCTGCAACCTGTACAGTCGTACAAATATTTGGGGATTTCATTTTCCTGGGGCCTTTATGGTACTGGGCATATGGAAAAATAGGTGCTTAGGATGTCATAGGCAATTGGGGATATAAAGAGATTTACCAAGCTGTAGAAAGCGCAACCTGTATCTATGATGCTCTGATATATGAGGCCAAATCAAAGGCTGTCGCTTAATATGGAGCAAGTATCTGGGGCTTTTGGAATATTGCACACATAACTACAATGGAAAATTCATACATGAAATATATCTTGGGTTTACTCCCAATTCCATCAATGTCTAACTACACAGCTCACAAAGAGCTTGAGGCTTCATTCTTAGATAAGACTTCGTATTGTAACGGGTTTGGTGCTGGTTAAGGGAATGGACAAATGATTAGGGCATTATTAACTAAAGCAATTATGAACCATGTTATAAGTAGTCAGTAAGGACTATGTTGCTTACCTGTAACTCCTGTACTCCAGCATTGGTATCTTTCGTGGTTTCACATGCATTGAATATTCCCTGCCCACAGGCTGGGAATTCTTGGTACCTTTAGTATTATAGTTCATAATAAAGCTTTTTAAGCTCACTTTAGAAGCCAATCTAAGTCCTTTTGGGTGCATTCTGCCCCAACCAATGGGACGTAGAGTATCTAGCCCCACCCAGGAGGCCATCTTCAGATTCTAACCCCAGAGAGATGAGAGCTAGTGTAGTGTAGCCTTTCTTCCTATGGGGAGGTTGGAGGGCGCATTTGAATCCATGAAAGATACCAATGCTGGAGAACAGGAGTTACAGGTAAGCAACAAACTCCTTCTCCAGCATTGGATCTGTCATGGATTTACATGCTTTGAGTAGAGTGCACAGCAGTTCACATTTCTTCATAGAAGGTGGTATGGGAGAAATGCATACCTAACTGAAACAAGCGTTGTAGGACAGCTCTTTTGACCCTCGCTTCTGCCTCTCTATGTCCCTTCATGCAGTAGTGTTTTACAAAGGTGTGCGGCACTGCCCAGGTTGCTGCTTGGCAAATGTCCGACAGGGGAATCCCTGCCCATAATGCTGCAGACAAACCCACTGCTCTGGTGGAGTGAGCACGGATGGGTCCCTGCAAGGGTCTATTGGCTTATGTGTGTGCCGCTGAGATTGTAGCAGAGACCCATCTTGCAATTCCTTGCTTTGAAATAAGTCGACCTTTCTAGAGGCCCCAAAGGCCACAAACAGTTGTGATGTGCGTCGAAAATGTTTGTTTCTATCTATGTAGAATTTTAGAACCCTTTGAAGGTTTAGTGAATGCAGAGACTGCTCTGCTGGGATAGTCGGATTTGCAAAGAATACTGGTGAGAATACTTTTGCTTGTAGATGGAATTCCGACACTACCTTCAGGATAACGGTAGGATTTGGTTTTAGGACAACTTTGTTGTTCTCAAAGCATAAATACAGAGGTTTTCCGAATAGTGCATGTATACTGGACACTCGTCGAACACATGTGACTGCAACTAGAAAAGCTGTTTTCTTAGGAAACAAATTTTATGTCTGTAGTGGCCATTGGCTCAAACAGCGGTTTCATTAGGGCTGATAAGACCATATTTAGGCTCCATTTTGGTGGCAGTTTCTTCTGCAGGGGTAAGTGTGCGAGACCCAAATCAGGGTGCTTTTCCCTGCTTCCTGTTGTGTCTGAATGGACAAGTGTGACAAACCATCCTTGGCCAATTTTAGTAAGTGTGGGAGAATCTCATGAGATTTGATATTTAATGGGTTCAGTTGTAATTGGGCGCACCATTTTCAGAAACGATCCCACTTGTAAGCATTGGATCTGTTTGTGCAATCTGCCCTGATTTTAGAATGTTTTTGCATTCTTCCGTGAGTGGGAACTGTCCAAATTCTTCAAAGTCAGGAGCCAGGCCTTTTAGTTGAGGAACCCCAGGTTCTGGTGTAGCACCTGCTGGTTGCACATGGAGAGCAGGGCGGATCCTGGCCTCGGGGTGTAGGGTGGTCCTGAGATAGATGAATGAGGTCTGAGAACCACAGTTGCCTCGCCCATGTCGGAGCTATTAGAGTGACTGTGCACTTATCAGTTATGATCTTTTGCAGGACCTTGCATATCACTGTGATTGGGGGAAACGCATAGGTGAAGATCCCCTCCCACGATACTGTGAACACATCTCCTGGGGACCTGTGGTGCGGGTACCTGCTTGCAAACAGGGGACATTTCTTGTTCTCCCACGTGGTGAACAAATCAATGGCTGGTGTTCCCCATTCTTTGAAGATCTGTCTGAGTTTCCTGTCTGCCAGTTGCCACTCATGTGACTAGTTGTTGGCCTTGCTGAGTTGATCTGCTGCTTCATTCTCCTTCCCTGGTAGGTGGAATGCTTGTAGTTGTACGTTGTTTTTGATGGCCCAGTGCCATAGCTCTTGCGCTTCTCTGGACAGTGTTCTTGATCTCGTACCCCCTTGTTTCCTCATGCAATACATGGGGGTCGTGCTGCCTGTGAACACTCTGACAACCTTGTTCCTGAGTACTGGTTGAAACGAGCTAAGTGCCCGTGACACCGCCTTCAGCTCCAGGACAATGATATGGAGTTTTGTTTCTGCAGAGGTCCAGTGGCCCTTTGCTGACAGTTGGTTTGCATGCACACCCCATCCCGTCAGTGATGTGTCTGTGACTAGAGTTTCTTGAAACAGAGGCTCTGCAAACAGCATTCCCTTTGTGATGTGAGAGGGTGTAAACCACCACCGCAATTTTTCTGTGAGCATTGTTGTCACTATTAATTTGTCGTCCCAGCACCCTGTAAATTGAGACCATTGTTCCGCCAGGAATTCTTGCAGATGGTTACCTGTGTACGGATATTATGGGCTGGTCATCTATAATCTTGGGTGACTGAGGTCGTGATGGTACCCTGTTAACGGATAGTATGGGCTGGTCCTTCATTGTCTTGGCTGGCTGCAAGGGTTTGAGTGGCAGTTTTATGACTATTGGCCCTTCTATTATTCCAGAGTTTTCTACATCCTCACTTGCCCTTTTGTCGGATTTTAGTGGTTACTTGCCACTGGATTTGTGCTTGTGGTCTTTTGGTCGTGATTTTCACAATTTTTCTCCAATTTTAATGCCTTTTTGCATGTCGGTCGACGAGGAGATTGTCGTATCCTTTTTTGTTGTTTTGGCCGTTGACAATGGTGTTGTCATTGCAGATTGCAATGCTGTTGGAGACTTCCGATGCACCGTTAACGTTGTTGTCAGGTTCTTCATGGGAAGGATTGTCGTTGAACAGGATTGCCGTTGAAGTTTTGGTAGTACCTTGTTTTCCCGTCACCACGGTGTCCATCAACGTCGACAATGATGGTGTTGTCGACAAGGATTTTTGGACCACGGTGGGGACGGTAGTGCTTGTCGACAAAGATCTCGATTTCATCAACGATGATTGTTCGGGACAACTTGTGTTGCCCGTCTTTGACAGGGTTTTGTCCGCAGAGGTTCCGCTATCGGCGATGTCGTCGATAGCCAGATGGATTTTATCAATTTCCCCTCCTTTTTTCGTTTGAAAGATGAAGAAGACAATCTTTCTTCTGATCTAGCTCTGGCAGACTTATTGAGGATTCTTCCTCTGAAAGGGGGTACCTTCCTTCATTTAACCATAGGGCTAGTCTCCTCTCCCTGTCCTTGCGAGTTTTTGTGCTAAAAGTGGCACAAATCTCAGTCTTCTTGAATGTGATTGGGGTAGATGCAATATATGCATTCAGCATGCTTATCCACCTCATAAAGTTTTTAATGCCACTGGCATGCCTTGAAGAGGGCTTTTCGTTTTTCTTCCATTGTGACAAGTTACTTATCTGTGTACAGATGTTTCATTTTCTAGAACATTTTAGGTTTTCTTGAAGTATTTCAAGTGTTTTGCCTTATGTCTTCACGAGAAAAAGCCTTGGGGAATCCTCAGCACAGTGTGTGGTTAGAATATGAAGATTACCTCCTGGGTGGGGCTAGATACTCGACGTCCCATTGGTTGGGTAGAATGCACCCAAAAGGACACATACAGGCTACTAAAGTGAGCTTAAAAAGCTTTATTATAATAAGAATACTAAAGGTACCGAAGATTCCCAGCCTGTCGGCGGGAAATATTCAAAGCATGTGAGTCCATGAAAGATCTAATGCTGGAATAAAAAGCATTACAAATTCAGTGGTTTGCTTTTATAAAGCAGTATTTTACAGGCTGTGAATTTCACATGTCATTTTTATAATGTGATAGGACTTTCAAAAATGTTGGCAAGTAGAATAATTTCTGACCGGCACTTAAGGTGTAATATGCAAAGAGAACACTCAGAAATAGTGAAATCTGCCAATAGGACTCATATAATTGTGCTGGACATCAACTGCCCGGTTATTTGTAATTGCCCAATACAATCAACCAAGCTTGGTTCAACACTGTGTGGTTGAATGAGATTTCCTGCAAAGTGGGCGAGTAATTTGACAACTAATCCAAGCTGCTTGGTTTGTAATGCAGCAAAGGAAGATCAGTTACATTTGTTCTTTTGCCCAGCTTATGTGAAACCCTGTCAGCACTTCTTAATTCCAATGCTTAAATCTTTGAATATGGTCATGTACAACTGTTTGATGATGTTTTTTTGTATTTTCCACATTGTTTTTAAATACAACTAACTTGTTTTATCATTATTGTTTTCTGGAGTCCTTGTGCACATTGATTGTAAAGTAATGTTTATTGCATTGTAAGTTTGATGCCATTTTCTACCCCGTCCATGTAGTTATGGTTAAGTTGGTGTTTCCATAGGAAGAGCATTTTTTGGGTGGCTTATAACTTCGCTCCCTCTGGACGAATCCTCACCAAACTTTGCAAAAAAAGTATATGGCCCACTCTGAATTTTTCGGCAAAGTTTGGAGAGGTTTGGTCTGGGGGGGCAAAGTTATAGGGGGGGTCCCAAAACCTTTGTTTTTTCCCATAGACATAATGGGAAAAAACTTTGCACACGCCTACAGCCCAAACCGCTGGACGGATTTACACCAAATTTGCGGCAGGAGCGGGAGCTTGGTCCCGAAAGCGTGCTTTTGCAAATTTGGTGTAAATCCGTCCAGTAGTTTTTTTGAAAATGACCAAAATGTAAGGCAAGAAAATTAGTGATATCTCCGTTCGCTTGCGGACAGTGCCCTGATTGGCCGAGCGGCATGCGCGATGTCCGCGGACATCCGACGTGTTCGCTGATTGGACGGCGTGGGGTGTGGAGCGCATCAGATTTTTGGTGGCGCCCGACATCTTGCATTCGCGGACGACTGCGGACAGCAAGGTGAAACTTGGTTTAAAAATTGTATTTAGTGGAGTGTGTTGGTGTGTAAGAGTGTTTGGGGGATGGTGGGGGAGTATGAGATAGGTGCAATGTTGTATTCTTTTTATGTGCTAGACGCTTTTGTTGTGTTCGATTTGTCTGCGGACAACACAGCTGTTCTGAAATGTTCGTAAATAAGCAGAATGGATTCGGTGTCAAGTTGAAAGTGTTCTAAGAAGACTCGTGGGGTCCTGGAATGTTCGTAGTGGGTGTCCTGAAGACGTTGTCTGTATTGTTCGTTGTCAAGCTGAAAGTGTTCTAAGAACACTCGCGGTGTCCTGAAATGTTCGTACATAAAGAAAATGGGGGTGTCCTGAGGACGCTGTCCGTATCGTCCTCTGGCAAGTTGAATGTGTTCTAGGAACTTCCTTGTGTCCGCGGACATTAAAATGGTTGCAATGCTTGAATCTATGGGTGTGATATGCTGCGGTGGTTGTGGCCAGGGTAAAGAATGTTGGGTGCATGGCCATTTGGCCATGCACCCAAGACTCTATGCCCTGGCCACAACCACCGCAGCATATCACACTCATATGCCATGCACCCAAGAGTCTATGCTCTGGCCACAAGCACCGCAGCATATCACACTCATAGTGGCTTATAACTTTGGGTCAAAAACAAATTTATAAGGAACATTGTTATAAGCCAGTATGGGTGTGATATGCTGCGATGGTTGTATTTATCATGTTATACTTACTATTTGGTTTAGTAACGGGAGTCCATGTTTTTCGTGTTCATTTCTGTGATAAAAGAAAATAGCATGTTAGTATTAGTATTTTATAAAGACTTATTACATTGTACAATCAACATTTTCTTCTTTTTTTTGACCCTCATATTTAGTAGATGACACACCAGAGTACTGCGCAATTTGCGCAGTTTCTGTGTTTGTTGCTAAAATCTTTGGGTCTGTGGGAGAAAAAAAATCCATGTTGGATTAAAAAAAAACCTTTTTGTGTTATGCTACAGTTTATTTGTTTGTTTGTTTTCAGTGTTTACTTGTTGTTTCTGGCTAATGCTTTATATATTGGATTGTTCCAGTTTTTGGGAGCAGTAAGATATTAGGTATTTGTTTGGATATTGTAAAATTTTGGAGCAGTTAGATACCAGTAGGCGTATTCTAACTGTTTATTTTTTTATATAATTTTGTGGTATTTATTTATCTGTTTGGATATTTCTACATTTTGGGACAGTTAGATACCAATTGGCGTATTCTAACTGTTTTTTTCTCTATTTGAGTGGTATTAATTTATCTGATTAGTTGTTGTACTATCTTTGGGCAGTTAGATAGCTTTTGGAATATTGTGACAGTTTATATTTTTTTACTACAAGTGTGCTTAAGGTTTAGGTACAGTTTAGTTATCAAATTTTGGTTTTAAGAACATTAAATAAGCGTTTGTAAGATTTTCTGGTAATCTCTGCTTTAGAGTAATGGTACTATCATTACATTCACACCATCCACATTTCTTTTTTATATATGCAGTGTAGTGCCCTGAATTGGTTGTGGCTCCTGCGTGGTAGATTATACCTATTGTTGTGAAGGTTTTCCTACCAAGTGATATTTGACCATGTGTAAATCCAGTCAGCTTGCAGTTGTTTTTGGTACCATCTGCATTGTAACGTAGAAGCATTAGTATTACGTATTTACTATGTGTTTGTATTACTAACGTGGAGCGATTATCTGAATTGCAGGTCGAACATAATCTACCATGGTTTGCATTTTGTACAAGTTGCTGAAATGGAACGGATTCACAATTAGGTATTGATATATACACAAAGCGTTCATTGGGGATTTGTTCTTGTGTCACGTTGTTGCAGAGAGTGCATGTATGTTTCCACATGTATGAAATCTGGAATATTTCATTTATAGGTATGTTTTTGTTATCCAGTACTAATAGTAAGTACATTAGACATTCTTGTGGATCTTCCTGTGAGTTTATAGTGAATTTCACCATTCCAGCACAGTAGTCCAATTGTTGTCTTATTCCATAAACACTATATGTGTTGTCAGGATTGTTTGCTGCGTTTCTGTGAAGTACTAACATTTGCAAACACAATGGGTCTGTACTGTGTAAGTAAATGTTCTCAGCAATTGGTGGTAATTGAAATAGAATATTCATTGCTACATTTGCATAGCAACTTACACCAACTATATTTGAGAGTTTAAATGGACCAGGTAGTTCTGTATCTGACTGCTTTTTTGGAGTTTGTCTTCCTTCTTTGAAGAAGTACCTGGTTTACTTTCCCTAATTGATTCTTTTTTGCTTGTGGCACTTGATGAAGTATTCCTTTCTTCTACTCTGTTTGGAGGATTTGCAGTGACATCCTGTTGCTTTTCTGTTTGATTTATTTCTCTTTTATAATGTTTTACTTTTTGTGGAACAGAATATGTGTTTAGATGGGGAGTGTATAGTGAACAAAGTCTATTGTATTCTAAAATGCAAGGAATATCAGCGTTTATTTTACTTGCATCAAAGTTGATTAGAAATAGACCGTCAAGTGTATGTAAGCGTGATAGTGCTACGTAGCTCATGCCTTCTTTAAAGACTGTGTTACCATTGTCTATCATTGCTTTGTCTAGGGTAAGACCTTGTGATTTATGAATGGTGACTGCGTATGCAAGAGTTAGAGAAAATTGTTCTCTGCGTACATACATGTCTTTCAAGAGAAGGAATCGAGCTGTTGAGCGTCCTATTCTTTTTACTTCTGAAAGTTTGTCAAAGAGAATATTGACAAACTGAATTTTGGTGTCACGTGGGTATGTTTGAAAGCCAACAACTGTACCCAGTGCTCCATTAACTAGTCCTTGTTCCACGTCAAGGTTACATTTCAGCATTACTCTGCAATTTAAGGATAATTGTAATATCTTTTCCAAGCCTGCTGTGTTTGAGATTGATTTTCTAAACTATTTAGTCTTGTTGTGGCTTGGTCACACATGGGTGGTGTCATTCCATGTAAATCTAGTTTGTCTGTGGCGCTAATTTCCATTATTGGTTGCATTGTTTACTTAACATTATTTCATTGAATTTGAAACAGCTTGCAAGAGTTGGCATTAAGGCCATACAATTGACATTTTTGTGGGCTAATTGTTCCGTAACATTTGTAGCACATGCATTATCACCATAAAGTGCATGCATATGCCAGGTTTTCAATATTGCTTCTGCTTCTTTAGAAAGTATACCAACTCTGATACTTTTTAAGATGTTGGCATACGTGAGATCTGCAGATTGGCGCATGTTTTCTGTTAATTCTTTGTATTGGAAATGTTGCCAAAGGTTGACATTTCCTATGCTGCCAACAGTTTTATGGCAGAGTTTGTGTCCTAATGTTTTAAAAATAGGCTCACCTTTTACTGGTGTCAATTGAAGAAGATCTCTGAAAACAATAATGTGTTTTCCTGCAAAGAGCTCTTCATAGTTTGTTTTGAGTACTTCTTGTAATCTGAGGTGAATCAAAGCCAACATTAGGTTGGACACCATGCTCACTTCATCTATTAATAGCATTTTCATTTGTTTCAATACTCTGCGTAGTTCCATTGCAGCTTCTGCAGAAAGTTTGTAATAATCTAATTTGTTTTGGTGTTCTACTGGCAGGGGTAGTAATCGGTGTAAAGTGACGCCACCTATGTTGTAGGCAGCTAAACCTGTGGGGGCAGTGACAACAGCTGGCAGTTTGTTGTTTGTCAATTGTTGAAGGAACTTACTGATGATTTGGATTAGGAATGTTTTGCCAGAACCAGCTTCACCACTGACATACAATAGTATAGGTTTGTAATTTTGACAGGAGCATTCTTTGTTTTCATGTTGTACACCATGTGCAATTTCTTTTGTTACTTCTTTAAAAATGCTACGTTGCTCATTGTTTAGCTTTGATTGTAGTATAGTTAAGTCTTCTTTATCTTCATACTAACACATGGTGTTTTCTACTTCTATCATAGCTAATTCTGCCTCATTTGTTATTAGTGGGTCTCCCAGTGGTTCTTGGCTTCCTGTGACTGGAGGTTGACTACTGTCAGGAGTGTCCTTATCTAGTTGGGCCTGGAGTTCTTCTTCGTGTTGCTGTTCATTGTGCAACATTGTTTTGTACTGTGCAAAGTTTACATCAGTTATACTGCTTTCATTTGCTTTAAAAGCGTCTTCATATGAGTCATAGTTAACTAGTATTTCTTCTTCTTTTCTCCATGGTTTAAAGAGTTGTAGCAGGGACATGTAATATACTTCTTTATGTTGAGGAGCCTTTAATGACAATTTGATATGATTAATTAAATTTGGTTTGGTGAGTTTTACTAAGCTGCCTTCACAGTTTGTCACTTTCTATTTACGGTTTTGTTCATCAGGTTTTATATTATTTTTGTATATGTAGTTTTGGGCTATGCGGTATTGACACACGGTTTCCAAAGTGGTACTCCTGTTTTGGTAGCATGTGTCCAATAAATTGTTTTTTAAAATGTCTTGGCTGTTGGGATCATGTTTGGCTATTGTTTCTATATCTTCGTATGATTTTAGAACTCTTTTTCTAGATTTAGCTGGATCAAGACTTAGCCATACTATATTTGCAGATTTACCATACAATGCAGTACCAGTTAATCAATCAGCTGCTTCATAGGATCCACATTCTCTATGGGACAGCATTTTTATACCCAAACTGTATAATTTCTGAGACACTGTTTTATCTGATGACAGGTCATTCCAGAGGTGTAACGCTCACCTGGCTCCCACGGAGGCGCTGGTCTGGTCTGGGTTGCTGTGGCCTCTTAAAGCGTGATGCGCAGAATTCGGACCACCGATTGAACAGGACCCCCAAATCTTGCTTGTCTGGCCCGTAGGAATATCCTTCTGCAGATGAGAAAGGGGATTAACTGTCTGCTGAATAGTGTGCTTGCTCCCCCTTTCCCCCTTGGTTCTTCTCTGACTTCCTCCAAAACCCCGGGTTTAAGCTCACCTTATTGTTTGGAAGGATGAACTCTCCATCCTGCTTCTGGTGCAGGGACGCGCGTTCGTCCAGTTACTTCACTGGTTTTCAGAATGGCGCTGGCAAATCCACTTGACTTTTCTGAGCGATACGCCGTAAGTAAGAAGATGCAAAAGTTCAAGTGTGAGCCTCCTTTTATGTTGTTTTTCCTAACCTGTGATCTGTCCTTTATTTCAGGTGCAGAACAAAGGCGATGCGTTGAGGGGTTAAATTGCTGGTGGTAAAATCAGGTGAGTTAGTGATGAGGGCGACCCCTCTAAATGTCTTTATAATTCCCCAGTAATGTCTTTTGTCCTTTCCCCAAAGGGGCCGGGTTGCGGAACCTGCCAAAGATGCGGCGCCGACCCGAGATGTGGAATGGTTCACCAAGAAAAGCCGGTAAGTAATATGGCTGAAAATTCGTCTTTCCTCTTGTGTTCCCTTGCTCACCTTTTGTCTCTTCTTCTCTCCCCTAGGTGCAGAGATGTGGCGACCAGTGCTGAGAGCCGCGATGGAGCCGGGCGGCGTCTCGGAACAGGTGAGCGAAGCGCGGCGCTGCAGCAAGCAACGCAGTGCTTTTAAATGGAAGTCTTCCTTCAGGAATGCTGGCGTGAAGATTCCGGATGCAGGTAAGAAGGTTGAATAAGTTCTTGGTTTTCACCTTTCTCTTCTCTTCTTTCCTTACAGGTGTTCCAGGTTTGAGGCGGGCGTGGCTGGAGTCCAGGTGCAGGAGCAGACACAGTGAGCGGTCAGCTGCTGGGATGCAGAACAACGCGAAGCACGTGTGGCTGTCCGGGCGTGGCTTAAATAGCCTTGGAAGAAGTTCCAGGTGAGTATTCTTCCACAGCCCCACCCAAGTAACAAAATAGTTCCTTCAGAAAAATAGTCCCTCCTAAGCCTCATTTGGCTTGGTTCTTCATGCAGCATGGTCTGCATCAGGTGAGTGTGCAGCATGGTCTGCTTCAGGTAAGTGCACCAAACACTTCCCCTTATGAGCCTGGCGCATATGGCGCCAGGACTGATGTCCAACATGAGCCTGGCGCCAATGGCGCCAGGACAGAGTCCAAAGAGCCCCTATAAAGGGCCGCTGGGCTTTTACCCGGGGGCGTGATGCCTGCTCCTGGGGGTGCTGGGCCTGGCCTGGTGCTCCGGGGGTAGGCATCATGACAGCACCCTCCTCCCCCAAGGCCCCTCCTAAGGTTGTTCCCTCAGGAGGGTTCGGTTTGTTCGGGAAATTCTGATGGAACCTTTTTACTAGCCGAGGTGCATGTACGTGGTCGCTGGGTTCCCAAGATCTTTCCTGAGGCCCGTACCCCTTCCAATCAATTAGATGAACAAGTTACTTCTTACCTTGTAACGTTCTTTCGACGGGATGTTCCTCCGACGTATTCCTCATCTTAGATATATCCTTCCAGCTCTGCTGGCCTCGGAAAATTTTTTCTCTAGAGGGCGCTGCGCGTCGACGTCCCTCGAGTCGATGTCCCTCGACAGTCGCCGTATCGACGCTCGACGTCATCCTGCCTATAAAGGCCGCGTGCAGCGTCCGTTGCTCAGTTCCGTTTTGTAGCCCACAGTATTACTGTCTGGACTAGACTAATCACCCTGAAGGAGCGTAAGCTGCAACAACAAGGGAAGTAGAACTGTGGGGATGGATGGGAGGGTCGATGAGGAATACGTCGGAGGAACATCCCGTCGAAAGAACGTTACAAGGTAAGAAGTAACTTGTTCTTCGAAGGGATTGTGTCCTCCGACGTATTCCTCATCTTAGATAGGCTCCCATAGCAGTATTCTATATTCGGAGGAGGGAGTACTGACTTCACGCTGTCTTCTATTGATGAATAGAATGCAGTACAGCCCTTCCAAACCTAGTCTCTTGACTGGAGGAGGAATCCAGATTGTAAAAACGTGTAAAGGTATGGACAGACGACCATGTAGCGGCCGCACATATGTCTTTAACCGGCACGCCTCTTTTGAGGGCCGATGAAGCTGCAATACCTCTGGTCGAATGAGCCCTAAGGTTTTGAGGGGGCTCTTTCCCTGCCAGTTTATAACATTCCAGAATGGCTAGAATGATCCATCTGGAAACGGTCTGCTTAGTTATTGGGAACCCCAGCTTGTGACCTGCGTAACCTACAAACAGCTGGTCTGCCTGTCTTATCCTGGCTAGTCTACTAATGTAAAAACTTAAAACCTTCCTAGGGTCTAGTCTGTGTAACCTCTCTTCCTCTTTCCCCGGGTGAGGAGGAGGATAGAAAGATGGTAGGGTAATCTTCTGAGTGATATGGAATTCAGAAACCACCTTTGGGAGGAAATTAGGCTTCACTTGCAGGACAACTTTGTCTTTGTGACAGATTGTATGAGGGGGTTTACAAGAAAGAGCTTGTAATTCGCTCACCCTTCTAGCAGATGTAAGTGCTATTAATAAAACAGTTTTAAGGGTAAGGAATCTTAACCAACAAGAATGGAGAGGTCCAAAAGGTGTACCCATCAGGAAAGTTAGTACTAAGTTTAAATCCCATAGGGGAACTTGGAATGGTCTTGGGGGATAAACATTGGTTAACCCCTTTAGAAACTGTATTACCATGGGTAATTTGAAATAGGATGGTTCTTCCGCAGTACGCTTAAAGATAGATAGCGCTGTGAGATAGCCCTTAATGGTGCCAACTTGAAGGCCTGAATTTGCCAAATATAGTAGGAAGGACAAAACCATTGGTGTACCACATGAAAATGGGTCGATATTCTGTTCTCTACACCAGCTGCAAAATCTGTTCCAACGGCAGCGGTATAAAGACTTTGTTGCTGGCCTCCTTGCCGAAAGCAACACCTCCATAACATCATCAGGGAGGTCCCAATCCTTGTACCTCAGCCGTTCAGAAGCCAAGCGTGAAGGTTGAGGGTTTTGATGTCTGGATGGAGAACCTGACCTCCCTTCTGTGAGAGTAGGTTCTCTCTGAGAGGAAGTCGAATTGGAGGGCAGATGGACAAGTCTAGAAGGTCCGGGTACCACGTTCTCCTGGCCCAATCCGGGGCAATTAGGATTATGGTTCTCCGGAATCTTCTCAACCTCCTGATCATTTGAGGAATGACAGGGACCGGTGGGAACGCGTACAGTAGCGGAAACTCCCAGTCCACTATGAACGCGTCTCCCAGAGCTCCTCTCGGAGGAAATTCCCTTGAGCAGAACAGGTCGCATTTCATCTTTAGGCTGGTGGCGAACAGATCTACCTGAGGGGTTCCCCAAAGGGCGAAGATCTCTTGAAGGACTTCCTGAGCTAGCTCCCACTCGTGGGAGACTGTGTTCTGCCTGCTCAGAGCGTCCGCTGTCAAGTTCTTCTCTCCGGCTAGGTGAACTGCCGATAGAGAGATTCCTTCTTGGATTGCCCAAAACCAGAGCTGCATCGCCTCTCTGCACAGGGGTAGTGATCCTACGCCTCCTCTTTTGTTGAGGTAATGCATGGCCACCGTGTTGTCCGTCATTATCGGGACGTTCTTCCCTTGTACAGCTGGCAGGAAAGCCTTCAACGCAAGTCTGATGGCTCTCAGCTCTAACAGGTTGATGTGTAGTCTGGTCTCCGATGGAGACCAACGACCGCTGATGGTCAAGTCGTTGGCGTGGGCTCCCCACCCCGTGAGTGAGGCATCCGTGACTACTGTTATCTCCGGCCAGGGTTGCCAAAACTGTTCTCCTTTCAGAATGTTCTCCTGACAGGCCCACCACTGAAGGTCTCGAGCCACCCTGCCGGGAACCTGAAGAAGATCTGTCATTCTCCCTGAGAATTGTGACCGCTGAGTCCTCAGTGCCCACTGGAGGGATCTCATTCTCAGGCGAGCCTCTGGCACAAGGAAAATGCAGGATGCCATGAGGCCTAGCAACCTCAAAAAGTCGAAGGCTGGGAGACGTTGGGCATGCTGGAACTTGGTAACCATCTGTAGAATATCTTGAGCCCTCACCTCTGGTGGCGAGGCTTTTCCCAGGGAAGTATCCAGGATCGCTCCTATGAACTGGAGTCTCTGCGATGGTATCATTTGTGACTTCTTTAAATTGAGGGAGAAGCCCAGTCTGTGAAGGAAATGGCACACGTGATTTAGCTGGATCTGAGCTTGCTCCGGAGAAACAGCCCTGATCAGCCAATCGTCCAGGTAGGGGTAGACGTGAATCCCTTCCCTCCTTAGACTTGCAGCCACTACCGACATTAACTTGGTGAAGACCCTCGGGGCGGAGGTCAGCCCAAATGGCAGTACTCGAAATTGATATTGAGAATTGCCAATTGCGAACCTCAGGTATTTCCTGTGTTTGAGATGGATAGGCACATGGAAATAAGCATCCTGAAGGTCCAGAGATACCAACCAGTCCTGAAACTGAAGGGCCTGGAGGATCTGAGAAAGAGTGACCATCTTGAATTTGTCTTTTCTGAGGAATTTGTTCAATTCTCGCAAGTCCAAGATGGGTCTCAGTCCTCTGTCTTTCTTCGGAATGAGAAAGTAAGGGGAGTACCAGCCCCTGTCCCTCTCCGCTACAGGTACCGGTTCTATGGCACCTTTCTCTAGCAGGTCCAAAATTTCCTGCAAGAGGAGCGGATCTGGAGCTTTCTGAGAGCTGATCCCCGGTTGATGACTCTGAGGTTTACGTAGGAAAGGCAGGCAGTAGCCTTGGGCGACTGTTTCCAATGCCCAAGCATCTGACGTGATAGCCTGCCATACCGTCAGATGTTGAGTCAACCTGCCTCCTACAGGTGTCCTGTGAGGGGAGTCCTCAGAGTGGTTTTGGGGCGGCTGATGCAGATGCCGATGGTAAAGAGGCACCTGCTGTTGCTGCGGCTTTAGAATATCTACCCCGTCCACCTCGGGTAGTTCTTCTTTGACCCCTTTGAGCCAGTCGTCCTCTACCTCTTCCGAATGCGGAGTAGAAGCGAAAGGACTTGCCCCTCGCAGAGGTTCCTGTGGGACGAAAAGGAGTCTGACGGATTGCAGCTGCTAGGGATTTTGCTGCAGCTTTTGAAGTTTGCAGTTTCTCTAAACTGTCATCCGCCTTTTTCCCGAACAAAGAAGAGCCATCGAATGGCATGTTCAAGAGCCTGGCTTGCACATCTGGGGCAAAACCCGACTTTCTCAACCAAGCGAATCTCCTGGTTGATGTACTTGCCGCCATTGCTCTGCTGATACTGTCAGCCGAATCAATGCCCGTCTGGAGGGATTCGCACATAGCGTCTTTACCGTCCTGTATAACATTCAGGAACGCATCCCTTTCTTCTCCCTCCGGGATGCAGTCAGCCGCTGTAGAAGCACACTCCCAAAGTGTATGGCTGAACCTAGCAAGGGTGCAAGTAGCATTAACAGACTTTAACGCCATGCTACATGCTGAAAAGACTTTCTTTGCCATAGCATCATATTTTTTATCGTCCCTGTCCTGTGGGACTGTAGGATAAGCCGTCTTGACATCGGTAGAGGATGCTGCTTGTACCACCAGACTTTCTGGGGATGGATGTTTAGACAAAAACTCTGGGTCTGTGGAAGATACCCTGTACTTTGCAGACAGTTTTTTATTTACTGCTGGTATTACATCTGGGGTTTCGTAGTTTGTCATGATCTTTCTCTGAAGAGCTTTATGAAATGGCACCACAGGATCCTCTTGTGGGCCTTTGTCAAGAATATCCTTGAGGTCATCTTGCTGGAAAGATTGTGAAGGTGCAGACCACCCCATGAACTCTGTAATCCTGGCCATTAAGGCTCTGTAGGGGGTTTCAGCATGCTCCCCCGGGTCTGGCTTAGCAAAATCCACCTCAGGGGAAGTGTCTAACCCACTTGCCTCATGTAAAGAATCATGAAGATCCTTTAATCTGCGCTCTTCAGAGGAAAATTCCTCTCTAATTGGGGTTACAGGTCCCTGTAACTCAAAAGTGTCTTGTTCAGACAAATCACCCTCTTCTAAAATTGAGGATATAGTTCTCAATTGTTCTGAACTCATAAAGGGAGTAAATCCCATTTCCAAGGCAGAGGGTGCCGAACTTGTCATTATTGGCCTCGAAAACGTCGATGTCGTCGACGCCGACGTCGAAGGCTTCGAGCGTGGCGTCGAAAACAGAGGTGGAGGCCTCGAGGACCTCGACAGAATTGGAATTCTACTCGACAATATCGACGCCATCGACGTCGAGGGCCTGGGGATAGTCACTGGATGTGTGGTCACCGTGACTTTTCTTGGCGTCGACGCCGGTGTCGAGGCCGGCGTCGAGTCGACAGACTTGTGTGTCGAAGGTCCCCTCGACAACGGCGCCGAAGACGTCGACGGGACCTTCGCCGACGGCGTCGACGGAACCTTCGAGGAAGGTTTGGAGGTCATAGTCCTGCTCGAGGGTTCGAAACGCGCTCGAGAGGTTTCTTTCGCCGGGTAATGCGACTCGCGGTGTTTTTGACCTTCAGGTCTTTCGACCAGAGCATCGCTCTCGGCAGTCTTCGAGGGGGTCGAGGCCGCTTTCTCGAAGACGCTCATCATATTCTTTCGGAATTCCTCCCATTCAGCCCGGGAACTATGTTTCGTGGGGCAAGGGATTCTTTTTGGCGAAACAGAGGAAGAGGAAGACGGAGAAGGGGATCTTCGACGCCTCCTCTTCGAGTGCTTCGATCTCGAGGAGTGATGAGACCCACTCCGAGACCTGGAGCGCGGATGGTGACGAGGAGACGAATGTCTCGACTTCGTCGACGAAGAAGAAGCTTTAAAAGTCTTACCTTTCTCCAGCTTCCCCCTACGCTCCTTCAGGGCCTTAGCTTTCATGGACATACAGTCCTCGCATTCCGAACAATGGTGTTCAGCTCCCAAGCACCACAGACAATTTCTGTGAGGATCGGTCAACGACATCTTTTTCCCACAATCTCGACATTTTTTGAAGCCGCATCGAGGAGTTGTCGGTTCCGACGAGGAAGCCATCGAGTATGGATCGAATAACTCGAGGTAAATAGGATTAATCTGACTAAGAACTGAGCAACGGTATTCCGAGGCACCGAGTAAGCGCGGAAAAACGGAACTGACCAACGGACGCTGCGCGCGGCCTTTATAGGCAGGATGACGTCGAGCGTCGATACGGCGACTGTCGAGGGACATCGACTCGAGGGACGTCGACGCGCAGCGCCCTCTAGAGAAAACATTTTCCGAGGCCAGCAGAGCTGGAAGGATATATCTAAGATGAGGAAAACGTTGGAGGACACAATCCCTTCGAAAGAAAAGTTTTGATTTTGAGATCTTAGAGTCCAAAATGTTCTTCACCTCGAATTCAGGCTCCCCATCTATCTGGATTGGTTCTGGTGGCTTTATTAATCTGGTTCCTGGTTGCACTGGTTTCAAAAGCGACACATGAAAAACGGGGTGAATCCGCATGTTAGCTGGTAGATCTAGCTTGACTGCCACTGGGTTAATTATAGCTTTGATCGAGTAAGGGTCTAAATACCTTGGATTAAAAGTCTGAGGTCCCTTGAGCGATAAGTGTTTGGTAGCCAACCATACTTGATCCCCTATTTGGTATGGAGGCGCCTCCTTTCGATGCAGATCCGCATTCTTTTTGTATTTCCCTTTCGCATATTGTAAGTGTGCAGTAGCAACCTTGAAGGCTTGAGTAATCGTAGAATGCAAATGGTCCACTGTGGGCATTTCGAGGCTCAAAGGTGAGTCCAAGTCTGAAGTACGAGGATGATGTCCATATAGGGTATAAAAGGGGCTCTGACCAGTTCCAGAGTGTATCGAGTTATTGTATGCATATTCAGTCACCCATAAAATATCTTTCCAATTACCCTCCGATTGGTGCAACATACATCGTAGATATTGTTCAAGGGTCTGGTTCGTTCTCTCCGCCTGACCATCGGTCTGTGGATGGTGGCTGGTTGAGAGTCTTACGTCGATTTGTGCCAGTTGACAACACTTTTTCCAAAAATGAGAAATAAACTGGCTTCCCCGATCAGAGATTAGTATGGACGGGAATCCATGCAGACGAATGATATTTTCGAGGAATTCCTTGGCAAGAACAAAAGCTGAAGGTAATCCTTTCAACGGAATAAAATGGGCCATCTTGGAAAATAAATCCACCAAGGTGCTGGTGGAATGTCTAAGGGTTGAAGAAGAGCGGCGGGTTTTGTTTTTTGACCTTTGTTTTGGGCGCAAACTCCACAGGACATCACGAAAGATTTAATATCCTTTCGCCAGGACGGCCACCAGAATTGTCGTTTAATTTTTTCCTCTGTTTTGGCAATTCCAGGATGTTCTTCCATCAGAGTATCGTGATGACGGGAAATAACAAGTTCTTGCAATTCCTTTTCTGGCAAAAATAAACATCCTTGGAAGTAAGGTAAGCCATCGTTGATTGAAAAGTCAGACCCCCTTTTGATCCAATCCTGCAAGGCTGAAGAGTCCAGGAATAGTTTTACCCGTGCTTGAATGTCTTCAAGGGTTTGTAAAGTGGTTATCCCCAAGATTCTTTGTTCGGGAATTATCGGCACAGGTTCTGAGTTTGTGTCCATTTCTCCCATTCCAATTCGAGATAGCGTGTCCGCTTTGCCATTCTTACAGCCGGGACGGTAAGTGATTACAAAATCGAACTCAGCAAAGAATAAAGCCCATCGGAGCTGTCGTGAAGACTGAGCCTTGGCAGTTTTTAAATATTGTAAATTTCGGTGATCAGTGATCACGGTGATGGTATGCCTGCCGCCAAGAAGATAATGCCGCCAAGCCTTTTTTTTTTTTTCTAAATATTTATTTTTAACTTTTTACTGCATCAAATAAACAGTGCTCCAACAGGGAGCCGCATAATACAATTCCAAACAACAGTTCCCCCGCCCTTCCGCCCCCCACCCCTCATGTCCACTGTAACTTTGGTTACCTCCATCCTTTGTCTGAGTTGGAAGGAAAGCTTTCCACGTTGCCCTTGTGTTCCTTTATCCCACGGCCTCTCACTCTAGGGGCTCGGATTGTCCGAGTCTGAAGCTTCAGCGTTGTTCATCAGGTAAGTGATGTATGGCCCCCAGATGTCGGGAGGGCGCGCATGCAAAGGCAGCATTCGAATAAATTTGGTGTCCATATCTTGGCAGTATGTTATATCCCTTTCCCAGTCTACAATCTTGGGGAGTGGGCCGCGACCCCACGACATAGCAATTCTTCTTCGTGCTAGCACCATGAGGAGTGCCGCCAACTTGGATGACGCTGGCTGTAGATATTTAGTGAGGCCGAGGAGCGGTCCCAGCGGTAAGGGGGTCATCTGCTCACCTATAATGTCGGATGTTATTTGTATAACGGAAGTCCAGAAGCGCTGGATGCCAGGACAGCTCCATGCCAGATGAAGAAAATCAGCGTTGGCAAATGCGCATCTCTCGCAATGGGCTGACGCTTCCGGGTGGTGTCTATGTTTCCTGACTGGGGTGTAGTATGTTTGGTGCACAAAGTTAAAGTGTATTAGCTTATATCGAGAATTTAGCGCTACCTTTCGAGTCTGTCGAAGAATATAGGCCCAGTCTTCCTCATTAATCGGTTCTTGGATAGCCGATTCCCACTTTCGTTGCACTTTAGGTTGAAGTTTCCGGGTGTCCCTTAACAAAGTTTTGTACAGAGTTGACACCAGTCTACCTTCACCTTTTGCTAAAATTGTGCTATGTAACAGATCCCACGTAGGGGGTTGCTTAGGGAATGTGGGGAATAACCCCTGAAGGGTGTGGCGGAGTCTAAAATAGAGAAAGACATCCAAGGATGTGTTCCCTCCTCTGTCTTTAGCCATTTGAGGGGTTAGAAAGGTGCCCTCTGGGAAGAGGTCTCCCAGCGATTTTATCCCTATTTTATCTATCCATATCAGGAATACTCTTTCATTCGTGAGGGGGATGCCGGGGATGAATTTTATCGGTAGCAGGGGGAAAATCATATAGCCACTCCGTATTCGCTAGCGATCTTCTTCCATATCGCATATGTGGATAGGACTGTGTTCAGCGTTTTATGCGGCACGGGAATGTGGCTTATTATGACTGCAGCTAACAGATCGGGGGAAGCTAGGGCCCGTTCCACTTGCACATGTGGTCTGATGTAGTGGGTTGAGTACCAGTGGCTTAGGAATTGGGCTTGGGCCGCACAGAAGTATTTCTCTATATCGTTGAGAGCCAAGCCTCCGCTTGATATTGGTAATGTAAGTGTGTTGTACGCTACCCGTGCTGGTTTCCCCGCCCATAGTAACTCTAGGATCAAGCTCTTGATTTTTGATAAGAAGGATTTAGGGAGGAGTAGCGGGATATTCGTAAAGAGATACAGAAGTTTAGGGAGAATAACCATTTTTGTTAGTGAGGTCCTGCCCCACAGCGTTAGTGGTAGAGATTTCCATCTCTGGATACGTTCTTGTAAAAACTGCAGTGTAGTTACATAATTGTCTCTAAATATCTCGTGATGGCTTCGTGACATATTGATCCCCAAATAGCGCACCTTCGAGTTTTCCCATTTAAACCCGTGGTCATCTGCAAACTCTGAAGTGCAAGGGGTCAGGGGGAACACTATCGATTTGGAGGGGTTGGTTTTGAGGCCTGAGATTAATTTTATCACCTCTCGCATTACAGGGTTGAGATTGGTTTGGGGGTCACTGACGAACAGCATGACGTCGTCAGCATATAAAGAGACGATTAGTCTGTGAGGACCCAGCTTTAACCCTCGACATAGCTGCTCGGCTCTCAGCCTTGAGGCCAGGGGTTCCATCACCAGGGCAAAGATAAGGGCCGAGAGTGGGCAACCCTGTCTCGTTCCGCGCTCCAATGTGATCCCTGTGGATCTGGTGTTCCCTAGTGTGATGTATGAGCGTGGTTCGTTATATAACAGAGCTACTAGTTTCAGGAAGAAGTTACCCAGACCCATCTGCCTTAGTGTTGCGAACATGAAGGGCCACTCTACTGAATCAAACGCCTTCTCGGCATCTAACAGAACTGCTATTGCCTGTTGCGTCGGGTCCAGGGCCTCAATGACGCCAAATAGTCTCCTGATGCCGTAAATTGTACTACGCCCCGGGATGAACCCGGCTTGGTCGCCCAGCACCAGTGCCGGCATCAAGGGAAGTAATCTGGTCGCCAGAATTTTAGCTAGGATTTTGTTGTCTAAGTTAATTAGTGAGATAGGCCTGTACGAAGCGCAATTTTCTGTAGGTTTGCCAGCTTTGTGCAACATCATTACGTTAGAATCACGCATCGTGGGAGGGAGTTTCCCTCGCTCCACCGCCTCTTCATAGACTTGAAGAAGAAGGGGGGCCACCATTTCCACGTGTGCTTTATAGAACTCACCATTGAGTCCATCAGGTCCGGGGGCTTTGGTGTTAGGCAAAGATTTGATTGCTGCCTGAATTTCTTCGAGTGATATGGGCGCGTTCAAGGGTTTGCGCAGGTCTTGGCTCACCCAATATAGTTCCGTGTCATTGAGGTACTCTTGTATCGCGTTGGGATCTGAAGCTCCTTTTGAGCTATACAGGTTTTGATAGAATTCTCGGAATACGTTGGAGATCTCCTCTTCTGTGTAAACCTTCTGATCTTGCGCATCCGCAATATATTCAATGCGGGATGGGACTTTATCTATCGTTAGTAGCCGGGCCAGCAGTGCGCCTGGTTTTTGCCCCTCTCCGTACTGTCTGATCTGTTGCCTGCGACCCAGGAATTTCAATTCCCGGTCCGCTGTCTCCCTGAACCCCAAAAGTTCTTCTTTGAGCTCGGCTTGAGTGCGTGGATCTGGGGCATTGGAGAGTTTGTGCTCTAGTTCCTTCAGACAAAGCTCTTTACTGAATAATTCCCCCCGGATCAATTTCAATAAGCTATTTTCTTTAGCCAGGCAAATTCCTCGTACATAGCACTTGAGCGTTTCCCAGATGGTACACGCCGAGTCGACTGAGTCTTGGTTGATGTCCAGGAAGGAGACTATCTCTTGTCGCAGTTCTGCTGCAAATACGGCGTCTGTGAGTGAACCGGGTTTGAACCGCCAATTGAGGCCAGGTACTGCGACGCCCGCCAGGGCAACCTCTAGTACAACCATCGAATGGTCGGAGTAAGACCTTGGTAGGATATGGCAGGCTCCCCATTTGAATGGGCTATGGGAGGATGCCAGGATATAATCGATTCTGGAACTGGTGTTGTGCACGGCTGATTGGAAGGTGTAGTCCCTGCTGTCTCGGTTGTATCTTCTCCACATGTCAGATAGATTGAAGGTCTGACAAATCTCTCGAACCTGAGTACTGGCCTTGGATGGGTTTCCCGATGTATTATGGGATTTGTCGAGCTTGGGATCGAGTGTAGTATTGAAGTCCGCACCCCACACCACAGTCGTTGCGTTGTTCGCGTCTAGATGGGACATTATCCAGTTGAAATGATCAGGTCCATCTGTGTTCGGTGCGTATGAGTTCACAATCACCACCTCTTTCCCGGCGATTATTCCTTTCACCATTAGGGCCCTCCCCTCAGTGTCTTTCTTTGACTCAATAAAGCTGAAATTAGTTCTCTTGTCAATCAGGATCGTGACACCTCTGGCGAATGAGGAGTAGGATGAGAAGTACCGATGGCATCCCCATGATCTGGCCCAATGTTGTTCCGACGAGGGCAGCAGATGAGTCTCTTGGAGTATCGCTATGTTAATTTTGTGTCTTCGAAGATATTGAAGAATTCTCCTCATTTTCGTAGGCTGGTTGCCGCCACGTATGTTCCAGGTGGCGATTTTCAACGTTGCCGACGCCATCTAAAGGGGTCAATGTAATCATGTCGAGCCGGGACTCGCGGGATTGACTCGAGTCGCTTTCCATAGAGGAACAGGGAGGACTTGACAGTTGTTAGGTACATAGTTCTTCGTGTGACTGTCGTGGAACGGGGGTATGCGGGTTGTGGAGGTTTTGCTGAACTAACTTCTCTCCCCTGCACGGGCAACCCCCAACAGGCCTGTGATGAACAATCCCATGTTAACAGTACAACTAGCATTGCTGTGCTCGGGGCGCAGGTGGCCCACCAGAGGAGGATGGTTCCCTTAATCGTGTGCAATATTGATCTGTGGTGGTTGTTTCTAGTCAACCATGAAGTCTCGTGCCGCCGCTTTGGGTATCCTATGGGTAAATTTTACGGCGGGTTTCTTCTTGGTCTGTCGCCCCTTTGTGGTCTTCCGTTGAGAGTGGCGGGTCTACAGCCGGAGCGATCTAGGTAGTCGCTTGTCTCCTTTGGGGTGTTAAAAAACGGAGTCCTGCCCTCGTGTTGAATATGGAGTTTGGCCGGGAAGAGCATGGAATATTGGATCTGGTTCTCTTGCAACCTGCGCTTCACTGCTGTAAACGATCTTCTTTGCACTTGGACAGCTTGAGAGAAGTCCGGGAAAAACTGGATCTTGTCGCCATCGTATTGGAGATCCCCTTTTTCCCTAGCCGCCCGTAGAATAGCCTCTCGATCCTTATAGTTGAGCAATCTCGCTATGATTGGGCGGGGATTTGCCCCCGGGATTGGTCTGGCGTTGGGAACTCGATGAGCTCTCTCCACGACAAACAGTTTGGACAGGATCTATGTACCAAAGAGGTCCATACATAACTTTTCAACGTAGTCTTCCATTTTCACGGTGAGTTGTTGTTCCCTAACTCCCACGATCCTGATGTTGTTGCGCCGAGAGCGGCCTTCCAAGTCCTCGTTCTTCGCGTTTACTGCTTTCATTTGCACTTCTAGGGAGGCCACTCTGGATGTTAGGGCCGCTGCACCATCGTCGAGGTCAGACACTCTACGCTCGACTGTGTCCAGTCTGTCAGCGTGTTTGTCCAGCCGGTGCTGGAGTAGGTCGACTTTGGAGGAGAGTGCGTAGAGTTTGCTTCCTAAACCCCCAATCCCGGCCTTAAATTCTAGGAGGATTTCCCTGATGTCGAACCCGTGGGCCTCCTCTTCATCCTGGGCTGCAATCTGGATGGGAGACTGCGCTCTGCTGTTCGAGGAGGTTGCTTTGGTTGTGAAGCTACCCTCGAAGTTCAGCTTTTTTTGAGATCTGTCCGTTTTCCTTGAGGTCGCCATTGGTGCCTGCGTTGCGGGAGCCAGGGGGCAGAGGGAGGCAGGTCAGGGGTCCGGGGGCGCCCGGCTTGTCATTTTTCCAGCGGTGTGACTTTCTGTAGGTCTTGCCGTTGGGCCGGTTCGGGCCGTTTGGCCACAGTCTGTGCTGTATATTATGCTTCCTCGAGTTCTGGCGGTGTTTCACGGGGGTGCCGGGGATTCACATGGGGTCTCTTTTGCGAATGAGTGCTTGTGAAGGCGGGGGGCGCCGGATTTGCCCGCCGATCCACTGTGGGCGTTATATACAGCTTGCTATCGGCTGAGCAGCGCGCCAGTAGGAGGCCCTGGGTCGCGTCACCCTTAATATGTCTTTCCGTTACGTTGTTTACTGTTCATGTGGGCCTAGACTCGCGGACCCCCGCGCTCTTGCGCTTTCTCGTAAACTGAATGTCACTCAGGAGAGCCGGGGATCCACCTGGGACCTTTCACGCATGCGAGGGTGCACGGGGCGCGCATACCTGTTCCTCGGCGGTGTTCGGAGAATCCTCCGGCGCAGCCCGCTCGTCCGTGTTGGTTCTTCCAGGACTCTGCAGGATTTTCCTTCGTCTCGGCAGTTCCGCGCCCGCCGACTCCTCGGGGGGCCAATGCACCGACGGGGCTCAGCCGGCGCCGTCCGATCGACACCCTCGAGTCTCAGGCCCGCTACGCTGCCAGCAGTCTTCCTCACGCGGGCTCCTCTGCGCCTGGCCTGTGAATGTGCCTCGCTCGCACGGGGGTGAGGGGGGGGGGAGCTCTTCACCGTCGAGGAATCGGGACTCGGCATCCGAGGGTCGACGGATGAAATACCACGTTCGGCTCGGATTCGCCTTGGCTACAAACCGGAGGCGACTGCGGACAATTTGCACACCACAGATGCTTCGATTAGTCAGGATTTTAGGGGAGCTCCGCGGAGCTCACAGGGAGGCCGCCACCTTGGACGGCTCTCTAGCGCCCTCTCCAAATGCCGCCAAGCCTTAAAGGCGGACTTAATGGCTAATAATTCCTTATCGGTGATTGCATAATTTATCTCCGGCGGCGAGAACTTTCTGGACCAAAATGCTACGGGGTGCAGTTGGTTGGTTTCGGGGTCTCTCTGAGACAGAACAGCTCCCATGGCTAAGCTGGATGCGTCGGTTTCGACTATATATGGGAGATCAGGACGCGGGTGTTTCAAAATAGGTGCGGACGTAAATTTAGCTTTTAATTCCTGAAAGGCCTGTTCAGCTTCCTTGGTCCATTCAAAACGTTTATTCTTCCGCAAGAGTGCTGTGATGGGTTGCACCACCCGTGAAAATTCCAGGATAAACCTGCAATAAAAATTGGCAAATCCAAGCATGCTTTGGACACCTTTCACCGAACTAGGTGATGACCATTTGAGGAAGGCATCCACTTTCCTTGAGTCCATTCGGACCCCTTTAGGTGTCAGAATGAATCCAAGAAACTCAACCTTGGTGGTATGGAAAACACATTTTTCCCGTTTTGCAAACAATTTGTGCTGGCGCAATTTCTCAAGGACGGCCCTGACATGTTTTCTGTGATCTGATTCCGAAGCGGAGTACAGCAGAATGTCATCGATATACACGTCAACACAGACATCGATGAGTTCCCGAAGGACATCGTTCATGAAGAATTGGAAGGCAGCAGGTGCGTTGCACAACCGGAAAGGCATCACCTGGTATTCGAATAGTCCATATTTTGTACGGAAGGCCGTTTTCCATTCGTCGCCTTCTTTTACTCGTACCAGATGATAAGCCCCCCGGAGATCTAACTTGGTGTATATGCAAGCGTCCTTCACCTGGTCAAGGAGTTCAGGGATCAAAGGCAGAGGGTAACAATTTTTAACAGTTATCTGGTTCAATGCGCGGTAATCGATACAAGTTCTAAGGTCGCCTTCTTTTTTTGGCACAAAGAACAAAGCCGAGGATGCCGGAGACTTTGACGGGCGAATGAAACCATTGGCTAGGTATTGATCTAAATATTGTCTCAAATGCAGATTCTCCGGCTCAGTAAGGGCATAAATCCTGCTACAAGGGGGTTGTGCACCGGGCACCAGATCGATTTGGCAATCGTACGATCTGTGAGGAGGTAACGTGTTGGCCTGTTCCTTTTGGAAGACGTCCTGAAATCCTTGGTATTCCGGAGGTAGTTGCATGGAGACAGAGGTTACTGATGCTAGACTGATCTTCAGATTTTCTGGGTAGCAGGTTCGTGCACACTCCGGAAAGGTTATTCTCTTCGCTCGCCAATCAATTCGAGGATTATGTGTCTCTAACCAAGGGATTCCGAGAATAACCTGAAACTGTGGAGCCTTGATTACATCAAACACAACTGCCTCCCGATGGCCGTCCGGACCTACAAGTGTCACCTCAGCTGTGGAATGTGTTATCGGTCCCGAGGCAATTTCGGTTCCATCAACTGTGGTGATGACATCTGTGCTGGTTTTAGGACGCAGAGAGAGGTTAATCCTGGAGACCAATTCACGATCCACGTAGTTTCCTATAGCCCCACTATCGATGTATGCCTTTATTGCATGCAACCGCTTAGGCTGTTCCGGATCTACGAGGACCATTGGCACAATGAAATGCGAGGTCTGAGAGTTCGTTTTCAAGCTCGGCAAGCAGACCCCTACGCTTGTCGGGGGTGGTCATTTCCCGATACAGAGGTTTCATGGATTTTATCCACCTATCTACCACCTTCCTGGGCGGCCTTGCCGGGCAATCTCGTAGAAAGTGTCCAGAGGAACCACAATAAAGACATAAGTGCATCTGCCGTCTTCTTTCACGTTCCTTTTGAGTTAAAGGTCCTTTAACTCCTCCGATTTGCATTGGCTCAGAGGCTTCAGCCCCCTTGAGGTTAGCGTGGGTCTTGACTAACACCCGGGTCTCAAACTTGGACCGATCTGCTTTTCTGTTTTGCAGTCTGTGATCCAATTGGACCACTAAGTCTATATATTCTGAGCATTCTTGGGGCGGATTTACAACTTGGGCCAGGACATCTTTAAGTTCTCCGCATAGACCTCGATAAAATAACGTGATTCTTTTATCCTCTGGCCACCCAGTTTCCACAATTAGTCCATTAAAGGTTGCACTGTAGGAAAGGAGGTCTTGATTGCCCTGTCGCAGAGATAGAAGTTCGTCATCTAGAGCCTGCCCCTGGGAGTGATGAGCAAATAACCTTTCCATGCTTGCTTGAAATCCTTGAAAATCACGAAGAATCGGGTCATCTTGAGTTACCAGTGGAACTGACCAATCGGCAGCACTGCCGCTGAGATATGACAATACAAAGGCTACCTTGGTCTGGTCATTAGGAAAGGCCCCAGGTCTGCACAGGAAATGCAAACGACACTGATTCATGAATACAGCGAATCGTTTGGGGTCCCCAGCAAAGCGTTCGGGTGGGGCCAGCGGCATGTTTCCAGGTAGATTAATCTGCACTGGGTTACTGGAAAGCACAGGAGCGGGGTTCCCTCCGGAACCGGGTAAAGGAGTTTGTCCAGCTTGACCTTGCAAAAGCTGTCTAGCCAGCTCATCAGCTCTTTCCTTTGTTACAATCACTTCCCTCCTGAGAGCATTAGTCTCTTGACGAGCGGCGTGTACTTCGGCCCGTAATTCCCCCAGTAGTTGGGCCAACTGGTCAGTCTCAGAAGTGTTTCCATAGCGCCTGGGTGGGAATTTGTAGGAAGGCTTCGCATTCTGTAACGCTCACCTGGCTCCCACGGAGGCGCTGGTCTGGTCTGGGTTGCTGTGGCCTCTTCAAGCGTGATGCGCAGAATTCGGGCCACCGATTGAACAGGACCCCCAAATCTTGCTTGTCTGGCCCGTAGGAATATCCTTCTGCAGATGAGAAAGGGGATTAACTGTCTGCTGAATAGTGTGCTTGCTCCCCCCTTTCCCCCTTTGTTCTTCTCTGACTTCCTCCAAAACCCCCGGTTTAAGCTCACCTTATGGTTTGGAAGGATGAACTCTCCATCCTGCTTCTGGTGCAGGGGCGCGCGTTCGTCCAGTTACTTCACTGGTTTTCAGAATGGCGCTGGCAAATCCACTTGACTTTTCTGAGCGATACGCCGTAAGTAAGAAGATGCAAAAGTTCAAGTGTGAGCCTCCTTTTATGTTGTTTTTCCTAACCTGTGATCTGTCCTTTATTTCAGGTGCAGAACAAAGGCGATGCGTTGAGGGGTTAAATTGCTGGTGGTAAAATCAGGTGAGTTAGTGATGAGGGCAACCCCTCTAAATGTCTTTATAATTCCCCAGTAATGTCTTTTGTCCTTTCCCCAAAGGGGCCGGGTTGCGGTACCTGCCAAAGATGCGGCGCCGACCCGAGATGTGGAATGGTTCACCAAGAAAAGCCGGTAAGTAATATGGCTGAAAATTCGTCTTTCCTCTTGTGTTCCCTTGCTCACCTTTTGTCTCTTCTTCTCTCCCCTAGGTGCAGAGATGTGGCGACCAGTGCTGAGAGCCGCGATGGAGCCGGGCGGCGTCTCGGAACAGGTGAGCGAAGCGCGGCGCTGCAGCAAGCAACGCAGTGCTTTTAAATGGAAGTCTTCCTTCAGGAATGCTGGCGTGAAGATTCCGGATGCAGGTAAGAAGGTTGAATAAGTTCTTGGTTTTCACCTTTCTCTTCTCTTCTTTCCTTACAGGTGTTCCAGGTTTGAGGCGGGCGTGGCTGGAGTCCAGGTGCAGGAGCAGACACAGTGAGCGGTCAGCTGCTGGGATGCAGAACAACGCGAAGCACGTGTGGCTGTCCGGGCGTGGCTTAAATAGCCTTGGAAGAAGTTCCAGGTGAGTATTCTTCCACAGCCCCACCCAAGTAACAAAATAGTTCCTTCAGAAAAATAGTCCCTCCTAAGCCTCATTTGGCTTGGTTCTTCATGCAGCATGGTCTGCATCAGGTGAGTGTGCAGCATGGCCTGCTTCAGGTAAGTGCACCAAACACTTCCCCTTATGAGCCTGGCGCATATGGCGCCAGGACTGATGTCCAACATGAGCCTGGCGCCAATGGCGCCAGGACAGAGTCCAAAGAGCCCCTATAAAGGGCCGCTGGGCTTTTACCCGGGGGCGTGATGCCTGCTCCTGGGGGTGCTGGGCCTGGCGCTCCGGGGGTAGGCATCATGACAGCACCCCCCCCCAAGGCCCCTCCTAAGGTTGTTCCCTCAGGAGGGTTCGGTTTGTTCGGGAAATTCTGATGGAACCTTTTTACTAGCCGAGGTGCATGTACGTGGTCGCTGGGTTCCCAAGATCTTTCCTGAGGCCCGTACCCCTTCCAATCAATTAGATGAACAAGTTACTTCTTACCTTGTAACGTTCTTTCGACGGGATGTTCCTCCGACGTATTCCTCATCTTAGATATATCCTTCCAGCTCTGCTGGCCTCGGAAAATTTTTTCTCTAGAGGGCGCTGCGCGTCGACGTCCCTCGAGTCGATGTCCCTCGACAGTCGCCGTATCGACGCTCGACGTCATCCTGCCTATAAAGGCCGCGCGCAGCGTCCGTTGCTCAGTTCCGTTTTGTAGCCCACAGTATTACTGTCTGGACTAGACTAATCACCCTGAAGGAGCGTAAGCTGCAACAACAAGGGAAGTAGAACTGTGGGGATGGATGGGAGGGTCGATGAGGAATACGTCGGAGGAACATCCCGTCGAAAGAACGTTACAAGATAAGAAGTAACTTGTTCTTCGAAGGGATTGTGTCCTCCGACGTATTCCTCATCTTAGATAGGCTCCCATAGCAGTATTCTATATTCGGAGGAGGGAGTACTGACTTCACGCTGTCTTCTATTGATGAATAGAATGCAGTACAGCCCTTCCAAACCTAGTCTCTTGACTGGAGGAGGAATCCAGATTGTAAAAACGTGTAAAGGTATGGACAGACGACCATGTAGCGGCCGCACATATGTCTTTAACCGGCACGCCTCTTTTGAGGGCCGATGAAGCTGCAATACCTCTGGTCGAATGAGCCCTAAGGTTTTGAGGGGGCTCTTTCCCTGCCAGTTTATAACATTCCAGAATGGCTAGAATGATCCATCTGGAAATGGTCTGCTTAGTTATTGGGAACCCCAGTTTGTGACCTGCGTAACCTACAAACAGCTGGTCTGCCTGTCTTATCCTGGCTAGTCTACTAATGTAAAAACTTAAAACCCTCCTAGGGTCTAGTCTGTGTAACCTCTCTTCCTCTTTCCCCGGGTGAGGAGGAGGATAGAAAGATGGTAGGGTAATCTTCTGAGTGATATGGAATTCAGAAACCACCTTTGGGAGGAAATTAGGCTTCACTTGCAGGACAACTTTGTCTTTGTGACAGATTGTATGAGGGGGTTTACAAGAAAGAGCTTGTAATTCGCTCACCCTTCTAGCAGATGTAAGTGCTATTAATAAAACAGTTTTAAGGGTAAGGAATCTTAACCAACAAGAATGGAGAGGTTCAAAAGGTGTACCCATCAGGAAAGTTAGTACTAAGTTTAAATCCCATAGGGGAACTTGGAATGGTCTTGGGGGATAAACATTGGTTAACCCCTTTAGAAACTGTATTACCAAGGGTAATTTGAAATAGGATGGTTCTTCCGCAGTACGCTTAAAGATAGATAGCGCTGCGAGATAGCCCTTAATGGTGCCAACTTGAAGGCCTGAATTTGCCAAATATAGTAGGAAGGACAAAACCATTGGTGTACCACATGAAAATGGGTCGATATTCTGTTCTCTACACCAGCTGCAAAATCTGTTCCAACGGCAGCGGTATAAAGACTTTGTTGCTGGCCTCCTTGCCGAAAGCAACACCTCCATAACATCATCAGGGAGGTCCCAATCCTTGTACCTCAGCCGTTCAGAAGCCAAGCGTGAAGGTTGAGGGTTTTGATGTCTGGATGGAGAACCTGACCTCCCTTCTGTGAGAGTAGGTTCTCTCTGAGAGGAAGTCGAATTGGAGGGCAGATGGACAAGTCTAGAAGGTCCGGGTACCACGTTCTCCTGGCCCAATCCGGGGCAATTAGGATTATGGTTCTCCGGAATCTTCTCAACCTCCTGATCATTTGAGGAATGACAGGGACCGGTGGGAACGCGTACAGTAGCGGAAACTCCCAGTCCACTATGAACGCGTCTCCCAGAGCTCCTCTCGGAGGAAATTCCCTTGAGCAGAACAGGTCGCATTTCATCTTTAGGCTGGTGGCGAACAGATCTACCTGAGGGGTTCCCCAAAGGGCGAAGATCTCTTGAAGGACTTCCTGAGCTAGCTCCCACTCGTGGGAGACTGTGTTCTGCCTGCTCAGAGCGTCCGCTGTCAAGTTCTTCTCTCCGGCTAGGTGAACTGCCGATAGAGAGATTCCTTCTTGGATTGCCCAAAACCAGAGCTGCATCGCCTCTCTGCACAGGGGTAGTGATCCTACGCCTCCTCTTTTGTTGAGGTAATGCATGGCCACCGTGTTGTCCGTCATTATCGGGACGTTCTTCCCTTGTACAGCTGGCAGGAAAGCCTTCAACGGAAGTCTGATGGCTCTCAGCTCTAACAGGTTGATGTGTAGTCTGGTCTCTGATGGAGACCAACGACCGCTGATGGTCAAGTCGTTGGCGTGGGCTCCCCACCCCGTGAGTGAGGCATCCGTGACTACTGTTATCTCCGGCCAGGGTTGCCAAAACTGTTCTCCTTTCAGAATGTTCTCCTGACAGGCCCACCACTGAAGGTCTCGAGCCACCCTGCCGGGAACCTGAAGAAGATCTGTCATTCTCCCTGAGAATTGTGACCGCTGAGTCCTCAGTGCCCACTGGAGGGATCTCATTCTCAGGCGAGCCTCTGGCACAAGGAAAATGCAGGATGCCATGAGGCCTAGCAACCTCAAAAAGTCGAAGGCTGGGAGACGTTGGGCATGCTGGAACTTGGTAACCATCTGTAGAATATCTTGAGCCCTCACCTCTGGTGGCGAGGCTTTTCCCAGGGAAGTATCCAGGATCGCTCCTATGAACTGGAGTCTCTGCGATGGTATCATTTGTGACTTCTTTAAATTGAGGGAGAAGCCCAGTCTGTGAAGGAAATGGCACACGTGATTTAGCTGGATCTGAGCTTGCTCCGGAGAAACAGCCCTGATCAGCCAATCGTCCAGGTAGGGGTAGACGTGAATCCCTTCCCTCCTTAGACTTGCAGCCACTACCGACATTAACTTGGTGAAGACCCTCGGGGCGGAGGTCAGCCCAAATGGCAGTACTCGAAATTGATATTGAGAATTGCCAATTGCGAACCTCAGGTATTTCCTGTGTTTGAGATGGATAGGCACATGGAAATAAGCATCCTGAAGGTCCAGAGATACAGGTACCGGTTCTATAGCACCTTTCTCTAGCAGGTCCAAAATTTCCTGCAAGAGGAGCGGATCTGGAGCTTTCTGAGAGCTGATCCCCGGTGGATGACTCTGAGGTATACGTAGGAAAGGCAGGCAGTAGCCTTGGGCGACTGTTTCCAATGCCCAAGCATCTGACGTGATAGCCTGCCATACCGTCAGATGTTGAGTCAACCTGCCTCCTACAGGTGTCCTGTGAGGGGAGTCCTCAGAGTGGTTTTGGGGCGGCTGATGCAGATGCCGATGGTAAAGAGGCACCTGCTGTTGCTGCGGCTTTAGAATATCTACCCCGTCCACCTCGGGTAGTTCTTCTTTGACCCCTTTCAGCCAGTCGTCCTCTACCTCTTCCGAATGCGGAGTCGAAGCGAAAGGACTTGTCCCTCGCAGAGGTTCCTGTGGGACGAAAAGGAGTCTGACGGATTGCAGCTCCTAGGGATTTTGCTGCAGCTTTTGAAGTTTGCAGTTTCTCTAAACTGTCATCCGCCTTTTTCCCGAACAAAGAAGAGCCATCGAATGGCATGTTCAAGAGCCTGGCTTGCACATCTGGGGCAAAACCCGACTTTCTCAACCAAGCGAATCTCCTGGTTGATGTACTTGCCGCCATTGCTCTGCTGATACTGTCAGCCGAATCAATGCCCGTCTGGAGGGATTCGCACATAGCGTCTTTACCGTCCTGTATAACATTCAGGAACGCATCTCTTTCTTCTCCCTCCGGGATGCAGTCAGCCGCTGTAGAAGCACACTCCCAAAGTGTATGGCTGAACCTAGCAAGGGTGCAAGTAGCATTAACAGACTTAACGCCATGCTACATGCTGAAAAGACTTTCTTTGCCATAGCATCATATTTTTTATCATCCCTGTCCTGTGGGACTGTAGGATAAACCGTCTTGACATCGGTAGAGGATGCTGCTTGTACCACCAGACTTTCTGGGGATGGATGTTTAGACAAAAACTCTGGGTCTGTGGAAGATACCCTGTACTTTGCAGACAGTTTTTTATTTACTGCTGGTATTACATCTGGGGTTTCGCAGTTTGTCATGATCTTTCTCTGAAGAGCTTTATGAAAGGGCACCACAGGATCCTCTTGTGGGCCTTTGTCAAGAATATCCTTGAGGTCATCTTGCTGGAAAGATTGTGAAGGTGCAGACCACCCCATGAACTCTGTAATCCTGGCCATTAAGGCTCTGTAGGGGGTTTCAGCATGCTCCCCCGGGTCTGGCTTAGCAAAATCCACCTCAGGAGAAGTGTCTAACCCACTTGCCTCATGTAAAGAATCATGAAGATCCTTTAATCTGCGCTCTTCAGAGGAAAATTCCTCTCTAATTGGGGTTACAGGTCCCTGTAACTCAAAAGTGTCTTGTTCAGACAAATCACCCTCTTCTAAAATTGAGGATATAGTTCTCAATTGTTCTGAACTCATAAAGGGAGTAAATCCCATTTCCAAGGCAGAGGGTGCCGAACTTGTCATTATTGGCCTCGAAAACGTCGATGTCGTCGACGCCGACGTCGAAGGCTTCGAGCGTGGCGTCGAAAACAGAGGTGGAGGCCTCGAGGACCTCGACAGAATTGGAATTCTACTCGACAATATCGATGCCATCGACGTCGAGGGCCTGGGGATAGTCACTGGATGTGTGGTCACCGTGACTTTTCTTGGCGTCGACGCCGGTGTCGAGGCCGGCGTCGAGTCGACAGACTTGTGTGTCGAAGGTCCCCTCGACAACGGCGCCGAAGACGTCGACGGGACCTTCGCCGACGGCATCGACGGAACCTTCGAGGAAGGTTTGGAGGTCATAGTCCTGCTCGAGGGTTCGAAACACGCTCGAGAGGTTTCTTTCGCCGGGTACTGCGACTCGCGGTGTTTTTGACCTTCAGGTCTTTCGACCAGAGCATCGCTCTCGGCAGTCTTCGAGGGGGTCGAGGCCGCTTTCTCGAAGACGCTCATCATATTCTTTCGGAATTCCTCCCATTCAGCCCGGGAACTATGTTTCGTGGGGCAAGGGATTCTTTTTGGCGAAACAGAGGAAGAGGAAGACGGAGAAGGGGATCTTCGAAGCCTCCTCTTCGAGTGCTTCGATCTCGAGGAGTGATGAGACCCACTCCGAGACCTGGAGCGCGGATGGTGACGAGGAGACGAATGTCTCGACTTCGTCGACGAAGAAGAAGCTTTAAAAGTCTTACCTTTCTCCAGCTTCCCCCTACGCTCCTTCAGGGCCTTAGCTTTCATGGACATACAGTCCTCGCATTCCGAACAATGGTGTTCAGCTCCCAAGCACCACAGACAATTTCTGTGAGGATCGGTCAACGACATCTTTTTCCCACAATCTCGACATTTTTTGAAGCCGCATAGAGGAGTTGTCGGTTCCGACGAGGAAGCCATCGAGTATGGATCGAATAACTCGAGGTAAATAGGATTAATCTGACTAAGAACTGAGCAACGGTATTCCGAGGCACCGAGTAAGCGCGGAAAAACGGAACTGACCAATGGACGCTGCGCGCGGCCTTTATAGGCAGGATGATGTCGAGCGTCGATACGGCGACTGTCGAGGGACATCGACTCGAGGGACGTCGACGCGCAGCGCCCTCTAGAGAAAACATTTTCCGAGGCCAGCAGAGCTGGAAGGATATATCTAAGATGAGGAATACGTCGGAGGACACAATCCCTTCGAAAGAAAAGTTTTGATTTTGAGATCTTAGAGTCCAAAATGTTCTTCACCTCGAATTCAGGCTCCCCATCTATCTGGATTGGTTCTGGTGGCTTTATTAATCTGGTTCCTGGTTGCACTGGTTTCAAAAGCGACACATGAAAAACGGGGTGAATCCGCATGTTAGCTGGTAGATCTAGCTTGACTGCCACTGGGTTAATTATAGCTTTGATCGAGTAAGGGTCTAAATACCTTGGATTAAAAGTCTGAGGTCCCTTGAGCGATAAGTGTTTGGTAGCCAACCATACTTGATCCCCTATTTGGTATGGAGGCGCCTCCTTTCGATGCAGATCCGCATTCTTTTTGTATTTCCCTTTCGCATGTTGTAAGTGTGCAGTAGCATCCTTGAAGGCTTGAGTAATCGTAGAATGCAAATGGTCCACTGTGGGCATTTCGAGGCTCAAAGGTGAGTCCAAGTCTGAAGTACGAGGATGATGTCCATATAGGGTATAAAAGGGGCTCTGACCAGTTCCAGAGTGTATCGAGTTATTGTATGCACATTCAGTCACCCATAAAATATCTTTCCAATTACCCTCCGATTGGTGCAACATACATCGTAGATATTGTTCAAGGGTCTGGTTCGTTCTCTCCGCCTGACCATCGGTCTGTGGATGGTGGCTGGTTGAGAGTCTTACGTCGATTTGTGCCAGTTGACAACACTTTTTCCAAAAATGAGAAATAAACTGGCTTCCCCGATCGGAGATTAGTATGGACGGGAATCCATGCAGACGAATGATATTTTCGAGGAATTCCTTGGCAAGAACAAAAGCTGAAGGTAATCCTTTCAACGGAATAAAATGGGCCATCTTGGAAAATAAATCCACCAAGGTGCTGGTGGAATGTCTAAGGGTTGAAGAAGAGCGGCGGGTTTTGTTTTTTGACCTTTGTTTTGGGCGCAAACTCCACAGGACATCACGAAAGATTTAATATCCTTTCGCCAGGACGGCCACCAGAATTGTCGTTTAATTTTTTCCTCTGTTTTGGCAATTCCAGGATGTTCTTCCATCAGAGTATCGTGATGACGGGAAATAACAAGTTCTTGCAATTCCTTTTCTGGCAAAAATAAACATCCTTGGAAGTAAGGTAAGCCATCGTTGATTGAAAAGTCAGACCCCCTTTTGATCCAATCCTGCAAGGCTGAAGAGTCCAGGAATAGTTTTACCCGTGCTTGAATGTCTTCAAGGGTTTGTAAAGTGGTTATCCCCAAGATTCTTTGTTCGGGAATTATCGGCACAGGTTCTGAGTTTGTGTCCATTTCTCCCATTCCAATTCGAGATAGCGTGTCCGCTTTGCCATTCTTACAGCCGGGACGGTAAGTGATTACAAAATCGAACTCAGCAAAGAATAAAGCCCATCGGAGCTGTCGTGAAGACTGAGCCTTGGCAGTTTTTAAATATTGTAAATTTCGGTGATCAGTGATCACGGTGATGGTATGCCTGCCGCCAAGAAGATAATGCCGCCAAGCCTTTTTTTTTTTCTAAATATTTATTTTTAACTTTTTACTGCATCAAATAAACAGTGTTCCAACAGGGAGCCGCATAATACAATTCCAAACAACAGTTCCCCCGCCCTTCCGCCCCCCACCCCTCATGTCCACTGTAACTTTGGTTACCTCCATCCTTTGTCTGAGTTGGAAGGAAAGCTTTCCACGTTGCCCTTGTGTTCCTTTATCCCACGGCCTCTCACTCTAGGGGCTCGGATTGTCCGAGTCTGAAGCTTCAGCGTTGTTCATCAGGTAAGTGATGTATGGCCCCCAGATGTCGGGAGGGCGCGCATGCAAAGGCAGCATTCGAATAAATTTGGTGTCCATATCTTGCCAGTATGTTATATCCCTTTCCCAGTCTACAATCTTGGGGAGTGGGCCGCGACCCCACGACATAGCAATTCTTCTTCGTGCTAGCACCATGAGGAGTGCCGCCAACTTGGATGACGCTGGCTGTAGATATTTAGTGAGGCCGAGGAGCGGTCCCAGCGGTAAGGGGGTCATCTGCTCACCTATAATGTCGGATGTTATTTGTATAACGGAAGTCCAGAAGCGCTGGATGCCAGGACAGCCCCATGCCAGATGAAGAAAATCAGCATTGGCAAATGCGCATCTCTCGCAATGGGCTGACGCTTCCGGGTGGTGTCTATGTTTCCTGACTGGGGTGTAGTATGTTTGGTGCACAAAGTTAAAGTGTATTAGCTTATATCGAGAATTTAGCGCTACCTTTCGAGTCTGTCGAAGAATATAGGCCCAGTCTTCCTCATTAATCGGTTCTTGGATAGCCGATTCCCACTTTCGTTGCACTTTAGGTTGAAGTTTCCGGGTGTCCCTTAACAAAGTTTTGTACAGAGTTGACACCAGTCTACCTTCACCTTTTGCTAAAATTGTGCTATGTAACAGATCCCACGTAGGGGGTTGCTTAGGGAATGTGGGGAATAACCCCTGAAGGGTGTGGCGGAGTCTAAAATAGAGAAAGACATCCAAGGATGTGTTCCCTCCTCTGTCTTTAGCCATTTGAGGGGTTAGAAAGGTGCCCTCTGGGAAGAGGTCTCCCAGCGATTTTATCCCTATTTTATCTATCCATATCAGGAATACTCTTTCATTCGTGAGGGGGATGCCGGGGATGAATTTTATCGGTAGCAGGGGGGAAAATCGTATAGCCAATCCGTATTCGCTAGCGATCTTCTTCCATATCGCATATGTGGATAGGACTGTGTTCAGCGTTTTATGCGGCACAGGAATGTGGCTTATTATGACTGCAGCTAACAGATCGGGGGAAGCTAGGGCCCGTTCCACTTTCACATGTGGTCTGATGTAGTGGGTTGAGTACCAGTGGCTTAGGAATTGGGCTTGGGCCGCACAGAAGTATTTCTCTATATCGTTGAGAGCCAAGCCTCCGCTTGATATTGGTAATGTAAGTGTGTTGTACGCTACCCGTGCTGGTTTCCCCGCCCATAGTAACTCTAGGATCAAGCTCTTGATTTTTGATAAGAAGGATTTAGGGAGGAGTAGCGGGATATTCGTAAAGAGATACAGAAGTTTAGGGAGAATAACCATTTTTGTTAGTGAGGTCCTGCCCCACAGCGTTAGTGGTAGAGATTTCCATCTCTGGATACGTTCTTGTAAAAACTGCAGTGTAGTTACATAATTGTCTCTAAATATCTCGTGATGGCTTCGTGACATATTGATCCCCAAATAGCGCACCTTCGAGTTTTCCCATTTAAACCCGTGGTCATCTGCAAACTCTGAAGTGCAAGGGGTCAGGGGGAACACTATCGATTTGGAGGGGTTGGTTTTGAGGCCTGAGATTAATTTTATCACCTCTCGCATTACAGGGTTGAGATTGGTTTGGGGGTCACTGACGAACAGCATGACGTCGTCAGCATATAAAGAGACGATTAGTCTGTGAGGACCCAGCTTTAACCCTCGACATAGCTGCTCGGCTCTCAGCCTTGAGGCCAGGGGTTCCATCACCAGGGCAAAGATAAGGGCCGAGAGTGGGCAACCCTGTCTCGTTCCGCGCTCCAATGTGATCCCTGTGGATCTGGTGTTCCCTAGTGTGATGTATGAGCGTGGTTCGTTATATAACAGAGCTACTAGTTTCAGGAAGAAGTTACCCAGACCCATCTGCCTTAGTGTTGCGAACATGAAGGGCCACTCTACTGAATCAAACGCCTTCTCGGCATCTAACAGAACTGCTATTGCCTGTTGCGTCGGGTCCAGGGCCTCAATGACGCCAAATAGTCTCCTGATGCCGTAAATTGTACTACGCCCCGGGATGAACCCGGCTTGGTCGCCCAGCACCAGTGCCGGCATCAAGGGAAGTAATCTGGTCGCCAGAATTTTAGCTAGGATTTTGTTGTCTAAGTTAATTAGTGAGATAGGCCTGTACGAAGCGCAATTTTCTGTAGGTTTGCCAGCTTTGTGCAACATCATTACGTTAGAATCACGCATCGTGGGAGGGAGTTTCCCTCGCTCCACCGCCTCTTCATAGACTTGAAGAAGAAGGGGGGCCACCATTTCCACGTGTGCTTTATAGAACTCACCATTGAGTCCATCAGGTCCGGGGGCTTTGGTGTTAGGCAAAGATTTGATTGCTGCCTGAATTTCTTCGAGTGATATGGGCGCGTTCAAGGGTTTGCGCAGGTCTTGGCTCACCCAATATAGTTCCGTGTCATTGAGGTACTCTTGTATCGCGTTGGGATCTGAAGCTCCTTTTGAGCTATACAGGTTTTGATAGAATTCTCGGAATACGTTGGAGATCTCCTCTTCTGTGTAAACCTTCTGATCTTGCGCATCCGCAATATATTCAATGCGGGATGGGACTTTATCTATCGTTAGTAGCCGGGCCAGCAGTGCACCTGGTTTTTGCCCCTCTCCGTACTGTCTGATCTGTTGCCTGCGACCCAGGAATTTCAATTCCCGGTCCGCTGTCTCCCTGAACCCCAAAAGTTCTTCTTTGAGCTCGGCTTGAGTGCATGGATCTGGGGCATTGGAGAGTTTGTGCTCTAGTTCCTTCAGACGAAGCTCTTTACTGAATAATTCCCCCCGGATTAATTTCAATAAGCTATTTTCTTTAGCCAGGCAAATTCCTCGTACATAGCACTTGAGCGTTTCCCAGATGGTACACGCCGAGTCGACTGAGTCTTGGTTGATGTCCAGGAAGGAGACTATCTCTTGTCGCAGTTCTGCTGCAAATACGGCGTCTGTGAGTGAACCGGGTTTGAACCGCCAATTGAGGCCAGGTACTGCGACGCCCGCCAGGGCAACCTCTAGTACAACCATCGAATGGTCGGAGTAAGACCTTGGTAGGATATGGCAGGCTCCCCATATGAATGGGCTATGGGAGGATGCCAGGATATAATCGATTCTGGTACTGGTGTTGTGCACGGCTGATTGGAAGGTGTAGTCCCTGCTGTCTCGGTTGTATCTTCTCCACATGTCAGATAGATTGAAGGTCTGACAAATCTCTCGAACCTGAGTACTGGCCTTGGATGGGTTTCCCGATGTATTATGGGATTTGTCGAGCCTGGGATCGAGTGTAGTATTGAAGTCCGCACCCCACACCACAGTCGTTGCGTTGTTCGCGTCTAGATGGGACATTATCCAGTTGAAATGATCAGGTCCATCTGTGTTCGGTGCGTATGAGTTCACAATCACCACCTCTTTCCCGGCGATTATTCCTTTCACCATTAGGGCCCTCCCCTCAGTGTCTTTCTTTGACTCAATAAAGCTGAAATTAGTTCTCTTGTCAATCAGGATCGTGACACCTCTGGCGAATGAGGAGTAGGATGAGAAGTACCGATGGCATCCCCATGATCTGGCCCAATGTTGTTCCGACGAGGGCAGCAGATGAGTCTCTTGGAGTATCGCTATGTTAATTTTGTGTCTTCGAAGATATTGAAGAATTCTCCTCATTTTCGTAGGCTGGTTGCCGCCACGTATGTTCCAGGTGGCGATTTTCAACGTTGCCGACGCCATCTAAAGGGGTCAATGTAATCATGTCGAGCCGGGACTCGCGGGATTGACTCGAGTCGCTTTCCATAGAGGAACAGGGAGGACTTGACAGTTGTTAGGTACATAGTTCTTCGTGTGACTGTCGTGGAACGGGGGTATGCGGGTTGTGGCGGTTTTGCTGAACTAACTTCTCTCCCCTGCACGGGCAACCCCCAACAGGCCCGTGATGAACAATCCCATGTTAACAGTACAACTAGCATTGCTGTGCTCGGGGCGCAGGTGGCCCACCAAGAGGAGGATGGTTCCCTTAATCGTGTGCAATATTGATCTGTGGTGGTTGTTTCTAGTCAACCATGAAGTCTCGTGCCGCCGCTTTGGGTATCCTATGGGTAAATTTTACGGCGGGTTTCTTCTTGGTCTGTCGCCCCTTTGTGGTCTTCCGTTGAGAGTGGCGGGTCTATAGCCTCTCGATCCTTATAGTTGAGCAATCTCGCTATGATTGGGCGGGGATTTGCCCCCGGGATTGGTCTGGCGTTGGGAACTCGATGAGCTCTCTCCACGACAAACAGTTTGGACAGGATCTATGTACCAAAGAGGTCCATACATATCTTTTCAACGTAGTCTTCCATTTTCACGGTGAGTTGTTGTTCCCTAACTCCCACGATCCTGATGTTGTTGCGCCGAGAGCGGCCTTCCAAGTCCTCGTTCTTCGCGTTTACTGCTTTCATTTGCACTTCTAGGGAGGCCACTCTGGATTTTAGGGCCGCTGCACCATCGTCGAGGTCAGACACTCTACGCACGACTGTGTCCAGTCTGTCAGCGTGTTTGTCCAGCCGGTGCTGGAGTAGGTCGACTTTGGAGGAGAGTGCGTAGAGTTTGCTTTCTAAACCCCCAATCCCGGCCTTAAATTCTAGGAGGATTTCCCTGATGTCGAACCCGTGGGCCTCCTCTTCATCCTGGGCTGCAACCTGGATGGGAGACTGCGCTCTGCTGTTCGAGGAGGTTGCTTTGGTTGTGAAGCTACCCTCGAAGTTCAGCTTTTTTTGAGATCTGTCCGTTTTCCTTGAGGTCGCCATTGGTGCCTGCGTTGCGGGAGCCAGGGGGCAGAGGGAGGCAGGTCAGGGGTCCGGGGGCGCCCGGCTTGTCATTTTTCCAGCGGTGTGACTTTCTGTAGGTCTTGCCGTTGGGCCGGTTCGGGCCGTTTGGCCACAGTCTGTGCTGTATATTATGCTTCCTCGAGTTCTGGCGGTGTTTCACGGGGGTGCCGGGGATTCACATGGGGTCTCTTTTGCGAATGAGTGCTTGTGAAGGCGGGGGGCGCCGGATTTGCCCGCCGATCCACTGTGGGCGTTATATACAGCTTGCTATCGGCTGAGCAGCGCGCCAGTAGGAGGCCCTGGGTCGCGTCACCCTTAATATGTCTTTCCGTTACGTTGTTTACTGTTCATGTGGGCCTAGACTCGCGGACCCCCGTGCTCTTGCGCTTTCTCGTAAACTGAATGTCACTCAGGAGAGCCGGGGATCCACCTGGGACCTTTCACGCATGCGAGGGTGCACGGGGCGCGCATACCTGTTCCTCGGCGGTGTTCGGAGAATCCTCCGGCGCAGCCCGCTCGTCCGTGTTGGTTCTTCCAGGACTCTGCAGGATTTTCCTTCGTCTCGGCAGCTCCGCGCCCGCCGACTCCTCGGGGGGCCAATGCACCGACGGGGCTCAGCCGGCGCCGTCCGATCGACACCCTCGAGTCTCAGGCCCGCTACGCTGCCAGCAGTCCTCCTCACGCGGGCTCCTCTGCGCCTGGCCTGTGAATGTGCCTCGCTCGCACGGGGATGAGGGGGGGGAGCTCTTCACCGTCGAGGAATCGGGACTCGGCATCCGAGGGTCGACGGATGAAATACCACGTTCGGCTCGGATTCGCCTTGGCTACAAACCGGAGGCGACTGCGGACAATTTGCACACCACAGATGCTTCGATTAGTCAGGATTTTAGGGGAGCTCCGCGGAGCTCACAGGGAGGCCGCCACCTTGGACGGCTCTCTAGCGCCCTCTCCAAATGCCACCAAGCCTTAAAGGCGGACTTAATGGCTAATAATTCCTTATCGGTGATTGCATAATTTATCTCCGGCGGCGAGAACTTTCTGGACCAAAATGCTACGGGGTGCAGTTGGTTGGTTTCGGGGTCTCTCTGAGACAGAACAGCTCCCATGGCTAAGCTGGATGCGTCGGTTTCGACTATATATGGGAGATCAGGACGCGGGTGTTTCAAAATAGGTGCGGACGTAAATTTAGCTTTTAATTCCTGAAAGGCCTGTTCAGTTTCCTTGGTCCATTCAAAACGTTTATTCTTCCGCAAGAGTGCTGTGATGGGTTGCACCACCCGTGAAAATTCCAGGATAAACCTGCAATAAAAATTGGCAAATCCAAGCATGCTTTGGACACCTTTCACCGAACTAGATGATGACCATTTGAGGAAGGCATCCACTTTCCTTGAGTCCATTCGGACCCCTTTAGGTGTCAGAATGAATCCAAGAAACTCAACCTTGGTGGTATGGAAAACGCATTTTTCCTGTTTTGCAAACAATTTGTGCTGGCGCAATTTCTCAAGGACGGCCCTGACATGTTTTCTGTGATCTGATTCCGAAGCGGAGTACAGCAGAATGTCATCGATATACACGTCAACACAGACATCGATGAGTTCCCGAAGGACATCGTTCATGAAGAATTGGAAGGCAGCAGGTGCGTTGCACAACCGGAAAGGCATCACCTGGTATTCGAATAGTCCATATTTTGTACGGAAGGCCGTTTTCCATTCGTCGCCTTCTTTTACTCGTACCAGATGATAAGCCCCCCGGAGATCTAACTTGGTGTATATGCAAGCGTCCTTCACCTGGTCAAGGAGTTCAGGGATCAAAGGCAGAGGGTAACAATTTTTAACAGTTATCTGGTTCAATGCGCGGTAATCGATACAAGTTCTAAGGTCGCCTTCTTTTTTTGGCACGAAGAACAAAGCCGAGGATGCCGGAGACTTTGACGGGCGAATGAAACCATTGGCTAGGTATTGATCTAAATATTGTCTCAAATGCAGATTCTCCGGCTCAGTAAGGGCATAAATCCTGCTACAAGGGGGTTGTGCACCGGGCACCAGATCGATTTGGCAATCGTACGATCTGTGAGGAGGTAACGTGTTGGCCTGTTCCTTTTGGAAGACGTCCTGAAATCCTTGGTATTCCGGAGGTAGTTGCATGGAGACAGAGGTTACTGATGCTAGACTGATCTTCAGATTTTCTGAGTAGCAGGTTTGTGCACACTCCGGAAAGGTTATTCTCTTCGCTCGCCAATCAATTTGAGGATTATGTGTCTCTAACCAAGGGATTCCGAGAATAACCTGAAACTGTGGAGCCTTGATTACATCAAACACAACTGCCTCCCGATGGCCGTCCGGACCTACAAGTGTCACCTCAGCTGTGGAATGTGTTATCGGTCCCGAGGCAATTTCGGTTCCATCAACTGTGGTGATGACATCTGTGCTGGTTTTAGGACGCAGAGAGAGGTTAATCCTGGAGACCAATTCACGATCCACGTAGCTTCCTATAGCCCCACTATCGATGTATGCCTTTATTGCATGCAACCGCTTAGGCTGTTCCGGATCTACGAGGACCATTGGCACAATGAAATGCGAGGTCTGAGAGTTTGTTTTCAAGCTCGGCAAGCAGACCCCTACGCTTGTCGGGCGGGGTCATTTCCCGATACAGAGGTTTCATGGATTTTATCCACCTATCTACCACCTTCCTGGGCGGCCTTGCCGGGCAATCTCGTAGAAAGTGTCCAGAGGAACCACAATAAAGACATAAGTGCATCTGCCGTCTTCTTTCACGTTCCTTTTGAGTTAAAGGTCCTTTAACTCCTCCGATTTGCATTGGCTCAGAGGCTTCAGCCACCTTGAGGTTAGCGTGGGTCTTGACTAACACCCGGGTCTCAAACTTGGACCGATCTGCTTTTCTGTTTTGCAGTCTGTGATCCAATTGGACCACTAAGTCTATATATTCTGAGCATTCTTGGGGCGGATTTACAACTTGGGCCAGGACATCTTTAAGTTCTCCGCATAGACCTCGATAAAATAACGTGATTCTTTTATCCTCTGGCCACCCAGTTTCCACAATTAGTCCATTAAAGGTTGCACTGTAGGAAAGGAGGTCTTGATTGCCCTGTCGCAGAGATAGAAGTTCGTCATCTAGAGCCTGCCCCTGGGAGTGACGAGCAAATAACCTTTCCATGCTTGCTTGAAATCCTTGAAAATCACGAAGAATCGGGTCATCTTGAGTTACCAGTGGAACTGACCAATCGGCAGCACTGCCGCTGAGATATGACAATACAAAGGCTACCTTGGTCTGGTCATTAGGGAAGGCCCCAGGTCTGCACAGGAAATGCAAACGACACTGATTCATGAATACAGCGAATCGTTTGGGGTCCCCAGCAAAGCGTTCGGGTGGGGCCAGCGGCATGTTTCCAGGTAGATTAATCTGCACTGGGTTACTGGAAAGCACAGGAGCGGGGTTCCCTCCGGAACCGGGTAAAGGAGTTTGTCCAGCTTGACCTTGCAAAAGCTGTCTAGCCAGCTCATCAGCTCTTTCCTTTGTTACAATCACTTCCCTCCTGAGAGCATTAGTCTCTTGATGAGCGGCGTGTACTTCGGCCCGTAATTCCCCCAGTAGTTGGGCCAACTGGTCAGTCTCAGAAGTGTTTCCATAGCGCCTGGGTGGGAATTTGTAGGAAGGCTTCGCATTCTGTAACGCTCACCTGGCTCCCACGGAGGCGCTGGTCTGGTCTGGGTTGCTGTGGCCTCTTCAAGCGTGATGCGCAGAATTCGGGCCACCGATTGAACAGGACCCCCAAATCTTGCTTGTCTGGCCCGTAGGAATATCCTTCTGCAGATGAGAAAGGGGATTAACTGTCTGCTGAATAGTGTGCTTGCTCCCCCCTTTCCCCCTTTGTTCTTCTCTGACTTCCTCCAAAACCCCCGGTTTAAGCTCACCTTATGGTTTGGAAGGATGAACTCTCCATCCTGCTTCTGGTGCAGGGGCGCGCGTTCGTCCAGTTACTTCACTGGTTTTCAGAATGGCGCTGGCAAATCCACTTGACTTTTCTGAGCGATACGCCGTAAGTAAGAAGATGCAAAAGTTCAAGTGTGAGCCTCCTTTTATGTTGTTTTTCCTAACCTGTGATCTGTCCTTTATTTCAGGTGCAGAACAAAGGCGATGCGTTGAGGGGTTAAATTGCTGGTGGTAAAATCAGGTGAGTTAGTGATGAGGGCAACCCCTCTAAATGTCTTTATAATTCCCCAGTAATGTCTTTTGTCCTTTCCCCATAGGGGCCGGGGTGCGGTACCTGCCAAAGATGCGGCGCCGACCCGAGATGTGGAATGGTTCACCAAGAAAAGCCGGTAAGTAATATGGCTGAAAATTCAGCTTTCTTCTTGTGTTCCCTTGCTCACCTTTTGTCTCTTCTTCTCTCCCATAGGTGCAGAGATGTGGCGACCGGTGCTGAGAGCCGCGATGGAGCCGGGCGGCGTCTCGGAACAGGTGAGCGAAGCGCGGCGCTGCAGCGAGCAACGCAGTGCTTTTAAATGGAAGTCTTCCTTCAGGAATGCTGGCGTGAAGATTCCGGATGCAGGTAAGAAGGTTGAATAAGTTCTTGGTTTTCACCTTTCTCTTCTCTTCTTTCCTTACAGGTGTTCCAGGTTCGAGGCGGGCGTGGCTGGAGTCCAGGTGCAGGAGCAGACACGGTAAGCGTTCAGCTGCTGGGATGCAGAACAATGCGAAGCACGTGTGGCTGTCCGGGCGTGGCTTAAATAGCCTTGGAAGAAGTTCCAGGTGAGTATTCTTCCACAGCCCCATCCAAGTAACAAAATAGTTCCTTCAGAAAAATAGTCCCTCCTAAGCCTCATTTGGCTTGGTACTTCATGCAGCATGGTCTGCATCAGGTGAGTGTGCAGCATGGTCTGCTTCAGGTAAGTGCACCAAACACTTCCCCTTATCAGCATGGCGCCTATGGCGCCAGGACTGATGTCCAACATGAGCCTGGCGCCAACGGCGCCAGGACAGAGTCCAAAGAGCCCCTATAAAGGGCCACTGGGCTTTTACCCGGGCGTAATGCCTGCTCCCGGGGGTGCTGGGCCTGGCCTGGTGCTCCGGGGGTAGGCATCATGACAAGAGGTCTTGGAGCTCTGTCTTTTCTGATTTGGTTAAGTATGCTGCGACATATCGTGCAACTGCAGTAGAATTGTCTGCAATGTACTGCACATCTATGTTTGTATTCCATAAGTGGGCAATGATTGCATTGTAATCATTGATATGTTTTTCTTCTTCTTTTCTTTTTATGCAATATGTATTTTTAGGTGACTTACCTTTAACACTATGTCTAACTGAAGACATGAGGTTGTTCACTTGACCTGTACTTGTAACGGTCTAGGGAAACCAAATTGGCATTTGGTGTAGTATTTCCCTTTGTTTTTGTATTTGCAACAACAATATTTGCCACATTTGTGTCTTTGGAATTGTAAACTTTTTGATTGAAGATCACTATTTGTGGATTCTGATGGAATTTCACAAGTGACATATTTTTCAATAAACTGTAAAACAGTGGCATCACTGTCTTCACCACATGTAGGAGCACCTTTAATCCATAAAAGCATGTGGACATGTGGTGCTCCTCTGGCTTGGTATTCTTTTCTCCAAAAGAAGTGTTGCACTTCTCCAAGGGGAGGAACAGTTTTATTACAAATAAAATGCAGCATAGCAATGAAGCGATGGTGAAAATATCTTGAAACATTAACAGGATCCTGAGAATAAAGTTCTCCAGGTGTTAGTATATCTATGTTTGTTTTGTTTTCTTTTGATATGCGTAGGAAAGCATATAAATCTTCCCATGCATATTCTGCACAACTTAATGTAACAAACCAAGTGGGTGGGCCAGGTTTGTGATCATACAACGTACATCTCCATGACGTCGAAACCAGTACTCTTTAGTACCACGCATATTTGCTAATAGATTTGCAAGATTTGCTTGTAAAACCTCTTCTTTTTGTTGAACTTTTTGTAATAATTGTGTAGCTGTCATATTTTGAAAGTGTGATCCTGATTTTAATATGTGTGCAACTCCGTAACATAAAGTTGCTAGTTCACTTTCAAAGAGTAGGTGGAATATGTATTCCACATTTTGTCGAAATCTGGGATCTTCAGAATACATTCGTAATGAGCGATATTCTGATGCTGATATTTGAATAGGTATATCATCGTATCTTCCTCCTTTGCCAGTCGGAAAGAGTAGAGGAAAAGCACGTGCTTCTATACTTTTTTCCCATATGCTGATTGGCGATCCTTTTGTTTGACGCATTTGGTACGTTTCCAGTGCATCTTCTATGGTGTCATTAGAGTGCAATGGATGAATTGTATAATGGTCTAAAGTGTTTGATATTGTAGCAGGATCTAGGAGCTCAAATTGACCAGCTTCTTGTGTCTCTTGAATTATTTCAGTTGTATCTTTCAAGTTTTCTTCAATATTACTTTCTTTGTAATATTCATTATTTTCTTTAAGATATTGCAGGGCTTCTCTAACTTTATGTAAATCTACCAGTTGTTGCCAAATTTTGTTGTCTTTTGTAGGTACTCCATTTACCAAGATAATTAAAGATTGTTGCATTGGACGTTGCACTCCTAGAGAGTGCACATTTTCTTTTAGATCTAATGGTAAATACACTACTTTTCCACGAATACCTTTCACTAATTCAGAGGGAGGTAATTTTGCAGTTTTTGGTTGAAGGCGTATTATTGCTTGAAATGAATGGGTGCACTGTTTGAATTATGATGCTCTCATATAAATTAAGTTGTTGAAGGGGTTTTGGTAGTGGATATAATTCCAAGTTATTTGTGATAGCACGTGAAGGAGTTTGGTTGTTGTCAAGTTTTGTAGTGCAGTAACTGCAAAGTATTATGTGGTCAGTTATTTTGTATTTGTTTTATGCTATATAGTAGAGAGCTAATTCAAACCATTTAGATTCTTCATTGTCTTCTATTTTGTATGATAGGTCTACAGTTTTTGTGTTACTTTTGTAAAAAGTTCTGCGGCAACATACACACACGTGGTTTGGTACTTCAGCTGAAGTACTTCCAAATTTTAGTATTTAATTTTTGTATGTGTGTAGTGAAAGGTTGCCATGTGCAGAATTGTTACGAAGTTGGTTTACATCTAATTCATCTTGTAAATGGGTTTCACTTCCAAAATATTTTGTCTGGATATAGTCGACTTCTTTTAGTAGGTCTTTTGCTGTACCATGTAGAAGAATGTTATTTAAATTGGCTAGTGCTAAAGCAGGACTTTTAGCATAGTACAGTTTATAAACTAGATTTCTTATACTTGCATGATGTGTTGATATCCTTTTGATATCATGGAAGGTTGTTTTGCAAGTAGGTCCTGTAATGCAGGCCAATGAATGTCCTTGTAGTCCTGTGTACTTGCGTACTGGACAAGGGTCCATATTTTGTAGTAGTTTAATTTTGATTTTGTCTTTGCTTTTCACATATTGATTGAGGAATTGGCGTAAAGACTTGAACATTTTTTTGGGAATGTTACACATTGACGTGCATGGCCATTTGCACACTAGATGTTCTGATTCAGTTGAATGGAGGGGTAAATCTACGTTTTCAGGGCATATTTTTGTAAGGAGTACTTCTTGTTCCATTATGGTATTAACTTTTTCATAACCTCGACCACTGCTATGTATAGCAACTGTATTTGTTTGCTTTTGTTTGTACGCTTCTTCATTAAAGTATGGTTCTGTGCTTGTAGTGTGACTCCATTCACCTCCACAGATATTTAAGAAGTTATTTCTGTTGACATTAGTCTTTTTTGTATTTTAGTTATTAGTTTTGTTAGTGGTTTTATTCTGTTTAACACTAAAATAAATAACTTTCTCTTGAGAAGAATTGCACTGTCTATCAACGCTTCTAAGATTACTTTTCGACGATAGGTTTGAAGTGTTGAACCTGGTTTCTCTCCTGTTTTCATAAGATTTTGAAGGACTTTGTGACGGAACATTTTGGCTAAAATACTTTTCTTGGTATGCTTACTTTGTACTAAATCAAGATTTAAAGAAGAAGTTTTATTTGTAGTGATAGTTGATTTTCTGTTCATTGTTTTTTGGTTTGTTTTACTTTTTGATAGTGGAGGCAAAGTTTTTGTACTAGAAACTTCTTCTGTTTCACTACATGACTGTATTAGCTGTTGTGTTTCAACTTTTTTTTTACAAATTCTGCTATAGATGGATGTTTATGTTGGGGAGTTTTCTTTTCATTTGCTCTACTTCTGCGTTCCTTTCTACAGAGTTGCTTTTTGTTGGGCATTCTTTAGGGTCTGTTGAAAAAAATACAGAAGGTATGGGTTGGGGTGTTCTGGAATGCATGTGTGTTGTGTGCCTGAGTGTTTGAGTAAGATGATAAAGATGTATGTAATGGGTGTGTGATTGTGCTTTGGGAAGTACAACTACTAGGGATGGGTATTCTTGAAATAATGTGTTACTAAACTGGGGTTCAGATGACAGAAAAAAGTAAGCCAGTGTTTGGAGAAGTATAAATAGTATATCTAAAGCTATACAATTAAAACAGTTGTTTGTTCTACAACATCTAAATTCTAGCGGCTGAGTTGGGTAATTTGTGTGTCGAAAAATAGGAAGTTGTGGGCCTATCTGCCAGTAAATCACTGTTTAAGACAGGGGGATTTTTGGTGAGAATAGTGCAGAATCTCTATTTTTAGGCACAGAAATAGCATGAATTAACCTTACAGTGTGTTTGAGTAATAATTCAAATATTATGGTAACATTTTACATACTTTTTTTCTAAAATGAGCAGTTTACTTCTTAGTTGTTCTTTGTACTTCAAATTCGGCTGCTTCTTTTCTGGAGAATGGTCTTCACTGCAATTTTAAAAGAAAGAAATTAGTAATTTGGTTTGTATATAGCACTGTTTTTAATTTAGACATAGATTTTTGAAATTGAAATGCTCAGCGCCTTCCTCAAAACCATTAAAACTATCTTATGACTAACTGTAGGAAAGAAAATATCTTTACTATGGCTTGTGAAATTCATAATGTACCACTGCATACCACTATTCCTGTATCTAAGCTTTTCCACGTAATAGTGAGTCAATGTCATAGCCAGCTTTTCCACGTAATAGTGAGTCAATGTCATAGCCTGCTTGTCCTATATAAATGTAAGTAATCATGTAAATTGAAAAAATTAAAACCAATTTTGTGTTTGTACAAATATTGTTTGAGATTTGATCATAGAGTGTGCATGTACTTTTGTTTGATTATATGTAGTCTATATATTTTATTTCAAAAATGTTGGTTTAACATTATTTGCGTGTGTGTGTATGAAGAAATCAAACAGTATAAAGGTTTGTAAGTCACAGTTCATTTTAGGACAATGAAAAAATGATCGTAGATTCATTTTCCAGATTATACAAGGTAAAACTCGGTTAGAAAATGTGTTCATGTACTGTATAGAAAATATGCATACCTGTAGTTTGTGTTCATGCATATGGATATGGACGAAGCTGCAAGTAGAAATCTTGGCGACTTGTATAGTATTTCTCGTAGATCGTGCTTGCCAATGGTATGAGACTTGTACTCCGAGAGATTCAGCGTTCATTTGCAGTGCTGATCTATGATGATGCAGTTACATTTAGAGGTCTTGGATTTGATTGGTGGATGGTCATGTGATTTCTTAGCTATATCCAATGAGGGAATGGTACAGAGAGTGAAGTGGAAATGGTAGAAGGGCTGTCCATGTTACGATATGTTCGCAGGCATGGTGGTAGTTCTAGGACGCCGCGTATTAGATCCGGGGAATTTGGGGTGGGGAGGCATGCAAATGAGATTGAATGTAGCAAGGGATTGGTCAGTAAAGTTTAGTGAGTGTGTTGTGCTAGGAGAGGTTTTCTCAGATATTCTTTTTGCTGAGAGAAGAACAGATATGGCTGAGTGTTCCAAAAAACAGATTGTGTGGATTTTGGGAGACTCGTTGATACATTGGTTGAAGGTGCATGCAGAAAGCTGTGGAGTATCTATAGATCTTGGATTCCCACATGTGGAAGTGCACTGGCATGGAGTGCGTGGAATGAAGTGGTTGGACTTGCTACCTCTCTGTGCAACTTTGGGATAGAGGAACATCCAGACATAATTGTAATTCATTGTGGAGGGAACAGTTTAGGACATGTGTCTGGAATTTCTTTGCAATTTGCAATGAAAGAAGGACTTCAGAAGATCATGGACATGTTTCCAAACTCCAAAGTAATTTTTTCACGGATTGCGCAGAGACAAGTGTGGCTTCGTTCTTTCTCATGTGGTCCACAAATGGAGAAAGCAAGGCGTAATGCCAATAAGGCTGTTTGTGCCTTCCTAAGAGATTTTGGCATGTCCTCTTTTCACAATGAAAATATTATGTTTCGTAGTACATACATTTTTCGCAGAGATGGAGTCCATCTTACTTATGCTGGCAATCAGATTTTTCTGAGAAATGTACAAAATGCATTGCAACCTTTGTTAGAAATACAGCATCCATTTTGAAGTAGGTGTTAAGTATTTATAATTTTTGACATACAAACACCTCCCAAAGGCTCTTTTCAGAGCCACCACTTGCTCCCAGAGAAAAATGCAATGGTTACAATAGGGTAGCACCCCAATTTTTTTTATGTCCGCGAACTGTCCGCTGACTTTTAAGATATACAAAGGGGCCTGCTTTATTTATCTTCACTTCAATTTTTTTACTGTGAAAGGTGGCTCTGAAAAGAGCCTTATTTTTTTTTGATTTTTGTTATTTTGTATTTTTTTTGGTTTTTTATACACGACACACTAGGAGAGGAGGGGAAAGGAGGGTAAAGGGGGGGATACCAACCACAGGGATAAGAAAGGGCGAGCTGAGAGAGGAAGATGTAGAGTGGGTTTTATTTGGGTAGTGAGCAGGTCTTCTCGTGCTCTGAGACGATAGTCTCAAAAGCACTCCGAAGTCGCTCCCCCCTGCAGAGTACTGTGTCAGAGTACATACATACAACTGTGACCCTCGAAAGGTAAGGGTCATCAGAATTCTGTATGGCCTGTGAGGCAGCTTGAGGAAGACGCTGTCCCACAGAGGTGTTCCTTGTGGTGACAGGATCAGAAACGGAGGATTAAGTAGAGGCAATCAACCTACTACGCTCTTCGCAAAGGTACAACCTGGCGAATGGCCCCAGTGTGGAATGAGTTCAGGTGTCGCTTCATGGTCGTGGTCCCAAAGCTGTACGCACCATGCCTCCCGCGACTGAGTACACTCATTGCAGGTGACACGGTTCGCACAAGCCTTAGGAACATTCCCATGAACGGTAAACAACCGCCACACCCAAGAATCACGCCGAGGGCGGGTTGTAGGGATTTCCTCTACCTCATTCTCGTCATCCTCTTCTTCCTCCTCTGTATCCTCACTCCTGTTCCCCTCTTCAGGCCCTTGGGGAGATGGTGGTGGTGGAGGGGGTGGGGGTGGTGCTGAGGCAGATGTAGCACCAGGTGGCAATAGTGGAGCCATGGATGTTATCGTCTTGGAGATTGAAATCTCAAAATCTGCAAAGTATGCAGCAAAATGCAGTGTGCTCTGTGGAATAGCCAGAAACACAATGAGAATGAGCTCTAGGGCGTGGTCTTTTATAGGGGTGCTTGTAAGCGGTTCGCGGACATGCGCGCCGTCCGCAAGACAGATTGAACACCTAAAAAGGTTCAAAAAGTCACAAAAACTATGTGGAAACTTAGGATTAGTATTTGGGATTTGTGGTATGGTGAGTTTTTAATGAGAAATATTGTGGATTACTTGGAAATGTACTTTTAAACTGTTCGGGGATACGAACAGTGTCCGCATTCAGAACACGTGATCAGCGTGGGCGCGGTCACATGATTGCTTCGTGAGCATGTTCGCTAAGGAAGCGGCCGTCCGCAGGACACCCAATGTACGGACATTGTTTTGCGCATGCGCGTGGATGTTCTAAGGACAGTGTTCGTGCCCTGAACTAATTAAAAGTGCGTCACACGTAAAAAGAACAGTTACTGACAGCCGTTTGTTCTTAGCACAGTTTAACTTACTTGCGAACAATACGGACAGACACAGCGGCCCAGCACACCTCCATTTTCGTTTATTTACGAACAATACAGGACACCAGGAGTGTTCTTAGAACAGTTTCAACTTGATAGCGAACACTACGAACAGGCATAGTGTTCTTAAGGACACCTCCATTTTCATTTCCTTATGAACATTTCAGGACAGTATGAGTGTTCATAGAACAGTTTCAACTTGCATGAGAACATTACGGACAGATACAGTGTCCTCAGGACACTTACATTTTCGTTTATTTACAAACATTTCCGAACAACCGCGCTGTCCGTGGACACCTAAATTGGTTTTAACACAAAGAACTGAAAGTAATTACAACACAATATAAAAAAGTAACTTCATTTGACATATAAAAACAATTTATGACTGAGAAGGTAGGGCAGAAACGGAAACAAAAACAGGAGAATTAGGGATTTCAACATAATTGGGATCAGGTGAAGAAGGGATGGAAATGTCATCAAAACGTTTTGGTCCATGGAGAGGGTTTGGGGTTAAATGAGTGGAATATGGTGAGGGGGGACAAGTACAGGTGGGACAATGGTATGTTGTTGGTAGTTTTAGGTGATCTTCCACAAAGTTCTTTAAATCGTTAAAATTTGCCATAAATTGGTCCATTTTTTGGTTGTGTTCCAGAGTGTTATCCACTGCTTCTTTTTCTGTGGAAGTGTCAATTTTTGTATGGTCTGTAAAAAAAAAAGTGTATATGTTAAATGTATACAAAATAATATTTATTAATTGGTTTATATAGTAAAGTGTGTACCATTAGGTGCACTATCTTCTGACATTTCGTCTTGTGGGAAATGCTCCTCTAGCCACTCCAGAGTAGTACACATTTCTGTGAGAAAACCAAAAAGTAATATTTTTTTTTTATCTAATACAGAAAGTTTATAAATATATGAGTAAAATGAAGTGTACTTACTATTTCAGGAAAGTATGTGATGAGTAGTCTGTACGTCTGGTCTTGCTCTTAGTTGTGGAGTGTCTGTGAGGTAATTATGTTGGAAGCCACTTTATCTTCTTTTGGTATATTCCATTTTAGAACATATTGTATTTAAATGAATTGTTAGTGTGTTACAAATATTGGTTACAGTTCTTAAGTATTACTACATATACTTTGTATGTGTGCTGCTTTGTGAATTTGTTAAATGTTCCTATGTTATGATATAACAATTACACATACCCCCCCCAGAGTTTTTAGGTGGTGGTACTGTTGTTCGAACATGTCCGCGGACAGTCAAATTCAGTAGAAAGGGTTCAGTATGTTCCATATTACATGTACATAAAGTTATTATTGTTAAGTTGTGCTACTAAAAAACTATCAAATTCAGGAAAAAAACTTTGTTAAAGGGACGTTACGGTTCAGTTGCGCTATGAAAAACCTATGAAATTCAGTAAAAAAACTTTGTTAAAGGGACGTTATGGTTAAGTTGCGCTACTAAAAACCTATGAAATACAGTAAAAAAACTTTGTTAAAGGGACGTTACGGTTAAGTTGCGCTACTAAAAACCTATGAAATTCAATGAAAAAACTTTGTTAAAAGGGACGTTATGGTTAAGTTGCGCTACTAAAAACCTATCAAATTTAGTAAAAAAACTTTGTTAAAGGGACGTTATGGTTCAAAGTAAAACCGAAAAACCCCTGAAATTCAGCAGTTATGGTAAGATAAGCAACCATAACTCGCGCCACCGTGCACTGCTAACACTAACACCCAGGACATCAAAGATGACATCACAATGTCACAAATGCTGAGGGCATCACAGAGGCGTTTTAAGAGGATAGAATCGTTATTCCATGTCGAAGGCAGAGGAAAGGTCAAGGAGAATAAGAACAGCAGGAAAGTTAGAGTCAAGATTTGCGCGCATGTCTTCACAGGTGTTCAGGAGAGCAGTTTCCGTGCCTCTGGATGCCTGGAATCCAGATTGATGGTCATGGAGGCAATCAACAAGTTTAGTATGTAGGGTCAATTGGGGAGTGACCAACTTCTCCAAGAGTTTACACAGGAAGGGAAAAATGGAGGAGGGGTGGCGGGTCCAGCAGATGGCTTTTTAAAGAGAGGATGCAAAAGGCAGTGCTTGAGGGATAGAGGGAAAGAGCGATTGGCGAAGGAGTGGTTACAGAAGTCGGCAAGAGCCAGGACGAGAGAGGAGATGTTGACCTTAATGGTTCTAGAAGAGCAGGGGACCACCTGTTTCGAAGAGACCTTCATGGAGCGGACAACTCTATAGAGACCTCACCAGGAGCTATGGGCAGGAGGGAGGAGAGTATGGGGGTGGAGGGAGGGGAGCCACGGGATGCAGGGTAGCAGGAGGGGGGTGGTGGGGAGTGAGGACAGGATGTCCTGAGTTTTAGATGTGAAATGGGAGCCAAGACGGTGCAGAGGGCCTGGGAGGGAAGGATAGAGGTGGAGACTGTGGTGGGATTAACAAGTTCCTTGCAGATTTTGAAAAGTTCAGCCGTGTTGTTAGTGGCTCCAGAGATGCGGGCTTCAATGTCGGCCCTTTTCTTGGAGCGGATAGAGAAACAATATTGCCTTTGTAGCAGGCAACAGGCCAGTTTGTCAGAGGATGAACTTGAGGTCTGCCACTTCCGTTCAGCAACTCTACACTTACATTTCAGTGAAGCTAAATCGGAGTCATACAAGCCATTGCACTTGGAGGCAGGCTTCGGGCGGATACTCATGACAGGGGCAAGGATGTTGAGAGTGTTAGAGATGGAGAGGTGAAGGTTAGCGAGGACACAGTCAGAGGGAGATTCAGAAGCAGGGGTGGGAGGGAAAATTAAAGTGGAGGCAATAGAAGCGTCTGACACTCGCTTCATCGGTCGAATCACAGCAAAGGAGGCTGGCAGTGCGGAAGGCAGCTCAGACAGAGGGCCAAGAGGCCCCAACTGGGAGGAGGGGAGAGAGTGGTCAGACCAGGAAAGGGTGGTGGTGACTGGGTTAGAAATAAGGATGTCTCCAGAGATGAGGGCATCCAGAGTGTGTGACTGGAAGGAAGAATAGTGAGAGAGAGGGAGTCACAGAGGTCCCAGAACCGTGAATTGGCTGATTCAGGAGAGTCGAGGTGGATATTGAGTAGAGGTCAAGAGTAAGGTTGGTCCATTCAGAGAGGGATAGGGCCAGGGGGCCTGTAGATGGAAGCAAGGGTGAGCGAGAGAGTAGGAGAGACCGCAAGTAGGTATGATAGAAGCACTCAGGGAAAATCAGGGTCACTCCACCTCCGGGCCGGTTGGGCCTGGGTTTGGAGAGGCGTTTGTAGTCCTTCGGAAGGAGAGTGTCAAGCACATTGACAGAGCTGGCATTGAACTATGTCTCAGTAAGGCAGAGGACATTGATGTCAGAGTCTTAAAGAAGGAGACAGATGTCGGAGGAGTGTTTGACAGCAGAACAAGCATTCAAAGTAGCTAAGTGAAGCGGATTACCACCTTTCAAAATGTTCTGAGGATGGATACAGGGGCCTGGTACTCCTGTTGGTGGTGGTGGAGAGGTTAGAGAGGGGGAAGGAGTAGCAGGAGAAAGGAGGAGGTTAATGAGAGAGGACAGGTGCGGGTCAAGAAGAAGAGTAGGCTGAGAACCTCGGGCCATGATAGTACCATTGAGATAGACATTCATGATGCACCTAGAGTAAGAGAAGCATGCTAAGAGTACTTCCCATCTAGGTGCCACCATTAATGGGTGTAGAGGAGAGAGGGCAGAGAGTAGAGACTTGAGTGTTTTCTGCCCGACTAGAGCTCCCAAATTAGACTGCTGCGTCAAAGCATGCTACTGTTTATATTTTGCCACTTTCATTTTTGCCTAAGGCTCCTAATCTAGACTGCTGCTTCGAATCTCACTAATGTTTGTACTTTGCTACACTTGCACTGCCTGACTAGGTTTCCTAGTTGAGATTGCTGCTTTACATTCTGCCTGCTTGCATTTAGCCACCTTTGCTTTTTTGGCAGAGTAAGCTTTCCAGTTTAGATTGCTGCTTTGAATCTTGCCTTAGTTTGTATTTCGCCACATTCACTTCTTCCTGACTAGAGCTGCCAGTTTAGAATGCTGCTTCAAAGCATGCCACTGTTTGCATTTCGCCACATTCACTTTTGCCAGACTAAGCATCCCAGTTTAGATTGCTGCTTTGAATCTCACCAATGATTGTGCTTTGCCACACTTGCACTGCCTGACTAGGTTCCCCAGTTGAGATTGCTACTTTAGAACTTGCCTGGTTGCATTTCGCCTCCTTTGCTTTTTTGCCAGACTAAGTCTCCCAATTTAGATTACTGCTGTGAAGATCCTCATTGATTGTGCTCTACCATGCTTGCATTTGACTTGACTCAGACTCCTGATCTAGACTGCTACTTTAAAGCTTGCCACCGTCGGTATTTTGCAGCACTGGCATTTTGCATGACAAGGTTTCCCAATTTAGATTCCTACTTTGAGTCTGGCCAATGTCTATATTTTGAGACCGAGATGCAACCACCACTGAGAGGCTTTTGCCACTGCGAATCCGATATCACTACAAAACCGTAACAAGCTGGGGTTTCCAAGCACCAAGAGACTCCGTGAGTGAGATAAAACCACCACAGATAGGTTTTTACCACTGTGAATTCAATACCACTACAAGGCCCCAACAAAGTGAGCCCAAACTCTCTGGAAACAAAAGCCACATCCCCTCATCACACGCTCCTAGCACTAAGAGGCTTCCATCACAAGAAAACCACAACAGGGAAAAGAAATTAAAAAGAAAACAAAAAAACAGCCCCAACCTTGGAATCCATTCTGCCCCTGAGATAGCTCTGTCCAGGGAACAGCCCAGCCCCTAGATTGCTCTGCCGTGAGATAGCTCAAACCCTAGGACAGCTCAAACCCTGGGACAGCCCCTAAAGCCTAGAATATTTAACGCCCTGAGATAACTCCCGCCCCTGGGATTACTCGCGTCCTTGAGTTAACATCTGCCCCTGCGATAGCACCCACCCGTATGGATAGGACCCACCGCTGGGATAGGTCCCACCCCTAGGACAGGTTCCACCCCTGGAATAGGCTCACTCTGCAGCTGGGATAGGACCACCTCATAAGGTTTCTGGCAGCACTGACATAAGGTTTCAGACAAGGGATAAGTCTGGCACTCGAGAAAAGGCTAGCACCTGGGACAAAGCTAACCCCCAGGATAGGTTTACCCATGGACCGCTTGACACCTGAAACAGTCCAGCCCCTTGGACAGCTCGACCAAGAAGCAGAATTCACACTGAAAACTATTTCCATCTAGAAACCAAACCGAACACTAAAGCACAGCAATGACCTTTCCCTCGAAGCTAAACAATGCACACAGGGAAAATTTGGGGGAACAGCATTCTCCTGCATCATGGCAAAACTGTAGAACTCGCTCCCAAAGGAAATACGAACAACAGAAGATCACCTAAAATTTAAGAAAACTGCTAAAAACATGGCTCTTTAACTCATCGAGCTACATAGGAAAAATCAACAAAAGAAAACTGCCAAGACATCACAATGGAAACAACAAAACAACTGAAACTTGATTAACCAAAACAAGACCGACCAACGAAATGAAACATTTCACCACAAATCACCATAGAATAGTATGAACTTGACAGATCAACATGACTATGGCAGTACAGGACACAGATGAATTTCCACTAACCCTACTAAAACTCTCCAATATCCTGCATACTCATCCTAAAACACTGAACAAAACACGCTCATACCTCTATCGCAGCAAAAACCTAAAACAACGACAAACTGCACACACTCCACAACACCCAACAGGCGACTAAACCAATTACACACAAATCACCCTGACACACTAATTCACCAAACACCATGTAACATCTACCAAATAAAAACAAACCAGCACACTGTGACTGGTTTTTCCCAATTGAAGCTACCAACATCACATTCGAACTAACCAAGCCCTCCCAGGCTCCTTCCTTTTTAGATCCGCCATAGTGCCTCGAGAGCATGAAAATGGCAGCACTGCACGGTAGAAATCACAATAACATAACATAACACGTTGCTTCTCTTGTCTCAGTAAAATTGTGCTTGCCTTGCTTGAATGACGATGTAGACCTGAGAATAAAGATAGTAGGTCTCATAACCAGTACTGTGAGGGGTCAGAAATATGAGACGGACACACAGTTATTGTTTTCTCACAAGCTGACGTTTTATTAAACAAAAAGGTGTGAGACAATGCCTATCTTTCCCTAACCTAACAAGGATATCCCTGTCTAACAAACTAAGGCTAAAGAAAAATGACCTAATGTCCAAAATGTATCTGAACCTCACACTAATATACACAACAGAATTATACAGGAATTAAAATCCAAGGCTCGGGCGATAACATTTGTAAAGGAATGGGGAGCAGTCCAAGATTACCTACAGTCAGACTATATGGAACAATGGTGCCCCATAACATCAAAGTTACAGACATTTTTCATGGATGAGTAGTTCCCCTACAGAATGAAGATATTGCCCTGGGGGAATGAGGGGTGGGGGTGTTGAAGTTTGTTGAATATTATACTGTATTTTAAAATAATAAACACATATTTAAAAAAATTATTATACAGGAATTGTTTGTCTGTTTTAAACTCCACAAAATAACATATAAATTCAAACTCAAAAGTTATAAACATTAATCCTTGTGACCAGGGTTGGATTCCCTTACGCTGGATCAATTCAGGATTCTCTCGAACAAACGTCAATATCAAGACAGTTCTGTTCAATAACAAAGTTCCACTCAATGTAGCATACTTTTGTCCCTCATTACAAGTTTAGTGGTATCTGAGTGGTAAATCCGCCCAGATACCACCAAACTGAATTACTGCTGCTGCCACTTGGTCCGGCGGTTTTACCGCCAGATTACAAGTGGCAGTGCCGGTGTAAATTCCCATTCTTTTGAGTCCATAAGACTCAATGGGGCTCTTTTGGTGGAAGTACCACAACAGTAATTATGTTGCTGTAATTCCGCTCATTTTGCCGATTATTCTGCAGAGAGTTGGATATATACCAATATATTGAAAAATATCATAAAGGCTTTAGTTTAAGAAACGCTTCTGGTTTCAGACAGATACACATAACAGCCCGAATATGGTGAATATGGAGGTGCATTTGTTTAAGCTGTTTGGTTTGGGAACTCTATACTCTTTAGATAAAATGACCCCGGCGGGAATAGAATACCTACAATCAGGCTTGTCAAGGAGACTGTGGCTTCTTGGTGGAGAGAAAATGAAAAAAGATTTCTGGCTACATGTTAAAACCTCTACATGGTACAGCCCTGCACTGAAAATCAACAAGGTGCTGTTTTGAAAGGGCTGTATGGACAATGAAATAATGTTAGTAGGGATCTGTTGTCTGAAACTACACCAGTCTCCTTTTTGGAACTGTAGGAGATGGTACGGCTTGGCCTAGACAAACTAGAAAGATGTAAGAACTGAACAGATATGTTCGATTCCCACCGGTGAGTGTTTCAGCGTTTTAGGGTCTGATGCCCGAGCAAGGGAATTGAGTGGAAGGCTGGCAGAATATTAGGCTAAAGTGGGCAATGGACCTGGCCTATGACATTCCTTGTAAACAGTTGGAGGCCTGGGCTTCAGCAGTGACTTTCAGTAAGGCACATTTCAACCTAGGTCTTGTACAATTAAAGGTGCTTAATCACCTTTACTAGGTAGAATACAAAAGTTGGGGTTGCTGGACTCTGATGTATGTTGGGGTTGTCAAGCTGGGGAGGTGATGCTGCGGAATTGTGGGAGGTTCAGAGACTTCTGGTTAGAGGTATTTGACAGGACTGATTTTGTGAGAGGCAGTAGTTTGGCTAGAGATTCTAAACTAGTCGTCTTTCACATGATGGAAAATACCCTTTGCCTGCTGATACTATGAGATGCTGGATATGTAGGCAACTGAAAGTGGTGAAGCGGCAAATATAGAAGGTGTGGAATATGAGAATATGAGAAAAAGGCAAAAGACAGAAGACTGGATTCAAGAGCTTCTTGAAACTATTAGAAAGTTTATTTTGAACAGTCTGATGGGAGTTGCTTATTCAGACACGTAGTCCTCCTTATATACATGTGTGTGCGAGGACAGGCAGCAATATTACAGTTATAACATAGAGGTAAGCTTGGGATGATTGTGTGTCGTCTGTCTGTGTCTCTGAGTCTTATGCCCAGAATTGCGCTGTCTTTGTTTGTTGTTTTGTGTTATTTTTAGTATCTTGTGGCCCTTGTGTTTTTGACTGGTCAGAGTGATTCATTCTTTTTGGCAAGGGGGAGCATAGGGCCACAAATATGTTTGTGATGAGCTGCTCCGTTGTACTTTCAAGGCTTATTGTGTTTTTCCTCACTTTGTACCTCATACACTGCAATGCAAGATATCTTTTGTTCTATGAACTATAAATATCTAAACAAAAGAAAATGCTCAGGAAAATGAGTTAAATAGTCTTTACGTGCAGCAAAGTTTTTCCAATGTTTCAAAGATAGCCATTTTTACCATTCTCATGGAGTAAGCAATATTTATTTGAATCCTAATGTTGAGAAAGCCCATAATTACCTCGCTCCGACCTTCCCATTGCAGTTGGCAACTTTTTTTGATCCTTCCTCACAGCTAGAAAAGAGAAAAGTAGAGTAATACTCATTAAATTAGGTAAATACCTTTCTGTGTTCGTTCGATAAACCATGTGTGGAGGCACATTGCAAAGACAGCTGAGACAAATACTTATTCACTCCCATAACATCCATCAATATAAAGAGACTCAATTGATTCACCAGTTGGTGGGATACATGCGTGGTTAGATTCTATTACATTCAAATACACATTTATCAGAGAACAAATATCAAAAGATAGTGAACGACAATAATAGTTTACAGGCAATGAATTATTTAATGAATACATGTCGCAAATAGTTTAGGTTGCATACTTGTTAATTACAGTACTCATGACTTCTTTATGCTACTTTAATTATCCAAGAAATTATGTCGGGAGGAGGCGATAGCTGAGGGGTTGAGGGGGTTCTGGGTATGACAAGAAAGTGGACTCCACACATGAATTCTGCTAAGGCTTAAAGCAGGTACACAGAAAGAAGGAAAGCACCGGCTGTGCATTTGAACCACAAATTCATGATATTCCCTTCATGAGACTCCTTGCATTTGCAGATATTTATAACTGGCTAAGATAAAATAAATTTCTGTGCAGAGCGGACCTGGCCTAGCAGTTCGGGCTGGGCTGCTACCATTGGTGGCAGTACCTGACTGATTTGTATATTGCTGGACCACTTTTGCAATGGCGCAGATGGGTTAAACATGGTGGTGTGGAAGGTTGCCCAGAGCAATGCCAGTGGTTCAGATTCATTCAAAACCTTTCACCCATCACTTTAGTGGTTACAAGATAAAATACAGACCATTAAGGGTAAACATTGACAATTTCAGGAGCCTAATGGATCAGAAATACCAAAGATACTAGGTAGGTAACCTGTGCTTGTAACCACATGTAAAAGCAGTGGTCGAAAGAACTAAAGGGTACAACGTTCTTCTACTTTTCTGAAAATTAAGCTATCATTCCCCTCCTATGGGGACTCAAAACTGTGCAGGTATAGCACTGGGACCAGAGTTGTTGAGTAAAGCCCATTGCAGAGGCACCATACAATACTGCACCTGTAGTGATCATCTGATGCCAGCTGTGAAAAACCAGAAGAAGGAGTCGGACTCAACAATGACATTTTCAAGGGTGTTTAATAACTAAAAAGAAAAGGCCTATCTATCCCTATCTATCCCTACTACTAATAGGGATTTCCCCTACTAGACAAAACTAATCTATACCGTTCATCTGTCATCAAAATCAAAATTAGTCCTCAGTCCAAACCTAATTGCCATATGGCCCTGCCACTCTGGAAAAGCAACAACAATATAAGCTAAAGCAATAACCTCTCAGGTTAGGCTTTGTTCGGAAAATGGTCCTTTGGACCTCTCTCTGGAGGTGCTTTTCAGTACGTATAAAAACAGTTCAGAAAATAAATGTTCTCAGCTCTCGGATTAACCTCTTCAGATAGGCGTGTAGGTTTCTGTATAAATCAAATGTCTCAAGTTTGTTTTTGAAGGAATGTTTTTCTTATTCCTTTCCCACCACATTGACCACTTTCTCTCTACTGGTTTAAAATCTTGAACGAGTGCAATTAACTCTCCAGGTTTCCGTCTCCGTATGTTTTTACAAGTGCCACTTATATCTTGGGTGTTCTCCAGGCGTCTCTGACTTCGAGTTTCCTTACCCACTCTTGTTGTATCAGTGTTTCTTGCCAACATTCAGTACGCAGGTTTCTAGGGCTCCCTTAAACCCCCTTGTCAGTTTCTCTCTGATTCGTTCGGCTTGCCTGGTGTGCTCCAGCTGGATGGTGTCCCAGAGGGTATGTTGCCCATCACCCTTCTTCACTTCGTCACCGGCATGTAAGCATCTGCTTCTCGGTTTCTGCCCGACTTTGCATTATCTGCGTACCCAGTGGAGGATTTGTTCCTCTGTCCTGTCCTAGCTTTGGCGTAGTTTCTCAGATCCCAGAACCACCACGGATGCAGTATGGTCATGCTACCAGGTAAGACGGTCCTTACGTCCCCATCTCTTTCTCTGTGTCACCCTTCTGGCGTCTCTACCTTCTTTCCGCCTCTCTCCAACCTACCGCTGGCTCCGGGATGTAGCGCGGCTCTGCCCCCTCCAGTATGCCTGTACGTCAGATGCTCGCCTCTGCTTAAGATTCTTCGTTCACCATTCACGGTTCTTCGCTCCTTTATTCTAGTTGTCATACTTCAAAGGGGTGTGCTGCTTTTTCTCAGTTGCTGAGTTCAAGGGAATGCCAGTATTACATTGAGCCAATGATATAAAAGCAATGCCAGTATTTGTTGGATGCAAAACAGAAGTAACCTCAGTCTCTTCTATTCCCATATATGCAAACAGTATATTCCTCATAGGGAGTTCCTTTTAAGAATGGGAGTCCTTGTCCCCTAGAGGAGGGTCTTGCTTAGCAGGCTCACCTCCTTAGCCTCAAAGGGGGTGGCTCCCCCCTCGAAAGAAGGGACGAGTGGTCTATATTTGTCACGTACCCCTCCTGTTAAGGGAGAGGCTCCCCCATGGTTGGGAAGAGGGAAGCAACTTAAAAAGTCCATGTTTCCAGACAAACAAAATGGTTGGAGATCTAGAAACCATCTTACAACACAGAGCTTTGGAATCTTTGCGAAGACTCCTCCAGGTTAGGTGTGAGTGATCTGTTATGAGTTCTCAATGTTGTTGGTCTTGAGAATTTCGCCAAGATCTGTCTCCAAGATTTTCCTCCTTGTCTGTGGGATTTGGTAAGGTTTCAAGTTTACTGTCTGCCCGGCTGGTGAACAAATGAAATTAAAAAAATGATTCACTCTACCTGGTTGTTTAGAGAAGACCTCTGGGATTTGTCTTAAGAAATCATGCAAGTCTTCTTGTTGGGAGGGGGTAGATGGTTGGGTATTAATTGGCTCTCTAGGTCTTGGTTTGTAAGGAGTGTGGCCGTGGTCATGGTAGTTTCCTCTACTGGGTCGATATTCCATTCCTTTAACAGGTTTACATGGTATACCTGTGTCTTTTGACGTCTATCAGGTTTGGCCACTACATAATTCAAGGGACCTTTTCTCTCCAGAATTTTAAGGGAGCATACCATTTAGAAATCATCTTATTCTCTGAATTCGGGAGGAGAACTAAGATTGATTCACCTATGGAGAAGGATTGGGCTACAGCTTGTTTATCATGCAGGGCCTTCTGATGTTCTTGGGTACTGCCTAAATGGTGTTTCACAATTTCCCTAAGAGCAGCCTTACAGGTTTTGAGTTTCTGTGCTGTTTGGGAGATGGGTAAAGTAGCCTTGTCTCTTTCCTCCCAGGTCTCTTTTAGCTTGTCAAGTATGTCTCGAGGTTCCCTTCCATATAATAATTCAAAAAGAGAGGATCCTAGAGATGTCTGAGGTGTTTTCCAAACAGTAAAGAGAGCCTATGGAATCACAACGCCCCAATACGGCCATCAGGCTCTACCAACTTAGTTGTCAAAATTGCACGTTTTTTAGGCTCAAAACTTTATGTTGAGGTTAGATTGGAGGAGAGACAGGATGTCAAGTAGGGTGTGTGTGATGGAGTTGGAGTGAAGGAGGGGTAGTATGTCAGTTAGGCGGTTTGTAATCATTTCACAAGAGGGTGGCAGTGGGCTGGCACACAGGGGGGTTGTGCGGACAGGGCAGAGTCAGAATGGGATGGGAGAGGCATAGATCCATCACTTTTTTTGTACACTTCATTCAACCACTGTGTAAGAGACACTACTATGTGGAAACAGCATTGACGCTAGTGAGTCTTCATGTACCCTAAATTAAGAATACATGATTTTCCAAACTCAACATTTGTGGCATAATTAGAGTCCAGTAAGGAATACTTAATCGTTACATGAACAAAGACTAGAAGGCTGCATGGAGGAGCAATAGCGGGCACAACTCTATTGAATGTCAAGCACCAGAGGAAGCTATGACAGAAATGTTGAAACTTAAGGGAGCAACAGGATACTGTACAGATGTATAAAACAGACTACAAACACATGAAACAACATCAAGAGGGAAAGATCAAAAAGAAGAATTAGTATTGGACCCATCTGGGAACATGACCAATGTCCTTGTGCATCCTAGTGCAACGTAGAGTGTATACCATATGTCTAGTGTACTTGAAAAGTATCAGAATTCCAATGTTGGCTTTAACACTGTTGCCATGTTAAGGGATATCATTTTTATAGACCTATAGGTTTGCAGAAATATCCTTTGACATACCTTACACGATGGCAGATAAAGTTGCACAAGTCCCTGTAAAGCTCATAAATCCATAATGGGCAGTTTGTGCGAAACTCTGACATTCACAATAGTAAAAAAAAAAAGTAGTAAAGTGCACATTGCTGCTAGTGGGGTTAATATGCAAGAAATGAGAGAGACATTGCAGTGTTTATATAGATGCAGCATCAGGATATTGACCATGTTGGGTGGGGTGACGGGGGGCCCAATCCCTAACCCCTCCTATGGGTGCCATGAATTTTCTTACCGGTATCACTTTCTGTCACCCAATGCCTTCCAGTACTGTTGCTGACCTGTGTTCTCTCTTTTCTTTTTCAGAAGGGCAATTCCCAGAATACACTGGGCGCAACTAAGAAAACCTGGATCAGAGGCTGTGGAATGGGAAACTAGAAACACTGCAACTGGCACAAATTTCAAACCTTCACCACAATAAGACAGTTTCTAGCACGCCAACCAAGCAACTCAACACGGCGAAAGAAAAACAAACTTTCAGACCCATCGCTTGGCAGCAAAACAGCAGAGAATCCATCATGGACTGTTACAAAAACCATGCTGGAAAACGGGCAGGGGCTTCCTAATTTCCAATTCTTGCCTTCAGTATTTCCTAGATTTATTAAATTACCAAACCCAATTAGGCAAAACATTGACACTTAATTTATAAAAAACGTAATCATGTCTTTTTCCATAACATCAATTTTTCACTCTATAGATGTATAAAAAAATGTTTTGCCATTTCATCTGGATAATTCCCCAGTGCCATTCTAACATTCACATAATTTCATAATCACATACTATTTTTCAATAAGTAACAATCCAGTAAAAGAAAATTCAATCTCTTAGACTTTTAAAACATTCTTCAAAGTTCTACATTTTTCTAGAAATAATAATGTCGTTCTACTTCCATAACTATTATTCTGTATGGGTTTCCGGTCTCTTCACGCTTCCTCAAGAGTGTCTGTTCTGTCTTCCTGTTTATTCATGTCAATGAATATTAATTACTATCCATATAAAATACTTAAAGATTATTTAGCTATAATCTTTGTTATACTGACCATCTTTCTTTCAGTTGCCAAATGTTCTACTCTTCAGTAATGAAACCAGTACTGAAAATCATATATTGTATCATTACTATTTCTGTGAGATAATGTATATCTGTTATTTCCAATTGTAGATGGGGTCCGTGAAGAATCTAGCAACATTGTCACTGATTCCCTGGAAGGAGGCTTCTCTTACGTAGCCAGGTAAAGGCAGAGTCTGCCTGACTCTGACCTTGGGGGTGGCTATCTGCGGGAGGACCAGGTATGGGAGGGCAAACTCCAGGGAGACAGAAAAACACTGAATCTGCGACTAATCCTTCAAGTGTAATTCTTAATACACCCCTGTGCCTTTGCAACATTCCTTCATGTCTTATTGTGATGTAGATAGAGAATTCCTGGGCTTCTATGGCCAAGAACACCCCCCCACCCTTTGTATAGTACTGAGACGAGGCAGAGGGATGGAGTAATGAGGATGACCAGAAGCGGTAATCAAACACAGCATTCTAGTCTTTGGAAAATGCTAACCAATGACAGGATATTTAAAAATGACACAGCTGAATAGAAGAAGTGAGAGAGATGGAGGCTGTTGCTGAATTCAAGTTGTTCTGCTGACGCTAGTTGGGACACCGGAGGCGAGCAGACTACAGGACGCAGAACAGAGGCTAGCGGGAACGGTATGCAGAGAAACCGAGCCAAGAGAAGTTTGCTGTATTATTGCCATGGGCAACTGGAGCTGCCAAAAGCAGAGGAAGGCAAAGCGGGAACCAAGCCGGCTAACAGGACACACTCCCAGTCAGCGGGCCGAGAGCAAAGCAGACGGTGAGACACAAGGAACGCTGAAGCCGCCTGTGAAGACCGGTAAACCCAGTGAAGAGTGAATGGGACATCGGGGTGCTTCAGGGCGAATGCCGCCTACTGTTGACAGCGCAAGAGAGCTTAATTAAAGGAACAGGAATAGTTCATACGAATATTGCTAAGAAAAGGTCAGTGACCAAGTACTTGAAAAGCATTATTTCCTGGATGCAAGAGAGAGTGACTGGAGAACAGAAAAGCCCTGGGAGGATAGTGAACCAGGCAAACAGTGAGTCTGGCACACACACCCATCAGGTGGCATTAAAAAGCCCTGGCAGGAAAGTACACCAGGCAGTGTGCGAGTCTGGGACCCGCCCTCGAGTGCGATACCCTGGCAAGAGAGTAAACTAGGAGTCAGAAGAGAAGTGAGAAAACTCAGGGGTAAAACCCCCGTCCTGAAATTGGGGAATAGTGATAACCAATGTAAAAAGGGAAGAATCATACCCCTTTTAAGGATAAGTGACAAACTTTCGAATACCCTGGCAGGAGAGTACACCAGGGGTAGAAAAAAGATTAAGAAAGCCCAGCGGTCAAGACCCTTCCGTGAAATTGTGAAACAGTGGCCATCAATACAAAAAGGGAAGAACCATACCTCTTTGAAAGATAATTGAGACCCAGAAAACGAGAGAAGTAATACAGCTGCAAGTACCCTGTCAGGAGAGTACACTAGGGCTAGGAAAAGGATTGAGAAAGCTTAGGGGTCAAAACCCATCCTTGAAATTGTAGAACAGTACAATCAAAGGAAAAGGGAAGAACCATACCCCTCTAAGGAAAACTAAAATCCAGAGAGTGAGAGATTGAAACATTCAAAAGAACTGTGTGCTTAAAGGAGAATCAAGGGAGGAGTAGTCCCCTTGAAACTGTGATGGAAAACATTGTATGAAAGGAGACATGGAGGGAAAGAGTCGTCCGCCTGTGAAGCATTATTGACTCTTTCCAGAAGTACCGGATAGACAGTGGAAGATATAAGGGGAAGTGAGGATACCTTTTCCTGGTGGAACTTTATTCCTTTTCTTTTCTGCACCTTCAAATATTATGTTTTGGAACTTTGAAAGAAAGTTATAAGCGTATAGACTACAGAAATCCTTGAGTTGCACGTTATATTGAGTTTAGCATCTAAGGGTCAGTTTAGGGTTTTTGGACACAGGACGGAGGACGCATTTTGGTTGAACATCCTGACACAGATAGGCCTTTGTTTTGTTGAAGCAGGGAAACCCTGCGTAGCTTTGGGGCGAGGTAGGATTTCCTCATAACCCGTTCTTTATGTCATCTTAACAAAACGTCTATGACCAAAAACATAATGCCACAGTGTTCGACTCTTGTACTTGATCCCTTACAACGCTTACCTCATCTATCTTCATTCAGTGTTAGTGATATTCTTCCACTGTAGTATTCCTTTCAATCTTCACCTTGTTATTACTAGTTTGAAATATTAAATAATAAGTTAATATCCTAATCAACCATCCAAGATATCTTACACTGTCTAGATTTTTCGTACCTTCAAAAGAACACGTCTTTCCTCAAAATTATATCTTATCCTGAAATCGTCTGCCACTCATCCCATGAATGCCAACAATGCAGGGCTGAAAGGGTCTTACTCATCTGAACCTTGGCAATGGTCTATACCTTGTAAAGGAACCTCCTTTTCCGAGGATGGCGGGGCTGTCCAGGAATATGAGAGGCACCGAGACCTGTACAGACGACAAAGGTGCTACCAGGTCCGAAGACAGACAGTGGGTTGTCGTGGTATGTGGTGTCATCTGCGAGAGGGGAGTATTCCATTGATGGGTATTCTGTCATTGAAGATTCATTCTACCTTGTTGGTTACAGAGATGGTGGCATGGTCCTCATCAACTGGGCTCTTGAGGATGAGTGAAGGTCTTTAGATGTCAAGTGAAGGTCCATGGATAGTAGCTTCATGGACAGACATGATGCAGGTACCCTCATGGTTAAGGTTAACTATATGTATGGCCGCTTAGTGGACAAGTCTTTTGTGGATGGATGCTTCATCAACAAGTCCTCAGATGGTTGGGTCAGAGATGGGGATTTGTTGATGAGGCACTCATGGAATGGATCGTGGATGAAGAATGGAATAGATCGTGGATGAAGAATTCCCATCACGCTCCTGTCACCCGCGATGCTCCTTGTAGATGGTGACTTCACTGACAGGTCGAGGAGCCAGGAAAACCACACAATGGGATTGTTGTACCCCAGATGCCAGTGACCTAGACTTCACCTTCTTGGAAAGGAGTATCTTATTAAAATACATGCTTAGGCAGGTAATGTTCATTACTCTTCTTTATTAACAGGTTCAATCTTAGCCCCCTGGCTCCTTCACACAGCTTTCTTCAAAGGCCCCAACAGTATCCTTGGTGCATCCTTCTACTTGCATTCCATGCATTACACTCCACACTCCACGCTCACCTCACATGGATTATTGAATGCATAGCATGGAGAACTACACTTATCCTTCAAGACAGCCCTGCGAAGAGCATATCTCTGCTGGAGCAGCCTTTACAGATTCTTCCCCAGAAGACAATGCTGAAGAATCTGCCAGAAAAGAAAGAAGTTCTGCATGTCTATCACTGAAAAGGACTTGCAGCACTTACAATGGTCAGACTTGTGGTCATGATGCAAGCAGTAAATGCCCTCCTTACCATAATGACCATAATTAGTTTGATAAGGTCTAAGTTAGAAGTGTTTTCCCTTACTGCTATGCATATATGATTTACTGAGGTTTCCTGAATGACAATGGGGAACAATTCTAGCATGTGAATCAATAAAAGATCCAGGATGGTGGTGGGAGCAGATGACTTAATTTGTGGGTTGTCTGAATCATTGTCAAAAGTATGTTTCTTCAGAAAACGGATCATGTTAATGGAAATAGTAATCTTGTTAGACATATTATTATGAAAAAACATTGAGGATGTGTGATGGATAAGAACTACTGAATCTCTTTGTAAAACCATCCATAGTCAGAGACAAACAGAGCCTGAGGTTGATTCACTGTATGCATAGAGTTACATGCATATGAATGCTACCATTCAAGAATATAGATACAGGTCACTCTATGTTAAAGGCTCACAACATGGGGAAAAACAACACTGAACTCCTTGGGTGGGTTCCTTGTCAATCATAGTGACACCTGGAGGATTTCTTGTTAGCTGTAGATTTAACTTTGCAGGACACGTTGCCAGCCAGATCTACACAATATAGAAAATCAGTACACCTTTTGAAAACGCATCACAACCTTTTTGTTTTGCTGATCTTCAGATCCATGCTCTTATTTCTCCAATACACCCTTCCTCCTTCCCTTTTATACTGTTATGTTCGTCTTTGTAGGTGTGGACGCTGTGATACTCTCATAAATTGTGGTATAACTATTCCCGCAACCCCAACATCCCACCATTCTTATATTTCCTGATGTGGCCGGGATAATGATAATGTGAAATGTAGGATGTATCCTCCGCCCCTATGGAAGTTCCAAAAATCCATTGCCACTGAATTCTATAGCAGGACGGGAGGTACGCATGAAACTTTATCCTTCTTACTTTCAAACTACCAGCTGCAAAAATTGAAGAACAAAACTACATTTCCCATAAACACTACAGAACAATGTTGTTTTTTTAAACCACTAAGGGCCAGATTCTGAGCTTGTGATGAAAGTAGTGAAGAAAGCTGACATTCTCCGCTCCAGTTCCCGGCACCACGATTCTGAGGTGGGTGGAAGAATTGGAGGGGAGAAGTTGTGCTTTCCAGCAGCAAAAACTTGTTTTGATAGAAACATGTGCACCAGTGACACTGCGAGCATTTCTTGAAAGACTGCGACTTTCTTATTTAGGAAAATGCCCTTAAGCTTTCAGTAAACTAGAAAAGTGGTGCTGCAGTATAGGAAATGCTATTTTTATGAAGGGAAAACGTGTGCAGTAGAGTTTAACGGCACCTTACAGGTGATGCATTTTAACTCCTGTTTTGATGGGCAAAACCAGGGCTTTTTGAAGGAGAATCCCCTCGCAGCGCCTGCCCTGCATTTCTGACAGTTTCTAAGGTTGCTTGCTGTCATTCCATAAATCGGGCACATGCAAAAGTCAAGCCTTTGATGCAAGGCTGCCACATTTTCACTTTGACAGAATATCATGCTTTTAAGGAAAGTGTTCTATCTTCATGGAAGAACACTTTCCTAATTTTGCATGCACCTCAGACTCGGGACCTTAGTGTAAATAACTAGGCAAGAGATGGACTAAACCTGTACACTTTCCTCCACTGGCCACAAATCCTGGATGATGAGCCACCTCTTTCTTTGCTGCTTACCCGCAGTTAAGTTCTTTCCATTTAGTTTTTGTTTGACAATTGTCTTTTACTTGCATTTTGTTGTAATTTTTATAGTGGAATTTTTGTGCATTCTTAACAATACTATTTACATAACATTTGCGCATTTTTCCTTTCATTTGATGTTTGTCTATTAAAGTGATTTCTTTGTCACATCGACCGCAGCTCGCAGTAGACCACTCTATTTACCCTTTCACTCAGACCCCATTAGCGATTGTTGAATGGGAAATTGATTACACAGATGGCAGGGACCCTTTCATGCCTCAAAACTAGACCGCCCGTGCTTGGGCGAGCAACTTGTGCAGTCAGACTTAGCATGACTCGCCAGCACAACATTACTACAACATTTGCGACGAATGCACATGTCCTTTTTTTCGGCCCCCAATGATTTGCGCTTTTGGGTGACACACGCTCAGTGTTTCACCAGCGCACACCTACTGGTCACAATCTACCATTTCTAGTGTGATTTCTCTTGCCACCAGCACCCTTTCCTAGATAGGCTGAGCCATCATGCATGCAATATCCTTTTTATTTTATTGACCCATAGGAAGCCCCTGTTCCCTACTTAGGATCTCATCAACGTGTCAGTTCAGTTAATAAGGTTTTTTTTTAAAGTTTATAAAAGTTGAATATGTCCTTCTAGGAATATTCAGACCAGAAGAGGGGAGGACGAGTGCGTTTGTCTGGAAAGTAGGGATCGGGAGCAGCAACCTCAAATAACAGGGTACCTTCCTTAAAATACTCAGGAGTGCCAGCATATCTCCGTAGCACCAAACACCAAGAGAGTAATATGGCATTCCGTGGACTACACGATCTGCCATGTGGTCCTGGCAGCATGGGCCCCATGAATAAATGACTGGACGCCATGGAGCAATTATTGCATCGCAAGACGTCAGGGTCCTCTGTTGACCCAGCAACTCTGTTCTACACCCTGAGGAAAGAGCTTGAAGAGCCTTCTGGATTTCCCAAACCAATCATCTTACTGGACAATTCCCACCCTTTAGAGGGGCCACATCCTAAGAGGGTGAGATTGGCAAATCCATCAGTTGACACAGATGCCTGAGGCAAGGGGCCTCATTACGGCTTTGGCGGTAGCCATGCCGCTATTGGCGGCATGGCTGCCTCCAAAACCGGATCTGGGTTCCCTGAATGGGGAATTACCGGGCCATTCCGAGTTTGGATGGCCTGGTAATTCCTCCCTCAGGGAACCCGGGCCCGGACCTCCCCCATTCCCATTCGAGCCCTCATAGGGCTCAATGGGAATGGGTGCAGGTAGCTAACAATGGGCCGATTACGACCGGGCCGTTGTTAGCTCCCTGGTCCCCTAGCGGGACCCGGTAATGACGCCTGGTTTTACCAGGCATCCTTACTGGGTCCCGCAAGGGGACCTCGTAATTTTGTGGAATGGGTTTAACGGGTCCGCCTCCATTAGCAGAGCCCGTTAACCCATTCCGCAAAAGTCGTAATGAGGCCCAATGACTTCTTTGCATCTGGCGTTTTGCACTCAGTGGATATTCTTCATCCATCTAAATGGACACCTTCTCCTAGAGTTGCAGAAGAGACAGTGCTAAGCCTTAAGACTCCCCTGGAGAAGGATAAATGTGATTAAATGAGAGAGGAATGCCCCTGGTCTTCTATAGTCGACAAAGTGTCCCTCAATTCATATGAATGGATCCTCAAATTCTAGTTTTGGTAGGTAAGGGCCAGAATAATCCCAAGAAGTATGGATTGGGAATGTCTATCCTGTCAGGATTAGCTCCTGCACTTGATTGGCCTGTGGTGAAGGTTATGGATTTGTCAGAACAGGCACTGGATACGGGTTACCCATTGACCCTTCAAACTTTGCTGACTAGGGCAGGGGAGTTTTCTGGGCAATGCAAATTCTGGCATCTCCACTGAGAGAAGGAGAGGTCTACTTCTGAAAATGGACTCGAAATTGGGGGGAAAGGGGAGTAACAGTAACCCTCTTCCGAAGCCGGTGAAGAGGCTGATAGACTTCTCTTCAGCAACAAATTCTCTCTGGATCATAGGTCTGCCAACACCTTGACAGCCCTTGTGCAGTCTTCTATGAGAAGGGTATTTTCCCCTTGTTTTACGGGACAGATGAGGTAGGGGCAGTACATCTGGCTACTTCAAAGTGGCAAATGAGCTACCAGTACTGGGACTTCAGATATCAGGACACTTTCTTCCCCCGATGTGGTCGTGGTGGCACTGGATATTGTTTGAGAAACTCCAGGCAGCGGACATCAATTTCCAGTGATCCATTTAAAAACTACTCTTTGTTCTCTAAAGTTCAAGGGAAATGTAGTTTTATTGTTCTATTTTTGCTGATCCAGGTTTGACAGTAAAGAAGGATAAAGCATAATCTGCACCTCCATTCCCTTCATAGAATTAAAACCCCTTCATACTAACCAAGTATCACCTCAAAATTTAGAAATTGTGTGCATTCATTTATGCTCTGGGCTGGATTTTCAAAACTTTCTTTGGACACAAGCCAAAAAAAGTGGCAGCCCCATTCACAAAGGGCATCTGAATGAGCGCATCTTAGATTCCCTTTTTCTCCCTTTGCTCTATGAAGGCAGCGTTTCTGTGCATTTTAAAGCGTATCATGAATTCTCAAATGAGATGCACTTTGAAATGCCCAGAAATGAGGATCTTCCCCCTGTGCCTGTTCAGGATATGGGGCAAGGTGTGGGAGGGGGTTGGGGGGGTGATTCATGGCAGGGTCATTTCTGACCCTACCATGATTAGGTTTTGAAGTGTGACAGCCGTGGTTTAACCAGTATGTCTTCCTAGTATTTCCATCTGTCAAACAGAGATGGAAATGCATTTTTCCTTCATTTCACCGAGACAAGACCTTTAACAGCCAGCCTCTGTGACGTGACAAACAAAAAACAAACAAATCAGCTCCAACCTATTTGTAGCTCTATGCACAAACTTTTAGCAATCAGCAGAGGTAAACACCATGCACAAAATAATGAAGATAGTTGGACAAATTAGTTTGCATTATTCTTAAAACATCTAAGATAAATTGATGTTCAACTAAGGTATAGGGTTTGACAAGTTCTTTTTCTCAGACCATGTGACTTAGGGTTGAATGCTGTCTATAGATAGGCCCAACAAATGAGGCTTCTGCCCCTATCCCATCCAATTGATGTTATGTAATGCTCTGTTCCCTCCAGTTGTTTGTGCTATATAAGTACCAATACAATTCACCAATAACTTATTTAGTTAAAGCCAGAATACTAAAGCAACCGTATAGTTCTTCCAAAATGAATACTTTGCCAATGAGCATTAACTTGTATCGCTATCCATCAGAAGGTATTTGTAACTTCACCAGATATTGACACTGACACAATAAATGGTTTGACTACCTCTGCGCCTCTTTCTCTAATAATGTAAAATATTCAGTTTGTAAATGCGTATGGTATCTATTAAATTGGCAAATGTCACTGAATCAACCAGAGTCAAATCCTTCTTTGAACACTTTTGTACTTTTAATTACACCTCCAAACCTTTCAATCAAGAACCCTAATTAGGTCCTGATTCAGCCATCTACATTTCACAGCACACTTCAAAGATAAGTGATAAAGTCGCCTTCCCTTATTATTAGCTGAGGTCAATGGTCTGTAAATACATTGGTTCAATTTGTATTTCATTGCCTTTTTTACTCCTTCATTCACTAGAACATCCTCCTTCCTCTTCTTTCACACAAAAATCTTGCACGCTATCTGCACTGTTAAGAATTGTAATGCCAGTTCAATCACTTTATCTAGTCAGCCAGGAAAAGGAATCATTCTAGTGTTATCCTTCAATTTCTCTCTAAGCGCAAAATGGAGAACTGTGAGCTGTGCATCTTTAGTTTACTTCATCGGCCGAACTATTAAAAGAAACTAGATAATCCATCATGTGGCTCTTTGATTAATGGTAAATAGTGCTGCTACTTTCAGCTAAGATCTACATCTCTGCTCAAATATAGTTTTAAATGATTTTTTGAAAAATAAAATAACTCTCCTGTGACGAATTGCCAGATAGTAAAATAGGTATGGCCTATTCGAGCACTTCCGCACCCAAATTAGGAATTGAACATTTTGTTGTATCCTGATGATCTGAAAAACAATTTGGAAGACCTTAGAGGTTAAACATTGCTAATGGAATTAACTATTCTTGGGGCCTGATTATGAGTGTTGTTGTTACTGTTGTTACTGGACCGGCACAATCCGAGTTCTGTGAGCGGCTGCTGTCCCGCCCGCTGGCTCAGACCTGGCGGGCGGGACGGCAGGCTCACAGACTTTGACGGAAGCACCGGCACTGTTGCACACGGTGCTGGTGCTTCCGTTCTCCCCATTGAGTCCCATGGGACTCAAATGGGAATGGGGAGTAACATTTTCCGGCACCTGATTTCACGGACCGCCGGGGCTGTAATGCCCCACTGATTCCGTGAAGTCAGGTGCCGGAAAAATGACAACTCCGGCGACAGCCTGCTGGTTTTACTGGCACGGCTACTGCCGAGTTGTAATGAGGCCCTTGGTGTTTTGTATCTACTACTCAATGGGAGGCTCTTAATCGTGGCCTCATTACGACCCTGGCGCTAAGGGATTCCCGGTACCGGTAAGGGTACCCGTACCGGTAATCCCTTAGCGCCTGATTACGAGGTCCCTTTGCGGGTTGGAGACTTTAACGCCTGCTTTTTGCAGGCATTAAAAACCAACCCGCAAAGGGACCTTGGTTCTAAGTACTTAGCGCCTTCCCCATTCCCTTTCAGCCCTATGGGGCAAAAATGGGAATGGGGAAGGGCCATGGCGGCATGGGGAATTACTGCCCCGCCAACCTCGGAATAGGGCGGTAATTCCCCATTCTGCCATGGCGGAGTCGGTAAGTTACCGGCATGGACCATGGTGCTGTTAGCACCATGGTCCAACGCCAGGGTCGTAATGAGGTTGTATGTCTATATAATGAGGTAAAAGATCATAATCACCTGTATCTTGACCCCATAATGTAGACATTCTAAATCCCAATAGCCTATATTACTAATTTAACACTTACCCTAAATCCCATATTAATTCTGCCTTATTTCCAATTTACTTCACCAATCTACCTTCAGTTCTTCTTTTGTTTTCCAAGAAGAGACATTGGCCCTCATTACAAGTCAGGCTATTAGCACCATGGTCCATGCCGGATTCCGCCATGGTGGATGGCGGAATTACCGCCCCATTCCAAGGTGAGTGGGGCGGTAATTCCCCATTCACCATTTGCCCTTCCCCATTCCCATTTTTCCCCATAGGGCATAATGGGGATGGGGAAGGCGCTAATTACGGCACCGTAAATTACGGTGCCGTAATTAGCACCAAGGTCGCTTAGCGCCTTGGACTTTAACGCCTGCAAAAAGCAGGCGTTAAAGTGTGAATCAAGCGTTAAGGAATAACGGCGCCGACGGCGCCGTCAAACCCTTAACACCTGACTTGTAATGAGGGCAATTGCCCCATATGCCACTTCATGCAGCCCACAACCTAACATCGCCACAACCTTTGCAAATATTTAATAGGGGGGTCGGGGGAACTCCGCCACGCCTCTATTTTCCAACAGCACCCTACCCCACAGCACTACTTTTAAACTTTCTGAAGCAGAAGAAAAACCATAACTCCATTCTTTTTTGAAGCAGTCTTATTAACTTACATTTACTTCCCATCCATTACTTTTACATGCTCCACCAACACACTCAGAACCCCATGCCAAAGTCCAGCCCCATCCATACCTCAACAATCCTTGACTTGCCATAGCTTTCTGTATAGTAGTACGACTACAGTTCACCAAATGGTCATAAAGTGACTCAGGTTCTACAAAGCACTCAATGGCGTTTTAACAGTTTTATCTTTGTTAAGCGTTCTCACCATTTTTGACTGGTTATAGCATATACTCACCTGTTTTAGTAATTATGGTGAATTTTAAGTGTAAATGTTTATCTTTTTAATGGATAAACCAGTATCAAAATTGCTCAACCATAGATTTAACATCTTTAATTTGTTGACAAATTGTGAACACATATGCAACTATTTAAATTGAAACTGGTAAAATAAGCAAACTGATTCATAACTGTGTTGCAATGTACTTTTTAAGGTAAGGTAAAATGCAGGAATGTACATAGTTACCTTTTGAATTTCTCTACCATTCCTTTTTGATATAACAGTGAGCTGTTGAGGGAAACATCAATCCTAAGGCGATATTTGATATGGGGAGTTGGGGATATTCACAAGATTTTTAGTTACAAGATTTAAAAAATAAGATTAGGAATATGTGAGTCTGCATCTATATAGGCAAACGCTATATCTGAAACATTAGAGAAAGACAGGACACCCTCTTAATATATATATATATAACATATTTGACCTAAATAAAGAACTATCATAAATCTGTTTCTTTAATCCTTGAATAATTATTTAAAGGATATTAGCAACTTCTATAGTAAACTTTACTTCATCATTTAAGGCAGGGGTCTGCAACCTTTGGCTTTCCAGACATTTCATACGAGAACTCCTATCATCCTTCACCAGCAGAGTCAATAGCTAGATATCATGGGAATTGTAGTCCGACACATATGAAGAGCAAAAGGTTGCAAACCCCTGATTTAAGGCATTAAAGGAAAAAAATAAAATTCAAGAAAACAAGACTACATTGGCAGAGATTTATACATGTTGCAAGGTAATACGTCTCCAAAAGTTTTTGGGCCTTATGAGTTTGGAGGTAGCCATGCCGTTTTTACCGGCATGGCTACCCCCAAACTCGGGTCCGGGTGCCGAAAGATTTGAATTACCGGGCCATTCTGACCTTTGCGGGCCCGGTAGTTCCCATTCGCGGGACCCGGAACGTCCCCATTCCCTTTGAGCCCCCATAGGGCTCAATGGGAATAGGGAGGATGGTAAACTAGCATCCTGTTCTGCTAGCGGGTGCCGCTCTGAACGCCTGGTCTGACTAGCCGTACAGAGCAGCCCCGCGAGCAGAACTCGGAATGTTGCGGCGAGGTAACAATGGCGCCGGTAGCACCAAAGGCTTAGCAAGTGGGTAACTAGCGTGAGCAGGAAGAAAAGAGGCGGCATGTAAAGCCCAACTCAGGGGTTAGGCATGAAACCCTGATCGAAAGGGTACAGCTCATGGTGGAAGGAAGAACAAGCATGTAGAGTTGATAGGGTGCAGGGCTAGAACAGCAATAGAGAGGTCCTCTAGAGGATAGAAATCAAGAAACTGGGCAAGAGAGGTAATATGATTTCTTATGCACCTGTGTGGAAAATGGTGTGCCCAAATCATGTTGCCTCTACTTGTCAGTAGAAGAGAAAGCCTAACTGTTTTAGGCTTGTGGCAGAGATTCAACAACATCTACAGAACCCGAGGGAAGGACCGAAGATTATCTTGTCCGAACCCCAAGATGAAATCACTTGGAGGACCTTTGAAGAGCCAAAGAGACTGAGTGACAGAGTGGTGCCCCAGAATCTTCTGAACTGTAAAAGGAATTATTTGAACCAGTACAATGGTGGACAGTCCTGACATGTTTGGTGCTAAAGTCTGTCTCCAATGAGGCCTTTTTTCATTGAGACTGTGGTAGAATGGGCAGGTGCCTTGGAATTTGGAGAACCCGACAACAAGACTGGCAAGGTAAGAACATTTCCTTTAGTTGAACAAGAACTTTAGGGACTACCTCTGGCACACTTTAGAGAGCGAGCGAGAGAGCTATAGGGAGAGAGCAAGAGAGCGAGAGAGAGAGGCAGAGATGAATTTTATTTATTAAGAACTGATAATTGTTTTACCTAAAGAACCTTATAAAGAAAGAATATAACATCCTCAAACCTTATACTAGACTTGGCCATTGCTGTTGTTCAATGACCATGATAAGACAATGGAGAAGCAAATATGTTCTCTAATATCACTGCCAACAGTCTTTTCTCTGTATTCCCCACTTTAATAAACATGCCCAACCAAGGTCTATGAAGTTGGGACGTGCATACAACAATTTCAGGAGAATCAAAATATCAATGAAACTGCTGAACTTAGCAAGATTCCCGTGGGTGTCTTGCCGCTAGACGCTGCCATGTAGCTGAGTGCAGTCCGCAAAGAGGCCCAACAAAAGCTCAGGTAAAAACAAGTTTAGTTCAACACAAAATGCCATATCTGGGGTCAAACTCAAAACATACAATGTTAAGATAGCCACTTTAATCATTTATAAAGGTCTAAGGGCTTCTGGCTAGAATACTTGGCTTTATTTGGGGGAAGAAGCTGCAGAAAGTCCCAAGATGAGCCTTGATGAGACTCAAATGGGAGCGCACTCTGGGAGCCCTCAACATTGAGAGATATTTCAGAGCTTGTCAGCTTGCCCTTACACTTGACTGGCACATTTCAGATGCAGAGAAGACAGCGGTGGCATCAGAGCAGGCAATACAAAAAGAGTGCTATTCCTTTCAATGATGAACAGGCCTCAAGGTAACACCACTCAATGAAAACAGGCATATATTTCTGTGATCTCAGAAAATAGGCCTTACCTGTCCAACAGAGGGGTAATTGCCCCATTGTCTAGCAACTCACTAGTCCGCATAGGCAAAGGTAGGTCTTGGACAATTATATGTTAACATCATCCCTCTTAATGTTGAGCAATGGAAGGAGCAGTTCCAATTGGGGGAAGGTACAACTATATTAAAGTAAGGCAGTGGTCTCCAATGCAGAAATCATGGAGCGAGGCACACAAACCCTCTGCGCAATGGAACAACCCCCGGGGAGCATATCAGGAGCTCAGAGAATTATTTACCTCGAATGCCTGGACAGCTGGACTTTCTAGGATGGTAACTGCCCCACAGACCATGTTAAAGGATGAAGCAAAGAGGGTGCATTTAACTTGGTTTGCACACTGTGTCTTAGAGTGGCTCAGCTTCACCTCACTGGGGAAGCCCACAAAGGCAGAAACACGTGTCTGGGGTTGCTGATGGTATGCTTGTTCAGAGGAGAATTGCCTAGCATTTCGGTGCTAGACTCCCCTTGTGGGAGTGACCAGATTGATATGCACATGGATATTTCTCCTCTGTGAAGGGTGCAGTGATCTAAAACACTGGTTGTAGACCCATAGAGCAGGGTATTTGACACATGCTCGTTCTCAATAGAGGAGCTCCCACACGCCTTTGTAATATTCCGTACATATACAGATTATTTCCCAATCGGTCATGGGTAAAAGAAAATCTGATTTTCCAAATATATATGTTAGTCAGAAGGATTGTAACCATTTTTAATGACCTTTGTAGGTCCTGCGGACTTATCTAAGTACTAGTCAATCAACTCTCTCATGTTTATGGGAAAACCCATGCTAAGTGGAAAACATGCAATTGAGAAAATGTGTCCTGAATCGTAATTTTTCCCTTACCAATCTGGCTTCCATGATGGCTGCAGCACTGAGATGGAAAGCTATTGTAGGTATTGGATGATAATGATCCTGTACTGGATCAAGGTGGTGCCTGTCACTTGATGTTTGTTGTTGGATTTCAAGGCAGCTTTTGAAACTATCAGCGATGGGGTGTTCTTGAATAACGGACAAAATTGGATGTGCTTGAGTGTTGGGTGCATAAACACTTGTCAGGTTTCTCCAGCACCCAGGCCTGCAATCAGCACTGTTGTGGAGAAGATGCTGGCACGCACTGCACACGGCCATGTAGAGGCCGCAGGAGTGAGCATTTGGGATGTGCCACATGCTTGTTCCCGTCGCCTGGTGATGCAACGCTGCTTGATGTCACTGCTTGTCTGCAGTGACTCTGGTAGCTGCTCCTGGATTCTGCAGCCACTGCACCAGCTCCTCCCAGTCTCCCCTTTCTCATTCCTTCACGGCTGCCACTTCTGGCATATGAAGCCACCATTTTCTTCATCACCTGTGCTCATATCTTTTCTACTGCTTGCTTCACCTGTTATACACGGCCACCATAATTTAGCTCCTCGGTCCATGCTGGTCCCTTTCTTGTGGGCGGCCACCCTGGCTACACAGCCTCCTTTACAAGGGTGTCTGCGCCTTGGCTCTGTTCCATTATTTGTGGGCAGCTGCGTCTCCCATATGCACTCACCTCTTTGCTCAAACATCTTTGTTCTGTCTCTCCTGCAGGGGTGTTTCTAGGTCTGGAAAAGATACAGGGCTATGCTAGCATCGGGACTGTCAGGACTCTGGGCTAGCTAGCCTTTTAGATGTAGCCCCTGAGCTTCTATCTGGGGATACAACCAAAATACCTGGGGTCCCTGAGCCAGCCCCCCCCCCAGAGACGCCTCTGCCTGCCTGTCCTACTTGTGGGCAGCCAATAGCAATTCCAGCAACTTGCATGTAATCAAACCTCTGGCACTGTCGAGGGGTTAATCCATTGCACAGGACCTATTCCTAATGTTTCCCTATTGTTTTCTCAGCTCCACTAACTGACTGTTCATTTTCCAGTTATCATAATTCTTACCACCAGCTGCTCTTACTCTATTCCAAAAGCGTTTTTCATCTCGCTACCACCTGCTTTGCCTCCGATTCCTGGCACGTTCCTGTCGGCAGTTTAAGCCCTTAGGTAGGTTTCATCCACTGGTTCAGGAGGTGCTTGAGGTTCTGAACCACCCTTGCATCGGCTCCTGTATGACTACTGTTGGGTCCGCTCCTATTAACTTCTCATCCCTCTTGTCCTGTCATTTAGGACGTTTTAAAATGGCTTGTTCCACCATGACGTTTGTGGTGATCCAGTGTTTGAATTTGCAGCTCATGCTATTCAGTATTTACATGGAATTGTTTGGAATCTACTTGCCAAGATGAGCACATACTTCCACCAATACGTGGATGATACCCAGCACTATTTGTGCTGTGCTACAAGTCACCCGTAATGCGTTAATCTGCCAATGATATTGCCTTGTAGCTTCAGGGTATGAACTGAACTTGAGTTTGCTGAGGACAAGAGCCCAGCATTTGTGTTTTAAAAACGCATGATTCCTTATTTTTGGCATACTTGAAAAATGAACCATACGTTTTTTAGAAATCTGGACTGTTGATATTTAATGAGGCTGCAGTCTTACCCAATATTGGCCCAACATTGCATAAATAATGGTATTGCCGACTGATTTGCATTTCAATAATTGCAAGCTTGGGTTACACAGTATTTATGACAAGATAATGCAGGATCAGTTTAATAACAAAGTAGCATAATTAATGATTAGCCCTTATTTCAGGTCTCTGGCAGAGTCAATGAGAGTGGTTGGAGAGTGGTGTGTGGGTTAACTATATACATTGCTAGTTTTGGATGATATTCAGCTGAAGAAAGACTCTCTTCAAAGGTCTGGGATGTGGGTGGCCACACAATTGTAAAGGTTACAGAGTAAGAGATTATGTTTTAAAACAAAATGTATATATTACATTTTTATTTCATGTTTAAAAACCAGAATCATAACACAGCTAATCTTCAATCTAAAATTATGATAATTCCCTTCAATAAACACAATAACAGAAGAGAGCAGGTCGGGACGGTGGGGAAGTTACCTCTTTATAAATGTAAAACTTGTTTTTTTTGTCTCTTTTCCTCTCCAATTAATAATGAACATTTCACAAGTAGTACCACTATTACAAAAACGCCTAGCTTCAGCCTTAATGAGTAGCACATGAATTGCAGTAATACGTGTCTCTTTTGCTCCTTCACTGAATCATGCTCTTAACAGCTTCCTTTTTATTATTCACATGTTGACCATCTTTCCTACTGCAATAGTTCAAAGGGTACTGCAAAAGCAGTCTTCAATTCCCAGTAAGAGACATTATGCTTTAAAAGGTTCACGAAAGAAGATACAAAATACAATTGTGATCTGCAATGCCAAAAGCCCACTATCAAACACAATGTTTATTTAAGGGACTTGGCTTACCTCTTGATAACAGCCATTGAGAGATTTCCATGTTAAGGTGTACTCATTTTATGGAAACCTGAGATAGAAAATGAGGTCATGGGACTTGTCTGTTACCATGTCCAGGACTAACATCACTGTTAGTCTCATTATTACATAAGAAAGGCATTGACAGAGCATTACTCTACCTACTGGGTCTCTGTATGTGGATCACTCCTCAAACAAAATTCTGTGCTTTGGACTAATTATGATTACGATTGAAAATAATGCTGCATTTAAGGCTCTAAGATTTATAACCAACACACATGACTGGAATGAGACCACCTGCAGGGTAAGTTCAGGAGCAAACCTAATGCTGTGTAACAGATGTATAATTTATTTTACACTACAAGTCACCAACACCCGTTGTGGTGCTTATAAATGAATTATTAAACTACATGGTACAAAATATCGAAACTGAAAGGCGTAAAGGAGTGTAACCATAATACCTGAAGTTTAGGTTCCGCGCATAGTGAACTATGTTGAAATCAATCTCTACTGACATAAAGTTCCTGTTTCAGAGCACATTTCCAGAAAAAAATCTAAATGTTAATAAACAATGTTAAAAGAATGTAAAAGATAAAAGCATATGAGGCCCACACTTCACACACATCCAAACAATTCAAATACATTTCATTATAGAAACACAGACTAAAAATGAACACAAATAGCCGACAGCTTATTGCAGTTAAAATTGACAGATACTCTGCACAAATGTTCCAGTAACAGTTTTATTGGTACAGCCACACAGCAGTACCTTCCTCTTGAGTCTCCTTCTCCAACTGTTCCTCCACTATCTCAGTCACATCATTACATTCTGCTACTCATTGTGACACCTGCCCTTAAACATTCTACCCTAGAGGGATACTTTCACTTACACCAGACACAACAAACATCAGCACTTTTCCTTACCATTCTATCAAGCAAACTTGAAAAGAGTTATAAAATGTCCAAATGCACCTTAAATATTACATCAAATATGCATGCCAACGTATGTCATTCAATTTGGCAGATGCTTGACCCTTCAGGGTTTTTCTTTTTGGCCAAGGACCCATTATAAAAGCAGGTCCACAAGTGCAATAATGCAATGAAAAAACAGGATTGGAAAAGAATCCCCAATCTGAAAGGGGCATGGTGGCATGTATGAGAACAACCAACAGTTGCAGTTCAATAGTAAATGGCCTGGTAACTTGGGCAGGTCAGAAAATGTGAAAGAAGGGCCGCTCACGAGATGCGGCAAGATTTAGCACAAATATTTTGGGCCTCATTACAACTCAGGCGTTAAGGGTTAATGCCACCGTTAACCCTTAACGCCTGATTCTGATTTTGACGCCTGCTTTTAGCAGGCGTTAAAATCCATGGCGCTAACCTGCCATGGTGCTAATTACGCCGCCGTAATTTACGGCGGCGTAATTAGCGCCTTCCCCACTCCCATTATGCCCTATGGGGCAAAAATGGGAATGGGGAAGGGAAAATGGGAAATGGGGATTTACCGCCCCACTCACCTTGGAATGGGGCGGTAAATCCGCCATCCACCATGGTGTAAACAGAGTTTACACCATGGTGTTAAAGTTGGTGCACTTAGCACCAAGGTTGTAATGAGGCCCTTTGTATTTACACTCACTGTGCTGTAAAAAATACAGGAGGACCAAGGTGGACATTGTATGTTTATTAAATAACCAAGTTGTAAGTTAACAGGTACTGATTAGGTTTGCGAGAATATCCTCATGCTATTTATGGTGGGCACACATGTGTCACACAGGATTTAAACCCAATATTATGTATATCAGTTAGTTTGTTTATAATAATGCATACTACGGACAGAGTTATGACGTCATGGGTCGATTAGGCGTGATGTCCTCCACACGTAAATAAATAAATAGAATAATCCAAAAGGGCGATCGTCGTGTAAGCACGCAGAATGCCGATCACGGAAGGGATTTCCTTACAGATGTTAACAAGAAGAAGTCAATGAAATTGTGAATTTGATTTATGCTCCACAATCAGAAGAGAGATCATTTTGAATTAATAATTTTTGAATTTGTATGGTTATTTAGCTTATTGCAGATCCTAAGGAGGATATTGGAAGAATAACCAAGCCAGTGGAAAACAGACGTTCACCCACAAAAGCAATCTTTGGGTGATTATTAGAGCACTTGCACAGTATCTTATAAGGTGTAACACTAACGGTATAGACATGAACACATTAAAACCTATAGAATTAAGTGCTTTCATATGTTTTTTTCAACCATAGTGACAAGTTGGCGAATGCAACCAATTTATTTATCCCAATTCCTGGACAATTTAGGAACATATTTCAAGAACCAACAGGGACAACTTGTATCGGTAAGCCCTTCATCATATCTAAGGAAGCCAAATTATTTTAGTATCAAAGTTTTACGAATTCTCGATCATATCATCTCTCTCTTTGTTTCCCATTTTCTCACTTATATATATATATATATATATATATATATTACTGCACTGAGCCCACTAAGGTAGGAAATGGTGTAATTCTAATGCAAATACAAATGCTTACACATTAGAATTATTCATGTTGGTATTATTTGACATTTGAAAATGATGCTCTTCATCTCTTATGTTACCACCCCACTCTTTCTGATAAATCTAAGGCACATTTCATTAACAATAACTGTTATGCTTTTTGTGACTGGTGAAATACGATCAAAATACGATAAAAAGATGATGGAATAATGACCATTGTTTTCTTTTTGAATGTATCATCAATTATTGATATATTTATTGTAAAAACACATATATCGGCCTTGAAAAAGAACATTTTAAAGGTTGAAACACGTGTTAGCTAAGATAGGGCACAGTAAGGTTTTGTTAGTATTAGATTACTTTAAGGAAAGATCCAATGAGAGCACAATAACAATTATTTGTTGCAGATCAGCACCACTGGTTTTGGTTTCATTGCAATTATACATAACAAATAAAGTGATAGGTGGTAATGTTATCGTCAGTAACACATACACAATATGCGTTATAGTGTAATACATGCAAACCCCCAACCACAAAAGTATCCCTTCTTAGGAAGGAAATACCAAAAGGTTGCTTACACTTAGTAATGGTTAGCAACACAACCATAACTCACACCAGCCATGCTCTGCAAATGACTTCACACACAACATCACAGATTACTTTACAACTGGCATTATCAATTATATTACTGATGACATCACATATGATTTCTATAACGCACACAAACTCCTTTGTGAAATAATCTTCTTAATTAATGGACCATGAACACATTCTTTACATAATTTAACCAGAACTTTAAGTTCTCCTGGGTTGGTATCTCCTACACATTATTTTGACTATATTCTATATGTGAACATGAAAAACACAGCCGCAAAAAATAGTTTGCTAGTATTCAATGGTAACGGTATAAGTGGATTTTAAGACAGTTCTAAAAGATCATAATTCCAAACCTTGTTGGTCACATCACTGGTATCAGTATTATGCAGCAGTGTGATTATTGTTTCATTTTGTGAACACTTTCAGTAGCAGGGGAAGAGGATGTAAAGCTAACATGTTTGTCCCTCCTGTGGATTGTGATGTATCGCAGGATTCAGTCACTTCTCCCCAGAGGGGAGCCTTTCCATGTGAGGCTAGGGAGGTGAGCCCGCTACACAATATTCCTCCTAGGGGTGACGGCAAGCGGGACCTCACAGGGAGAGACTCCCCTCTTGGGGACAAGGACTCCTGTTCTGCAGATGAACTCCCTAAGGCTCTCTCTCTTAGACCAACAGTGACATCGGAGCTTCAAAAAGATCCAGCAGACCAAGTCACTGTCTGTTATTGTGCCATAAGATCCAAGATCCAACCTGGGGAAATATCTGGTTGGTAAAACTACTGAAAAGAGGAAGAAGAGTGAGCGAGTAATATCGATTGCTCAGTGGTTGGAAATCAGTAATATGTGACGAGGTGAAGAAATGAAGCTTGCTCAACTGGAACAGAAAAAGGACTATAATCCTCTGCTGGGGAGGGCCCAGCAATGTAGCATAAAAAAGGAAGAAGGACCACTGTCAGAGGGAAGTGAAACCTCAGAGTTTGAAATCAGCAGAGCTGTGGAAGCTGATAGAGACCGGGAGATGCTCTGCAGAGAGGAAGCAACCAGCTGGCGTGCACGAGAAGCACCAAGAGAGCTGAAGGCAGAGTAGAGATGGGGAAGACAACCCCAAGAGAGAGAGCCAGACGTGAGTTGTGGCTTGACCTGAGAGAAGTGGACTTTGCAGTCTGGCAACGACACCGAGACCACTGTAACACTGGCCCTGCGGAGCAGAAGCAGAGAGTCAGAGGTAAAGCAAGAGCTGTCCTGACCAAAGGAAGAGAAGTCCCTAACCTGCAGGCCCGGTGATGCCAAACCGTGGGAAAGAAAGTAAACAGGGTGGCGGGAGACGCGAGAGGGAACATGGGTATAACGAGTACCAGAGATACAAGAAAGAACAGCAAGAGGGTCAGCCATGCCAGGACTTATCCTACTCGTCCCAGTGATCCAAGAAAGAACTGAAAGAGTGAAATCCATCACAGGACTCATCCTACTCGTCCCAGTGTTGCAAGAAAGAACAGAAAGAGTGAAACCCATCACAGGACTGATACAAGAAAGAGCAGAGAGAATGAGACTTATTACAGAACTCATCCTACTCATCTCAGTGATATAAATGAGAACCAAGAGAGTGAGACTTACTACATGACTCATCCTATTGATCCCAGTGATACCAGAAAGAGCAGAGAAACTGAGACTTATTACGGGACATTCCTACTCATCCCAGTGATACGAAGGAGAACCAAGAGAGTGAGAATCATTATCAGACTCATCTTACTCGTATCAATAATACACAAAGTGGCCAAGAGGATAAGAATAACTATTGGGTCTATTATACTTGCCCCAAAGGGAAAATAAGTAAACCAGAAAATGAGAATCCTGATATCGGACAGCTTACTCATCAGGAGCTAAGGGACCATAGGAGTATGGAAAACAGGAAAAAAGTAAAGAGAGATTCTATTTCCCCAGAGAAATTAGAGAAAGAGAGACTTTTAGAGACACTTGAGAAAAGCATAATAAGAGGAATTCAAAGGCCAAGAATGTAGAGGAGGAGAAAATTACAAGGTCAAGAGAAAAGGGAACCAAAGACTTGGAAAAGTCCTCTAAAGGAACTGAACAAGCTAATACAAGAGATAGCCAAACACGATCTAAGAATTATATATTAAGGCTGGTGAAGCTTATCCAGGGGAAGGGAGTCATTCTCCCAGACTTTGGTTGCTTAGTCTTAGTGGTAGGTTCAGTGCAGCATAGTTTTGGACGGAAGACAGACTGTTTGCTTTGGACTTCACAACCAACGACGAGCACCCTATTTAGTTTTGTTAGGCTGGAAAACCCACAGACCAGGCATAGTAAGGCCTTTTTACTTATTATTTCAATAAAACATAGCACAAATGCCAAAAACTGGTCTGTCTCGTTCTTCTGAAAGTAGAAAAATCTCTCCCAGAGAATCCTCTCCAAGGCTTCTCCATGAAACATGCAAAGAACACCTCTTGTTTTCTTGCACAGCAAATAGGTCTGTCAGCAGTATTCTCCATTTCCTGAGAGCTGTTCAATGGCCACTGGGAGCTCCTACTCAAGGGCAGCACAGGTAAGCCAGCTTACAGCTTTATTACATTTTGGGAGATTCCAGGTCTTTGATATAGCAGCAGGAAGGTTATCCCTGGTAACTCAAACTCCTTTAGACTTGAAACCAACCTGGACTGCTAGTATAGGTAGAGTACACCATATATATATTACTAAGATGATTTCATTTCATTTGATAATTTAATAATCAGTCAATAAAAACATTCTCAGTTTGACATGAAGGTATAGTTTCATATTAACAAGACACCATTATATATGTAATTCTATTTAAAACACATAATAAAAGGCGGCAGGAAAATCTTTCGCAAGAATATCTTGAAGCCCCTCCAGGCATGGCTGGATGGAACCTCACCATTAAACCATCTTCACGCAGGTTTCCAGGCGAGCATAAGTACGATGGATCATAGCTTTAGGATCCATTTGATCATTCAAAAACATCTACCAATCACTAAGACCAGGCTGTACGCAGTGTTTGTGGACCTGAAGACAGCCTTCAACATCATCCCTAGGGGGCAGCTGTGGGAGACACTTCAGGCCAGGAGCATTCCAGATAACCTTTTGAAGCCAATACAGCGACTGTATTCTAATAATACTGCAGTAACTGATGGAGCCTGGAAGGGGACGTAACTAAGACTCTGGAAGTTGAAAGTGGGTGCGCCAAGGATGCGTTTTGCCACCCCTGTTATTCTGTATTTACATAGACTCTATCATTGATGCTCTACTGGCTGCTAATTCGGATCCACCTAGGCTTGGGGGTGATAGGATGGCCACTTTTCTTCCACGGATGATGCTGCATTGTTGTTCACATCCCCAATGGGGTTATAGCTGGCGATGGAATGTTTTGAAAGTAGCTGCAGGGACCTTGGGCTGGAGATCAACACTAGTAAGACCAAATCGATGTCTTCGGTCCAAGGAACCCTAGAGCTAGGGGTTTGAACGTGATGGTGGTACGCACTGTTGGACAAGGTGCAATCGTATGACTATCTGGGCACCTGTATCTCATCAGGGGGCGGGTGGTTGCAACTGCTCACAAAGGCCAAGATCACGTTGAAAAAAAACAGTGGGGCCTTGAAAAGTTATTATTTCAAGCACGGCGGAAGAGCAATTAAGCCAGTCCTCGCATTGTACAATGCCCAAGCTAAAGCTTCTACTATCTTTGGGTCCGAGGTCTGGAGATATGTAAACTCTTGTTGAGAAGACATTTCTTAAGAACATAATATTTGTTCCACAAATCATGCTGACAGCAGCAGTAAGGATGGAGTGTGATATAGGCCCAATGGGCGATAAAGCGGAAATGAGACCCGTTTTTTTACTGGCTGAGAGTCTAGGGAACTATGGGCCTGGCCAAGTATCGAAGATGCTCTCACTTATGTAATGCCCCCTAGAGGTTCTTATAAAGTCCTGTGGTTGCGCCATGTGAGTAAATGGCTCTCTGTGTTGGGCTTAAGTATATTCTGCGAAAGCCAGGAAAACAATGCTCCTGACTGCTAAACTACTGGTGAAGACAGCCTATCAAAGATATAGATGAAATAAATTCATTCTAAATAGCTCAGCGTCAGCTAGTGGACCAGAGTATATGAGCCAACAAACCACTACCAGGCTACAAGGATTATTTGGATGTTATAGTCCCACCTTTACTCTGGCACTATTTATCAGGTTTTCGTTTGGGCACTCCTTTACTACCAACTGGGACAAAAGTCTGAACAAAAGATGCCCAATTTGTGATGACGAGAAGGAAAACTTGGTTAATCTCTTGCTCTTTTGTCATGGTTTAAAGGAACTTAGGAGAAGATAGTTGGACCCATTGTTTATTCTCCTTGGGGTGAGAACAACCAGAGCGGCTATGTACCAATGCAAAACTGTACTTGAATGATATTAAAACGTACTTGTCTCTTGCAGATGGCAAGTCCTTTCTGCTCTAAGCTACTAGGAGCCGAACAATCTTCAGTTTGCAGACTATCAATGGGGGTAGAGCGGATACAACTCTTTTGCCTATACAGGAAAGGAGTACTACTTATCCCTTCATTTTACTTAATTGTTCATAATTGAATGTATAATTTTGACATTTCCATTGGATTTCATTTGTACCAACTTACATGTATTGTCATGCGGCTAATATTTTCCTGCCCTGCCAAACTGCCTTTTGTTTTTGTTTCCTTTTAATCTAAATGCAAATATTATATTGTTGTGGTGATAAACTCAATTGTATGTGATGTGTTCAGCCTCGGACGAAGAGCACATAGCTCGAAACACGTGTCACTCTGACCCTTCAATTAATTAAATACATGCAACTTAAGCATGGACTATTGTCATTTGTGCGCAGTGTGAATGCAACCCTTGGTTTGTTAAAATGGATGTGCAGTGCTGGGCAGTATCTATTCTGCTCTTCTGTGCTTCTGCTTCTCGTGGTATACCTGTTACTGGTGTAATGAAATTAATCAAACAATCCATTTATGACACTTGCTAATAGCTACTCAGCTCTATTTTTACTAAAAGAATCTATGGGGCTAACTGCATTTTCCCCTTAGCGGCTCAGTGACCTGCTTATTTGGTATTCAGCATTCGCGCTGAATTATGTAGAGCCGTTGCCAACCGGGTCACGTGGGACAATACTCCGCTATGGGCCAACTCTGTGTTTGCGATGCCATATTGGAATGGAGAGGGTTCTACTTCTTCTCCATTGTAATGTACGCATTTCGGAAGGCTGGCGGCTCCATATAAGAGCTGCTTCTTCGATCACGGCTTATTGCTTTATATACAATACCCGGTGTAGCTGACCAGGAAAAGAGTTTACATTTTTATTTGGAAAAATATGTATGTATTTTCTTATACATGTCTATGAGTGTGCCATCTGTGTATTATAGTGGTATAAGTGAATTAGTGTGGCAAAGGGTAATTTAACTACTTATAAGGGACCTTGATGTGTGTAGCTGTTCTTTCAAGGCTAATCGTCGGTGGCTAGCAAAGTCAAACATAGTCATGGCAACTAATGCTTGTATCTCACAATTCACTCACTGTACCCTTAGATACCATTACATTTGGCATTAGCTAGAGAGCACGTGCAGATGTAGTTGTGGCAACTAATGCTTACATATCACATTGCAGTCGCTATACCCATTGATACCATTACATTTTTTTGGGTGCAATTCTAACTGGTCTGAGTTCCCATAGGATTAGACGTAATCTTAACTTTAAATCCAGAAAATTCTTTTAAGTATGTCAAATACTTTGTTGGTTGTACACAAATGCTCTTTGTCTGTTTCAATGTTTGATTCTTAAATTGTATATGGCAAGTATTAGCATTGTTTAACAATATCAATTGTATCAATTATTAGTCTGTTTTATGAACTTTTTAATAGGAACTTTTAGTAGTTTTATCTTGGATTATTTATGAAATGATATACGTATTGTAAATTTATTAAAGTCCCTTTGAACTATAAACAAATAAAGATAAATAAAAAACAAATGCTGATCAGAAAATTAGACTTCTTCCTGCGAGCAGGCTCAAGTACCAAGATAAGACGTTCTGAATCATTAAAGGAATGTCTCTTAGAAGGCACAGGAAATTTAACTGACTATAGCATTTTGGAAGGGGTTTGCAACATCGGCTGCGTTGCATCAGAGTGTGAGCAATTGAACAGTGGAGAGATCAATGAATTGGATGGATCAGTAGGTAAAAGTGTGAGGGCTCTATATCTGCAATCAATTTTGCGAAAATTCCAGGATCACCTTCACAGTTAATTGAACTTTCCTCTAGTAATATGGCGCAAGGTCCAGACGCTAGTGGGCATAAAGCAATGCACCACACATGAAGGAAAGCATACAATTTGATTAAGCTATCATCACCCTCTATCTCGGCATTGAACTCTATACTTAGTGCCTCAGTGGAACTTTATGAGAACATTTGAAGACCATACGTTAATTTTAATTGAGTGTCAACGTAAAAATAGTAATTGGGCCTACTCAACTAAGTCAGCTACAGTAGTAATGATAGATAAGCAGGTTGGGGCAAGTGGAAATGTATTGTGTGTGCACAATAATGCTGTAAAAGAAAGGAACCGTTAACAACTGAGTGGATAAGACAGGAGGAAGCATATGTTGAAAGTAAACCTAGAAAGGAACTAAAGAAATCTAAAAATGGCTGAAAAAAATCAACTGAGGAATAACTCTTGAAAGTTCCTCAGGAACCTACACTTCACAGATTAAGAGGCAGCTAGTGTGAATGTCACACTTGTTGGCCCTGAAGAGGTTGTTGGAGAATTAGTTAAACAAAGCTCGCTGTTATACAGACATCGAGCTATCCAAACCAAAATGGAGCCTATAGAGTGCATTGATCTAACAAGAACTAATTTAGTTGGCGAAGCACCATTGAAAACCCTGCCTGTGAATCAAAGCTGACCCACCCTCAGCAGCCACAATTTCAGACAAGGCAGTGCAGCCTATACAGTTGTCAGATGATCAAGATAATTTGATCATACACAGCGAATCATCAACAAAAGGGTTGGGAGTGCAACAGAGCGTGTGCTGCACAATAAAAGATATCTCTGACACAGAGAGGGCCGGGGAGATATAGAGCAAAATCACAACAAGAATGTTGAAAGACCCCCTAAGGTTCTTGGAAAGGAGTGCTTGGAGCCTGTTTTTCATATGACGAAGAAATACAATCTCAAACTAAATCTGACAGGAAGTATGTTACCAACTGGGAATCGGGCAGAGAGTCTGAATTCCAAACCTAATGTGACAGAGCGTCAAACACAAACTGATACTCTAAAGTATGTAGAGTCGTCGCTCACAAGCCCCTCTTTGCCAATGGGGGAGGAAGGGGAGAGAGATCGTCTCATGAACATATTTGGGCTAGAGTGAAAAAAAAAGTGTATAGAGACGAGTTGCCTGAATCTGATCCCCGCTCTTAAACTCACACCCCCTATAACTGGCAGATCGATCATCAGTGGGTGGTATTTCAAAGGCAAAAGATGATGTTGAAGAAAAAACTTAGGCCACATCTGAATCTGGATATTGTATTAAATCGCACAAGTATTTTGAAGTTGTTGCAAGAAATTCCAGAATTAGATGGGGTTTCAACCTCAGACATAGATTACATTATTTTCCTGGATGAGGTACGAGCGTTTATTGTGAAGGATAGATGATACTCATGTCCTAGTTTGGAATACGAGAGGATTCCATAGTTTCCTTAAAAATTAGGAACAATCTCAAATCTTTGTTCCTTGTCCACTGCTGAAATAGAGGCAGGTTTCTCCCACATCTCCAATACAGGGGCCTCCACTGCCACATTGAAGGGCAGAAGCGTCTCTTTCTTGGGGGTATTGTCCAGAATATCGGGAAGTTCGTACTGAAACTTGAGTCTGGATGGAGCAGAGAGCCGCAGAGTACTGGCCACCTTAGCCATCAAATGCTGGGAGGCAGCTTCAGGGTTTCCTTGGGTGGGAGCTGGCAAAATGTTCATTTAAGGGGAGGTATTGAGTCAACTGGCCCCTTGCAGGTCCTCTGCCAGGCCCAGTAAACCCTCACCTTCCCTGTAGAATTCTTCTGGGGAATTCCTCACCTCCCTATAACTCATAGGTTCAAGCCCAAAGGGGACCTGGTCGCCCTCCTCGTCATAGATGTTGTATATCTTTGATATGAAGGTGTCCATATGGATTGGGGAGTAGTCCCACTGATCCGCATTGTTCACCATGCTGGTCGGCGCCGGGTCACAGCTCCCAAAGGCGCGGCCACTCGGCGCCGAGAGACTTCAGTCTTTTCTGGTCTAGGCCCGAGTCCTTCGGTGTGCAGAATTGGTCCCGATAGGGTACCCTTTTGATCCAACATCTTCAGGTGGAAGATTTCCCATTCCTCCGGCATTGAGGATTGGGTTGGAAAAGGTAGCTGTGCCGGCCGCTCAGGGGAATCCCTTCTTTTCTTGTGTTGTGGTGGCTCTTCTTCTTCAAAGAGGAAGATGAATGTCAGTGCGAAGACTCACTCGGGAGCAGGACCCCTTCCGATGTTTCTTCTTCTTGGTCTCCTCTTCCTTGCGTGGAGTCGCCCGTTTTTCGAAGCGTTGTTCTGTGTCAAGTGACCTCGACCGAACCCACAGAGCCTCACCCTTCATCTTGCAGACGAATGTGAAGATCTTCACTGCCCTTTAAAGGAGGGCCTCTGGCTGCATGGACTGGCACGACCCGCAATCTTGGGTGTCCTGGCCATTGCTCAAGCAGTAGAGGCAAATCTGGTGCAGATCTGAGACAACTGCCAGCCGCAATCTGCACACGGCTTGAAGGCAGAGGCCTTTGACGGAGTAGGCATGGCGTCAGCAAAATAATAGAAAGCTTGACGAGCGTGTTCCCAAGTAGTGAACAGAGTGCGTGGAAAAAAGGAGGTCACAAGGCCCGGCACCACAATATATACTGATCCCGCCATCATGTCAGGCATGGGGAGCATAGAGACGTTGGGCAGAGCTGACGCAAAGTAACGTTGTGCCCTTGGCAGCAGAAAGGTTTCCAGAGAACAGCTGGAATACAGATATCATAGATGAGGAATCCGTGGAAGGAAATAATCAATTTGAAATACACCTATATTTGTTTATTAAGTAGCCTAGTATTGTGATACATTCTTCTATACAAAAGGCATGAGTTTCAAAAAAGTTAACTACTAAATGCCACCAAATCATTTGCAATTAAAAACAAAAATTCTCCATAATTTCTCTGGTTTCCAAAAATGTCTTTAAGTGCTCAAATGTTACAGTTTGTTTATTACAGCATATTTGCTTGCTTTTAGAGTACATAGTCATGCGCTTATATGCCGAACATGTTTTTTGCAAGGTGTACGTATAGAGAATTGTATTATCCTGTTCATTAAACCTAGAATTCCCATTCATGCATCTTCGTCTGCATTTTGCAATCATTATTAATTTTTCTGAAACCACAAATTATTCATACAGCATATTTTTACCGTTGGTGGGAGGTGTCTTTGGGGTTGTTGGTGTCTTTGCAGGTATCCTGGTAGCATTGGCAGGAGTCCTTTGAGCCATCGATGGTGATGACTTGGCATCTGCATTAGTCCGGTCACTTTGAGGCTCCACACCCTAAGACAAAAAGGATAGAGTTAAATGGTGACAGGATTGTCCTTGTGCCCTGATGTATAAGAAAGGAGAACACCACCCACCCCCTTTGAAAGATACTTCTGTGCAATCCCATTTTCGTCACACTATCACTTTTTTGTATGGTACATTCTGTCAGATTTCTTTCACTTCTAAGGGATGTAGGAATGGGCACTATTATTATCCAATGTAATAGTATTCAATGTATCAACATCTGAAGGTTGTCTTGCAGAGTGGGCCATGCTAGGATTGGAACCTATGTACTGCAGCGTCAACACAGCTATCTTGGGTGAGTGCCTAATTTGCTAAGTTATCTTGCTGGCTCTTACCATCTATTGCAAGACTTTGCAGAAAAATTATGAAAAGTTGTGAAAAGTGCTTACTATAATATCACCTAATAAGTTACGGTTGTACAAGTTACTCATTGTAGTGACTCTTTTACATTTGGGGCCTCATCACGAGTTGGGTGGTATCCCGTTTGGGATACCACCCAACTTTATTAGCGTTACAGCCCACCCGTCCGGCGGCAAATGTTATTCCCCATTGGGTCCCAATATGGAATTTTTGCTGCAATTACCACCAGTGGTATTACTGCACAGTAATTGCGCCGGAAATCAGCATTTCAAAGAGGCATGTTTACCCCTGCTTCTGAGCTAGGGGTAAACAGGTGAAAATACTCATGATTGGGCGGGCCCTTAAATGCAGCGGTAATCCCGTTACCGCCACATATAAGGGCTACCGCTTAACTCGTGATGAGACACTTGGTCTTTAGAACCCTGTGATCCATACTAATGTGATATCCGTTACCTGGGGACGGGACAAGAGCATAGCACACCAAAACCTCTTCAAAAGACCATATGCAAGCCTGGGTCGTACATGTGTGGCAATGCATGTTCCCAGATCTGCCCCCTATATATCTGCCTGCTTTGTCTATCTAGGAAAATAGCAATCCTCTTATTAGGAGCAAAGGGAAGGTTGCATGGAGGAAAGAGGACTATGGACTAGGAGTACATGAGTCAGTAAAGTGGCTAACTTGTACTTACTTTTACAAACCATCCTCTGTGCTCCATATTTTTCAGAAACTACCCATTCAGTCACTACCCTCGGATAAGCAGTACATGAGGGACTCAAACAAATAATGTTCATAGGAACAGCTTGTCCTAACTGGCTACCCAGTAAAGCATGAAGGCTTTACTTTCAAATGGTTTCAAAATGATCAAAGCTATGCAGGCCACCCTGTACGAATCGGATGTATTTGATTGCCTTTAGAAGGCATCAATAAGGGGTCACTAAGGCTTCACAGCCTATGATCAAAAAGATTCAAATGTCAGCACTATGTGGTGTAATGCAAGATGAACACCCAGACAAATGTTGTCCTATATGTTACATGGAAATGTAAAGTGCCCCAGTGTTTATTGCGAACATATACTTTGCTGGTATTACTAAAATATACCCTCATGATGTTCTAAATATAATGCGTTGCTTATGTCTTAAGATAAGCACTGATTACTGTGATAAAGGATAACATGTAAACAAATACACCATTTTAATAATGACTCAATTGAGTCTACTAAATGGCTGAAATTGGTGTTTCCAAATGGGGACACCTCTGACTTCCTGAGGTAACATGCAACTGTGACTGACCACCCTCTGGGTACAGCATTTAATGTTACAGCTCCCCTTGTTGAAATAAATGGAAAAGGATGCTGAACGAGTGAGGCGTGGGGGAATTTGATCCCAGGAGGACTGATGTCCCAGTCAGCCAGTGTGCAATATGCTGTAGCCCTCTGAAGCCCTATTACCTTTGGCTGCTTCATTGGTGCAGCACCCTGGTCCACTGCTGCCTTCGTACAGGCACTGTGTGCCGCTGTATAGAATAGCAATAGATCACGACAACTCCTGGCCAGTGCATAGACGGGAGTGTTAAAGAAAGCCCAGTGTGGAGGTTTAGTCTTGCGAGATACCGGGCCACGGACAGCGGCCCCTGTCGTAGAATTCAGAGCGCGGACTGTGCAATGAGCACACGCACCCCAGCACTCTTCCAGAAAGAGACTGAAAGACTGACGAAATCATTAGGTATATGGTTAAATCTTCCCCCAGATTATTATCCCTTGTTTATGCTGATAATGCTGTCACAGTGAATCAATTGGGATTAGCCATCCTGCTGTATCATTGAGGTGAATAAAGCCATAATCTTCACCAAGGCCCATTGTCATCTTTACAGCCACATCATAATTGGCGAAGAGGAGTAGGACACAAACCCACTGTGGACAAGATGCAGGGTGTGATACCACCCCCAGCTTTCCTACAATCACCAGGTAGGTCTGCAATACCATGACCTCAATGGGACCCACTGTTCTAGACATACCTGGAAGCAGTGGGAGGAGTGTCATGCTGCTAAACGTACTCAGCGTAGAACAGCAGAGAATTTCTGCAGGGTTGAAGCCAAAGGTCATACATGACAATGCGGATGACGCATACAAAGATGTGGTGCAGAGGATTGTGAAGCAATGTAGAGAACCTAGTACAACACAGGATAAGATTCACAGCAAGAAGCAGGAACCCGCGGAACCAGTAGATGACTAGGTAACCAAGATGAGAGAGTTAGCTGCGTTGACTGCCTTCGAAGATACTGCAGGAAAAAGGATTTGTGACATGTTGATGGTACACACTAACAGGAAATTGCAGGATGAATGTATTATGGAGAAAGAGCTGCAGCTAGACAAGGCTATTCAAATTGCCAGGTCAGTGGAGGAGACATTGTGTAGAAGCAAAGAATTGGCAGGAAGTCTGCCAGTACCGGGTGCACATGCCATGTAGTTCAAATGGCCACACAGCGATAGCTTGTAAATAGTGAGGTTAGAAGATGACTGTGTCTGTGATGAACGAAGATGCGAGAGACGGGGAGTTGTCAGATTAAGATGGGAGAACCACTATAACAATGTTGAATTGTGAGAAGTCCCGAAGGAAAAACCCACACTGCATAATCATGGTGGATAGAAACGAGACAAGACTGATGGCTGACTCTGGGTCAGACCTAACAATATTACCTATTTGCACGTACAAGGATATGGTCAGCAGGGACAGGGTAGGAGTGAAGAGGACGAAGCACAAGCCCAATGTCTTTGCAGGTGCCACAGTGAGTCTGTTGGTGTACATCCACAGTACCATTGAATTCAAGAACAGAGTGACGTAGACCAGGGTTTATTTTTCAGAGGAGGACCCAGCTGTGTTAGGGTGGGATGACCATGTCAAATTGAACATCAGGCTGGATCCCAGCTCAGCAGACCAGGTATTGTTGGTGAATGCAGAAGGAGCGTCGGTGTCCAGAGAAGAATTTCCCTGGTTATTTTTTGAAAAAACACTGGAGAATAAAGAGCTATGACCACAAGATCATGTTGAAATACAACGCAGTTCTGTTAAAGCACAAGGTGAAACCAGTGCCAGTGACGGCGAGGGGAGTCCTAAAGGCACAATTGAAAGGATGTTGAAGGATGGTACAATCAGGAAAGTAGGATCATCTGAATGGCTGAGCCCAGTGGTCCTTATAAAAACAGCACCTGGGTGATATCAGAGTGTGCCTCAATCTGCGCAGCTTGAATCAGGAGGTGATCACAAACAGCTACCCCCTCCTAAGCATAAACAAGCCTCATCCTCATGATGAAGGAAGCCAAGGTGATCTCTAAACTTGATATGAAGGACGGATACCACCAGATCAGACTACATAAGGAATTGAGGCCCCTCACAGCATTCATTACACCATTCGGCACAAATCAATGTACCTGCATGCCGATTGGGTTTTCCTCTGCGTCGTCAGCCTTTCAGCAGATAATGGACTCTCTGCTGCGTAATATGGGCAATGTGTCTTATTTTCAAGACAAAATCTTGATCTACGCTGAGGATGTTGAGACAGATGATGTCGTATTATGAAAGGTTCTCACCAAATTACAGGAAGCTGGAGTGGGGCTATGCTACGACAAAAGTAGTGTGGCCGTGCTACAAGATTTCGAGGGAGGGGATCAGCCTGAAGGGGAACTTGTTACAGGCAATCGTGAGAGCCCCAGCGCCGGCAAACAAAAAAGAACGGAGGTTGTTTTTGGTCCTCGCAGAATACTATGCTAAATTTGCTCAGAGGTTCTGAGAGGCCACTGCACCACTGACGGAATTGGTAAAGAAAGGGGCTGAGTACAGCTGGCACCAAGAGCAAATTAAGGCATTTGACGAGGTCAAAGAGCACATTATAAACGCCCTGTGCATCCAGCCGTTCAATCCACTGTTGAAGACCATCATGACAACTGATGTCAGCGTGTGTGACCTGGGGGTACCCTAAAACAGAAGAAAGGCGATGCAGAACATATTGTGGTGCTCGCTTCCAAGGCTGGGCAGTGGAATATTTCTGAACATTTGTATGGGGCACATAATCTCAGTTGGTGACAGACCATAAGCCATTAATCCACATACAAAGTCCAGGTGTGGCGAAAATGTCCACACCCCAGCTGGCCTGCATTGCTGCTAAACTGCAGGAGTACACCTTTGAAATTATACACATTGCGGGATGGAAAAATGCCCAAGCAGACTGCATGTCCCGATTACCGGAAACGAGAGACGCAGCAACTGACTTTCTCAAGGATGAGTGTGTAGTGGCATCCATAGGCAACCTCAGAAGTAAAGAGTTTCTTGAAATGAGTGAAGGGCATTGGAAGTAAAGAGTTTCTTGAAATGAGTGAAGGGCATTGGAAAGAAGAATTGGCTAGACACTCAACTATTGCAAAACTGACGAAATGGGCCAGAAAAGAATGGCCTCAGGAGAGAATGATACCGGAAGGCCTTAAGCCATACTGGTAGGTGGCCGTTGAAATATATGAGACGGAAGGTTTAGTGATGAGAGGCGATCAGGTCATACCATCCGTGGGGATGCGGAAATTCAAAACATGACGAGGCGGCGCCTGTTGATGAGTTGGCATGGACCAGGAAAGACGAGTCATGCCAGAGAGGTGTCACAAGTGCCTAAACAGCGATAAGAGGTTAAAGGGTAGGCAAGCACCTCTGATTCCAACCGAGATACCGGAATGAGTAGGGAACAAGCTGGGGTTAGACTTCATTGGCCCCCCTCGAATTGAGGTCACATGAACATAGATACGGAGTGGTCCTGATTGACTATCTTTACAAATGGGTGGAAGCCGAATTTATACTTGACAAAACAATGTCCACTGTCGTGGGTGTTCTCACTGCAATTTTCCAGAGACAGGGCTTGTCCAACGAAATAGTAACAGACAACGGCGCGAAGTTAGTGTCCAGAGAAATGGAGAAATTAACATTCTGCAAGTAAAAGCGCCATTATATCATCCCCAGGCTATTGGACTTTTGGAAAGACCCAACAGGTTCATCAAGGAAGCGTTACAACAAGCAATCGCATCAGGAATAGACCCATGCAGAACTGTCAAGGAAGCCATAGCTCCCCATCGGCTGACCCCCAATGGAACTACCAATGTGTCCCCTTTTGGCATGCTGAGTGGGTGAAGAGCAGCATCCACACTGATACCTCAGTGGTTGTCAATGGTGAGGGAAGACAGGACAGTGGACATGGAGGAAGTGGTATGATGAATCAGGAAAAGCAAAGTGAAAATGAAGAAATGGAACGAAAGGAGCAGGGCTGTTCAAACCAATGAAGTTCAAGAAGGCGATTTAGTTAAAATTAAGTTGCTCCTCAAGGATCCTACAACAGAGTCTAAGTACAGCAGGCCCATCAGTGTTATGAGGAAAAGAGGCACGAACCATGTATGCACCGAAGATGGGAAGAAATGGAACATGGAGCAAGCGGCCCTGTTCGAGAAGAGGGCCACGGCGCTCATTGAGGCAGGGTGTAGAGTACAAGCGATCAGAGAAAACAGAAGAGCCCTAATGAGTCGAGTTGTGATGGACTAGGACAAGAGAAGGGTGCCATTCCTGAGAGTCCTAGAGGTCGTGGAGAGGTGCAAAATGCAGAAAGTGAAATACAGATGGAACAGAGAGAGGAAATGGAGATGATTCTGCAGGAGGAGGAGAGCAGAGAGAACTGACCTCAACATGAGAAGAAGAGACCTGCATGGTTTGCAGATTTTGTGATGGAGTAGTACCAAGCTGCTCAACAAAAGGAGATGTGTGGAGATTTGTTCTCGAGAGTCTGGGCCACCGTCTCTCATGATATTGTGCAGCGTGCGCACGCGCAGCGGCCCGTGACACGCCATTCAGAGTGCATGCTGTGCGATGAGCACATACACCCCAGTGATGCTCCAGAGAGAGACTGAAAGACTGGGGAAATAATTAGTAAATAGTTAAATCTTTCATGCAGATTATTATCCCTTGTTTATGCAGATAATGCTGTCACAGTCAATCAATTGTGATGAGTCATCCTGCTGTCTCATTGAGGTGAATAAAGTCATAACCTGCACCAAGGCCCGTTGTCATCTTCATGACCACAACACCCAGTCCGGTAACAGTACCTGTGCACCGAAGGTAAGTGCCTGTTTGTCTCTATGAAAAAGAAATGGAAAATGAAGATCCATGATACCACTGCATGCATATTAGCCCTGGGCCACTGCTCCTGAAACAGCTCAGATGAAGAGGAAATGGCCAGGCTTCTATGGTGTGCCTCACACACAGAAGAAGACGTGAGATTGCTGTCTTCTCATAATGCCCTCCCCTCTGTGCTTCAGGCGCCCTCAAGGAAAAAAGTGCTCTGCAGTCCTTCTGTGAGTAAAGAGGGCTGCTCTTCCAGCTGGTGGCCTGGGTGTATTTTTAGGGAAGAAGCCTCTCCCTGGAGACGTCTTATGGTATCAGAGGTGCTTCCTGCACCAGTGAGAAAGTTTCACCTCTTCTTGCTGATTTGCTTCCTGCATTGTTCTTAGGGGAGTGAAATAAGACACACAAAAATCAAGCTGCAGTCGCAATGGGCTAATCTTTCATGCTTTGGGCTTCTGAGCTTGCGCCCCGGCGTGGATCCGTTCAGCGGCAGACTTGGGCGTGCTACTAATCAGAGAGTGTGTGTGTGAAGAAAAAAATTAAAAATAAATGAACAGACCCCTGAAGTGTGACACATACTGCTCTGGTAGCGAGAAGGGATGTAAGCCAGCAGTTTCTCCCTGGAGCCTAGCCTGCAGGGTTCAGCAGGGAAGTGTGTATAAAAAAATAAAGAATCCCTGTAAGTGCTCCACTACCTGTGTGGGAAATATTTATAAACCTCACTGACCCTGCTGCCCTGGTTACCCAACGTAAATGGTCACAGAGAACACAAAATGATATATAAGGCAACAAGCCTCTTTGGGCCATCACACTTGCATTGACAACAAGATACTCATCCCCTTCTATTTTCTGGAGGGTGTTTGGCATTAGAGAAGGACCACGGCTTGATCGAGTTAAAGGAACTGTAAGCTTCAATTTCTTTATTCTAATTAGCAAGGCCTGCCTGAAAAAGAAAACACTGAATTACTCTGAAACAAAAGGGGAGGGGCTGTGTGGGTTCCCAGTGCCCCCAGCCTGGACAAGGCCACTTTATAGAGAAAACCACCACAGCATGCAGCAAAAAACCACCAGGTAGCCCTGCAACCCTTATCCTCAATATTCTTCAGTTGAGGATTTATGTGTGCCTGCCTGCCGCCTCTCTGCCAGCGGTCAGCACTGCACTATCCCATTGAAATGATCTACAAAAGGGAGCCGAATTAGCTACTCAGGCTGGTAGCATCAGACAGAAAGAATCTATTAACAGAAGAAAGAAACTGCAAGACCTCCAGTGCCTGATCCTTAGAAGAAAAATCCATTGCCAGGAAACTGCAACAGCCCACCGGACATCATCACAGCCAACCAGCAGCATCCCCCAGAAGTTCCATTGCTGTCCAGTATATCCAGGAAGCAGATATTGTGGAGGACATGTAAGCCTGTTCCCTCTTTAATTCCAGCTGCCTTTTAGGTAGAATAGACTTTAGGAATAGGGTTTTGTTAAACTTTAGTACCGGAATGATCTGGTCCTTTCTCTGCCTTCGGGGTCTGCGACTGAGAGAACATACATCATAAGGGACTGTGCACAGAAGAAATAGTTAGTGAATGTTGATCATTTGTTCTCTGTTTTATGCAAAATATGGTGAAGCATCAGTTGGGTTTATTTGTTTTCAGGAAGTACATGCTATTTATGGTTCTTTACATACATACTTCGTTCTTTATGGTTATTGTTTACATCTCAAACAGTTTACCTGAGCACCGTGCCTTTCTTTCGTACTGTTAAAGTTTTACAAGATGCTACCTTGTAAGTGACTGCTTTGCCCGCCACCCAGTTTGATAAAAGTGATACTTCAAACAGACCCCTTTAAATTGCTACTATTGTCTTGTGTAGTCTTCCATGCATTGAAAAATGCCATTGCTCGTTTGTTTTCATTACTGCATTGTAATACCGTAAATGAGTTTTGCAGCTAAAAGAAGGATTGTGGAGCTTGGTCCTTCTATCCACCCATGGTAGACACACTATACTAGTCAATGCCCAAGGCACTTGCTTTGTCCTTGATAGTTCCACACCCACTTAGCCCCCTAATACACATATGGGCCAAGTATGCAGGGATGCTCCATGAACAGTAGAGTCCACCTCCTGGCATCCTTCCAACTTACAAGATGTGAATGTATTGTCTATCATTTGGGGCAGTTGATTTTCCAAGTCTCTTACGGGTTCCTTTTCATACCGGCCCAGAGATTTCACCTTAGAGCACCACCACGCCAGGTACCCATCTAGCGTTTCACTTTGAAGAATGAAAAGTTGCATTTGCAACTCTCAACAATGCTTTAAACTATCTAGTAAGAAATTGTGACTTTTAATATCTTCTGCCCTTCACTAAGATGCGCACGTCCGTGTCTCACACATCCACCTGCCACCCTATGAGGTACGTTTTAGGAAAAACAGTCAAGTGGATGTTTGTGTTGCTATGAAACTTGAACGTAATCTTTGGAAGAAAAGAAAGATGAGGCTAGATAGCTATCTTGTGCCAGTAAAGTCTTTTGCATGGTCCCTCAAATGCGATATTTTCCTTAACCATTCTTGCAGATGTGACTGCCAGCAGAAAGGCAGTTTCCACCAGATACATTTGAGATTCATTAATGCTACGGTTACGAAATGCTTGCTTGCAAACTCAACCAGTATGATGTTCAACTCCAATACAGGGTGAGGATGCTTGATCGGAGGGAAGAGATGTAGTCCGTCAAAAGGCCTCTTGACCAGATGGTTGGCTGCAGAAAAGGATTCACAATCAGAATGTCTGGAAGTCATGATACTATTAGACAGGAGTGAATGGGTTGCTTTGCCTCAAAACTGCGTGTCCAACTGAGGGCTGTGTTACTGGATCAGAACCACACATTTTGTTTCTGGATGCAGGGGATGCTACCTGGCATCCAACTTTTTTGGATGGGTTACCAAGAATAAATGATAGGGCAGATTGCTTTTGTTACAAACTTCAGCCTGAATTGTGAAGGTCCATGCATTGGCTTGACCATCGGGAAGGGGCAGTAGCCGGAATCCATGTCATAAAAGCGGAACTGCTGGAAGATGAAGCCCAAAATCATATCAGTCGTCCAGAGGGACCAACTAGAACCGGCTGCAGAGCTTTCGTGGGAATCTGTGGGGCTGGCTTTGGCACAGAGGAACAAGCTGCCCCCAATGCCTACCATTTTTATTGGTACAGGAGACAGGGTCGAATGTGAAGTTGCAAGTGGGGGTAGCTTCAGACCCTTAAGAGGTCACAGGCATACTCCAATCATAGTTTCAGAGGTCATGAAACAACAATGTTTTCCAAACATATGTTCCTCCAATGGTACCTTCTGGGCTGGTGCTGGCGGGGGGACCTTTTTTGTCATGCAGGGAGAGAGGCCAGTGCAGCATGTTTCTTGGCTGGTATTTGGGTATAAGCAATGAGAGGGAGACTTCCGAAGAGGACTCTGTTCCCAGCAAAAACCATGTGTCAACATCTGATTGCTGATTCAGTAGGGAAATAAAGCCTATTGGGTAGCATGAGGCTGAGTACCAAGATACTATTTGTTCAAAGGGATTGGGGTTTGATAAGACTAAGCTTATGCTCCCCTTGGAGTGTGTTCTACTCTCCACAACGGGTCATACAGATTGTTCATCCCCTTACTTTCTGCTCAAATCAGACACAGGGACGAAAACCCCTGGAGCCGAAGAAAACCATGACTGCTCTTCAGGCACCTCGTCAGGCAGCCCAGTAAACAGTCCCAAAGGTGTAGTTGTGGTCGTGCAGGGTGTCTCTGTGTCTCCAATTGTGAAACAATTGTGAGGAGGAATAGTTATGGGAAACATTTCAGTAGGAAAACCTGAGGACCTTTGGTGCGCCTGCAACCAAGAGATGGGCTAGCCCAGTGTATTTACAGCAGTGGTCTGAGCCCTTGGGAAATCGATGGTGACCGCAAAGTGAACTGTCTCAGACTAGCCCCATTAACCCTACAGAGTCCTCTGAGTAAGCACCCAGAATACACGCTTATACAGTAAACCAAGGCTGCTGAAACAATACCATAGGGAAACTTTGGTGCAGGGCACGCCTAGGTCCTTAGAGTGATGTCCAGTAGATTACAATGTTTTAGGGTGTTTAGGCACCTCTGGACCCTTGGACCAACCGTAACCATGGATATATGTGGCCAGGGCAGGATAAAGGGTGAGGACTTGGGGACCGGTGATGAGTGTGAGCGCATCAACTGGGCAGGGTAGAAAGGAAAAACACAGGGCTTTTCTTCATTTTTTTCTCTTGCAGCTATGAAGTAGGTACAACTTTGTAGTTAGTGGAACAAACTCGTCCCACCTTTTATAGCTGGTAAGCAAATCTGTAAAATTCTGAGGGGATGCCAACGCTCTTTCCACCATTTCTGGCTAGAAAATAAGTGTGTCATAGAGATTGCATGATACTGACGAGTACCTGAAGAGAGTGTTGGTTAGAACAGGTAAAAAGACAGCTGCATACATCACATTTGGAGGATGATTTCATAGGTGGTTAAAAGACCCAAGGAAGCCATGCACAAGGAAAAATGAAAATATATATAACTAATGGAAAAGAGAACACAGAGTGTGGTGGTTGGGCATCTGGCTATGAGGAGAAATTGAGAGTACACATAGGTCAGAGCAGGGTGTAGGCATTTCCTCCCCTGGTCACTTACTTTAACTGATTTTGCAAACTATTTTACCTCTAAAGTCTCTCTTCTTCACTTTGCTATGTTCTATCGCTTATATCTTTCTTTTCTAACTTTTTCTAACTCCTATTTGAACTTTATTCCTCTCCCTAAAAAAACCCTATCTCTACCCATTTCTCCCATATGATTTGTATCCTATTTCCCTTCCTCTGAAGGGTTCTTGAGTCACTGGTTTACACCACACTTTGCTACCTGTTTACTAGTCTATCCTCTGTCCACTTAACTCTAGAGAAACCGTGCTGGTGTCTGTTGCAAATTCTTTCTCTCATTATGCCACACTAAACTTTCTTCCATTCTTGTTGTTCTCAAACATTTTTCACCCCACTTTGTTATTCTTTCTAGTCTTCCTTAGGGTTCTCTGGATCCGTTCTTCAGCTGTACAGCTCTTTACTCACTGATCACAGGTGTTCACTCTTTTAGGCTACCCAGCAATTCTCCTATCTTCCTTGCCAACTTGCAGTCCTTAAAGTATCTGTCTTCGGCCCACCTCTTTTCTCCTTTTACACAATCCCTTTGTTGGCTATCATATCATCTCCACCTTCAATCTTTCATGTAATTTCTATTTTGATGATTCAGGGACTTTTCTTTCCTTTTCTTCTTCCCAGCATCTCTATTCAGTCTACTCATTCTGCTTATCTTCTTGTTATTCATTGCTGAAATGTGACTCATTCTCTTCATATTAATTCTTCTAAAACAGAAGTTTTATTCCTTTTTGCTATTCCTCCTTCATACCTCTCTTTTCCTCCTTTTCAACGTCCTCTTTCCTTTTATTCTGCAATCTTGAAGCTACTTCTAATTCATTGAAACCTTTGCTTTTCCATTATCATTTCTTACATTGCTATTCCTGCCATCTTTATAATGTATGCAAAGCTCATTACATGCAGCTAATTCCTCATCTCCTCCCTAATCTTTTCTCATCTTGACTATTGTTTCACTCCCTTGGTTGGTCTTCCTGCCTATCAACTGGCCCCTCTTCACTTGATCTGTAATTTCTCTCTATTTGTGTTCTTTTCTGCCTCTACTCTTGTGATTCTATAAATGCTTTGCTTACTTCTCTTACTGGGCTCCCTTTGATACTTGTCTTTTTTCCACTTACTTTGTATTTTAAGATGTATTAATGGAGTATTCCCTCTTTAGCTCTCTTGTCGCTGGCTGTAGGCCATCACGTTCTCTTCGCTCTCAATCTCACTTCCTTTCTGTAAATTTTTCCTTCTGAGACGTAAACACTGGAATCACCCACCTCTTTTGATTAGATCTGTTTCTTCTACTTTTCATTGGCAGCTTTAGCAATAATTTCTCTCTCGCTCTGGGTCATATTATAACTTCATTTTAATAATTGTCATTTATTTTTGTACAGCCAATAATTATGCACAGCACTTTGGTGAAAGCACTTAGAAAATCGAATAAAATATAAATACATACCAAACTTAAAAAAAGAGCAGTTAAAATGCATCTTTGAAATCAAACGTTTTTAGTGCCGTGGGGCACTAAATGTGATCTGATTTAGACAGATTCCTATCATTTGGATTGGAAACCCATGGTATGGGTCCGGTACCCTTAGATGTTGAGATGCATTTAAAGCATTTTTACAAGGTTAATGTTTCTCGCTGTGGGCCACAAATTGTGTGTCTTGTGACATGAGGAGATGTGATTGCTTTCTGAAATCAAAAAGCTTGAGGATACACACAAACCTTCTCGAAGTCACACCCTGCTTCAGAATTTTTCTAACCTGAGGAAACATTTAAAAGAAATTACCACTGCCTGAGCACAGAAATATTTTTCCAAACAATACGAAATATGGAGAGTGAGCTAACTATGACAGATCATATTATTCACCGCTTTTTATAGCATTACATCAATTATTATGCAATACCACCACTAAACACACAGCTGCTCTTGGATTCCTTTTTACAAGCCATCGTTATTTCCAAAACTACTGTTAAAGGTCTACAAGGGCTTAATGAACTGCTATCAGCCACTGAGGTAGTCAAGGCTATCTCTTCCCTGACTAATGGGAAAACAACAAGCTCAGAAGCCCTTCCTACTGCTCTATATTGCATATTAGTAGAGCCGCTGGCTCCCAGACTTACAGCGCTGTCTGCAGAGGCAAGGGAGATGGGACACTTACCAGCCTTCATGTCTAAAGCCAACATTGTAGTCTTCCATAAAACTAGGATGGAACTCCTTATGCTTTAGTTCTTATACACCAATATTGCTCATTAATACAGATACCAACATTCTGGCTAACTGCCTGGCAATGCAGCTAGGGTGACTCTTACCAAAACTGGCCCAGTAGGATCAGACAAGGTCTGTAGTGAAAGACACTCGTCTGACAATGCGAGGAGGTTGTCAAACTTGCTAACCAGTCTGAATGATCCAGAAGACGTGGTGTTCTCTCTCTGTCCGAGAAGACATTTGGCCACATCAGATGGGATGACAGTTGTGGTCTTTGCAAAGTTTATTTCTGGGGATATTTTTCATGTATTAAAGCTGCTCTACCACCATCCTAAAACAGCAAGAATTACAAACAGAGATGTTTTTACTCTTTTTCGCTACCTACGGTGGTGACTCAGGGGTATCAGTGTCCCCGCTCTTATATACATTGGCTATAGAACCCTTGGCGTTAACGGCCTGGAAATCATATTTCTTAGTTGCACAACTCTGTTGAGCCAAAGGATGTATTAAAAGAGAGGATACCCAAAGTTGGAAGGAGGTGGAGCATTCTGTTGTCCAACCAAAAGAGGTTTTGGCTATTTACGCACAGAAACTGCCTTCAGTGGTCAAATTTCATGCAGTTGTAGGAAATACACTTAACATGTTGACATGTGGCACTTCAGAAAATGCCCACAAATGTACAAACTTATCTGCCATGTATAACTCTTTGAGGCGCACTGATGTGGGTAGACAAAAAAAATGACAAATAGGTTCCCGAGAGGGAGTGGCGTAATGTAACTATATTAGCTTTTTATACAGACTCTTCCTAAATCTTTTCAAGAGACTAAAGAGAGCTTAGATTTGGGCAACAGTGATTGATGTACATGCTTTCTGTTCAGAAAATTGAGCAAATTATAACAGATACACATGAACAATCTTTATCTCTATGCAAATAAGTTATGTCCCAGAAAAATGTTTATATCCTATTTAATACACAAATTGTACAAAGAAACACTGTTCTGGCATATTTTTGTTTGGCGGACTTGGGTTCTCGAACATAAATTGTTCCGAGGGGTTTAGCACATACCCCTGATTGCTGGAGGGGATGCAGTCATTTGGGATGTTTAGACCATTTGTTTGGTCAATCACTCTATTGCTCACCAGAGTTTATCTCTACCTCCTTTTACTTTTGCTAAAGATGTTGATAGTTGAAGTGATGGGGAACCCAAAACTAAATAACCCACGCTATGCTATTCATAACTTTCAAAGCTAAACCTATCTCATGAAAATCAAAAGACATTCAGAGCATGCAAATGTGGAAGAGACTGCATTTGCAACTATTATGTATTAGAGAAGCAGCTTCAAGAAAATACATCAATCCCAGGTAGTGCATCAGCTATGGTCTTTACTCGAAATACTACATATGAAATTATACCATGATTACGGTTTGATTTCTCCTGAATGGTTAGTTGGACACCAATGTATATACATTCTCTATCTCAATCCTTATTCTTACCTTTTACCTTTGGGTTCACCTCTGCATCACATTAACTATGGTCATTTTGTTATGATGGTCTTATGTTACACCTTTGATAGTGTTTATGTGCATGCTACATACACATCTATACACCACAGATATTGCGGACTATGACTGCAGAAGGTGAAAGTATGGAGTTTGACTACAGTTTAAAGTTGAACTGTAGATTTGGTTGTCTCAGTATTGGCGCCACTGTTCAGAAGTTTCCTTTCATACATGGAAACTCAATTTAAAAAAAGCACAACAGAAAATATTCTATTATGCATAGTAAATGATTCCCTTCTATGAAATTCTGCCACAGAACAAATAGTGCCTATCATGGCTCAAGAATCATGAGAAATAACATAGCTCACACATATTGTGATAAAAGATAGAATGCTTATCAACATTAAGCATACATAATTAACACGTCTTTCACCATTATTGGTGCCAATCAACAGGCACATCAGTTAAAGAATGGCTAGCCATCTGCTACCCTGCACAGAAGACTTGCTAGGGACTATTGTATAAGAGAATATGGGTCCATCAGTTACTGAACTACAGGATGCTCGTCCATGAGTTACTATACTACAGAACACCTAACAATCAGTGAATGAATCGCGCTCTGAAACACTTGTGTATGAGCGCGATATAAATAAAATAGCATATCATATCATATAATGTGCGAAACAATACCATAATGAATTATACCACAGAATACCTGCTAATCCATTATTGTGCCACACAAAGCACACCCATCAGTTATTGTGCCAAAGACTGTCTGCCGAAACAGTTACACTTGTCCATGAGGTTCTGTACCAAACAATTGTTTTCTATCTGATGTCACGGAAGGTCTGCCATCCAATAGTGTGGCACAAAATTCGTGTCTGTCCCTTGCTGTGTCACAGAATGTCTGCTCGGCCCTTTCTCTTGATAGGTTTTCACATCAGATAACATGCCACATAATGCTTGCACATCAGTTCTTGTGTCACAGAAGTGAATACCATTCACTTGCTCAGCACAGAATACCTGCTCATTAATTACTGTACAGCAGAATGTATAACCAGCAATTACTTTGCCGCAGCTGTACATGTATGCATCAATTACAGCACTGCAGGTTATCTGTCCATCAGTTACTATACAGCAGAATGCATGACCATCAGTTAATGTCCAACAAAATACCTGCCTACAGAATGACTGCCTCTAAGTTAGTATGCTACAAAATGTCTGCCAATCAGTTACTGTCCAACATAATTCCTGTCCATCCTTTAGTGTGCCACAGACCACATGGCCACTACACAGAATGCATGTCCTACAGTTATAGTGACACTGATTTATTTATTCGCATTTGTTGAGCGCACAGCAGACCGGAGACATCGTGGCGCTAGTTACAGTGTTGCTTAAACTTAGTTGCATATAGTTCATGTCCGTACGGTTACATTGGCCGAGATATATATTATTTTTTTTTATTTTTATTTTTATTTTTTTTTACAGATATTCAGGAGCAGCAGGAGCACATGATAACGGGGTCAGTTGAATAGGGCAGTTTTAAGCTTTTTTCAGAAGGAGAAGAGAGATGTGTCAGCTCTGAGGTCAGTAGGTAGGGAATTCTGAATGTACTGAATGTATCAGCTTTCTACTGAGCCCTCGTTAAAGCTGCTACCTAAGCTCCATAATTGTCAGCAGTACCACACAACATCAACAGTGAAGACTGGCCACCCAGGTATAAGGATTTCTAGAGAGTGTCTAGGAGGGTCACAGTCATGGCCGGTGTCTACACCTCAATGATGCCCTTTAAGACAGTTTCAATTAAGGGAATACCTCATAAGGGCATTGTGGCTGCAACAGATAGTTATACTCATGTTTTATTGTAGAATCCTAAAGATCAAAAAGAAAATCCCTGCTTGAAAAATCGCAAAGTTGGATGCATCATGCCTTATTACAAATAAAATTAACAAGCTCTAAGAAAAGACAGGCAAGAAGTAAGGTTATCTAAGGTCTACGGTAATATAATACCCCATCACCATCTCTTTAGTACAGTTATGTCACTGTTTAATTAGTTCCCCACCTCCTCTGAAATGAATGTGGCACTGCAGGCAGATACATGATTTCAATTTTTTGGATCTTTACTGAGAAGAAGTTTTTTTTTAAATTTAAAAGTAACTTGATGTTTGGCGAGATATATGCGGCCAGAGAATGTTCACTGTGATTTAAAGATGACTGGTGACTATCGGCTAATTACAGTCTTACCCTGGCTCAATGTAAAAGATGAAAGCAGCTTTTGTTACATGGGGTTGCCCTCAACTTTGCTTACTATTTTTCATATAGCTTTGCATGGTCTAAGAACAACTAATGTTCCCCCATAAGAGCAGGCTTTGAGCACATGGACAGCTGTGGGCCCATTCCTTGCTACTGAGCACTTTATTCTCCAAGAAGTACAACCACGTTTTACAGGCAATAACATATTCACCCATGAAGTACAATGTAATGCAGCCATGATTGGGTCACATGAAAAGAACAAATGCATCTATTTTAAACATCTCTTTGTTGGAATATTGTTGGGTCATGTTCACTGTTACCTGCACATTCTATTGGTTGAAGTAAATATGTCTGGGACGGTTGATGCATAGTATGTGAAGACTGATTGAATTATACTTATACATTTCAATTTCAGCATATTGTTTGCATCACTGTACAAAAACAAATTGAACAACTTTCACTTCTGCTCCTATCCTATTTTGTTTTGTTCTGTGCAACCAAACATTATTACATAACTGTGTTAAAGTGAATCCAATATGAAAATAGTGGTTTGATCTTGCCATTTATAATGACACCATACAACTAAACAGAACAACTGTTCACACAGATGGAATTTGTGTCATATCACTTCAGACCAGTAACACGAATATCAACATCTAATAGGTTAATGTTAATGTAAGAGGCCAGCATGGAAATGTTCCTATTGTGTGGTCAACCACGTTGATAAACTTGTTAGGTAGTGGGTAATAATAAACTAATGCAAAAAGTATACAGTTATAAGCACATAGATTAAACCGTTTGTGATAAACAGACACAAATATACTATGATTTTGGCGATGATTATTGGGTAATTACCTTTTATTATTTTCTTTAAAAGAAATATTACAAATGGAAAAATAAGCAGGTATTAATGTAGCATAAATCGTATGTTTAAGTGAGTTTGGCCTAATTCAAATCTAACAAGAAAACACAGACTCATCTCCAATTATTCTGGCTGGCAAGTCAATGTAGTTATTGTACCCCTGAAAGGTTCAAGTGTAAAGAATTTGTCTTACCAATAACACACTGGAAAAACAAAAGGAAAGGAAAATGTCCCAAGCACAGAGTACCACATGGAAAGTTGGTTGGTGAAAGTGGGGAAACACATGGATGCATTAAAATGTTTAGAGGTTTCTTACCTTTAGTGTCATTGCCCTCATTCCTGTACTGGAAGATCGGCTTGAGACTGGCGTGCCTCGTTTAGGAGCCGAAGTTGATATCGAGGACACAGCAGGACTGGAGGATTTTTTCAAAGGGGTTGTGCTAACTGAAGAGGGCCGTTTGGGGATTACGGAAGATCTAGTTTGCAGGTTTTTAGCAGAGGAAGGAGTAGATGTCTTAAAACGCAAACATAAAATTAAAAATATAACAAAAAATCAGCATGACAAAAACAAAATTAAATGGATGGTTATGAACAGAACTAAAATAAAAGTTTAATTTAAAGGTGCAATCTCCAGAGGTTGGCATGTGAGCTTTCTTCCAAACATAAATTGCCTGAAAATTATAGTTGCTTTTCACGGTTTCAGCGGTTGCTGCTTTAATGGTCACTGTAGATTGAGAGTCTGTGATAGAGTGGCAAGCTTGGGAAATGATTCCTAATCCTACCAGAATTTTCCCAAGAACACAGAAAACAACACTTAAAGGTCTGAATAGATGGAATATATGGTTACACTTGGGGTATGCTTAGAGGCATTCATGGATGTGAGTATCTTTTAAAGTTTCAATGTTGTTTGAGATAATAAACAATAAAAAGAACAGCTATTTTCTGCTTCAGCCTTCCCGATATATTTCTCATTATTGAAGGCCACAACTTTATTCTAAACATCAAAGCTTTTACATTCTTTCATTTCATCTTGGCTCCATTTTCTTTTTGCTTACCCCTTTTTTCTTGTAAACGATCTGACTTTATTTAAAAGCACTAAAGAATGATAAACATTGTGGTTTAGGGTTGCCTTTTGCCCCCATTGGTTGCATTCTATGAGCGTTGAAACAGGGGTTTCCTTTTACATGTTGTTACATACAAATGTATATACAAGTGTATCGTATTCAAAAAATGGAACACAGCATATTCAACTAAATACAATAACCATAGCTTGTGAACTAAGAGCAGAGCAGAAGTGATGCTCGCGACTCAAACAATGTTTAAAGTAAACGATAGGTAAGCTACATGCCAGGTTACGTCAGATCCTGCCACAGCCTTCCTTCAGATTATCCTCTAAATGGGGCTTTGCAGATCAGGTGCAACAGATATAAAACAAAGCCTCATACCTTGTATGCCCCCTTTGGCACAATTCCACGCAATTCATGTCTACTTCCTTGTGCAACCTTTGATCATTCCTCGTATTCTCGTTGTGCCCATGCCAGCTTTAAACTAACTAAAAGTCAGGTAGAAGGTGATTTAGACTAGGTACTTCAACTGAAGAAGACACAGAATACTGCTAAGGCAGCAGTCCAATGATTTCACTTGGATCTGCACTTGCCATCTGCCACTAGAGTCTGCAGAACGCAATTTGCAAGAATACGCCGGAACGCAGTGCACACTTTGCTGTGCTTTGGTCAACACTTGCACGAGTGACAGCAGTGATGACTGGTAGGCCTGATAACAGAGAAGAAGGTCCCTTTTCTCAATACTAACTACCACAACTAAAGAGGTATCCAGTCATATGTTTGTTGGGAAAAACCTTGTTTTGAAAAACAACAAAACACATTTTGTTTTAAAGTTTTCGATAAGAAATAAAATCGTATAGTACTGTTTCAATAAAATATTGTTGGCTATCCTTCTAAAGTAAAGGTGTAGGGTGGTGGATTTTGAAGGAAGGGAAGGGGCATGAATGGAGGCTCAGGGGTATCGCACCATAAATGAAAAAATAAAAGTAATGCAATATATCTGACAGATGTAATAATAATATGTGTAGGAAATTAGATACTTCATATCGTTTAACTGTATTGTTATGCCACAAACGTCCCCTAGATGTCAAAACATGACAGAGAAACTATATGTGATACAAAATTAGGATTGTTTAAAATACTTAATAGTTATTTTCATAAATAATAGTTTCCTTATTTAGTTAAACATTATTTTTCCAGCAATATAAATCTCCATAACCATTTAAATGGGGCAGGAGTACAGCTTTTGCTGCAGTCCGAGCATGCTGCTTCCTTTCCACACTCATCATCTGCCTCAGTTGAACAGCTGCCATCAAGAGTTTAGGAGTGAAGGAGTGTAGGGACCACCAGGAGGCTACCATGATCACATTATCTAAAATGTGCGTGTATGCCTCTTACCTATGATTTATTTACAGACTAGCAGCTCCAGCCATGCAGCAAAAGATGGCAGACAAGAACAAACATTGGTAGCCAATTTTTCTTCTTGTGAACCTTGATCGGCTTCAACGGAGGAATGCTGACTCTACCTTTTACCCTTTGCCCCTGAACCAATTTAGGGGATGAGAATGCCCACCACAAAAACAAATCACGACTTTTGAGAATTTGGGATGCACTTTAAAATGCCCTGAAACGCTTCCTTATTTGCGCCAAGGGGAGGGGGGGGGGCATCTGACTGAGCTCATCTAAGATGCACTCATTCGGATGCCTCCCATTGAATTGGGCTGCCACTTTTTTGGGTGCAAGTGAGAAAATGTGCAAGTGCATACCTACTCTTGCGCCAATAAAAGTTTTGAGATGGGTCTTCATGGAAACGCACCAAATGTGGTATTATTGCTTTCTCTTAGTCTATATCTATCCTATAAACTTGCAGAGCAGCCCACAAAGGCATAGAATATATTAACAGAAGAGATGTGTGGCAACCCATCACTTACCACCAGTAAGCATCTATTGTAAGTTCTTCTGTTTAAGTAGCAGATGTAAGCTTACATACAGCAATAAGACCCTTGGAGTAGTGTGAAACACACAAGCAAACTTAGTTAATCAATGACTCAATAATGAAGACAACTAACTACTTTGAGTAATGATTTCTCATGCCGAAGACTTGCTCCATCACATTCTCAACTTCATTATCCTTATTACGTAAATGAAAAACATTTGCAAGTGGTGAACACTAAGGTCTACACCATGTTTCTGGCAAAATATGTTTCAAAATAAGAAAAGGGATTTTATTCTTAACATGCGTGTATTCAGAGAAGGTCACATGCACATCTCCAGAATATAAAGCCTTACGAGTCACTTATTTTTTTAAGACTTTATGGTTTGCATTGCTTGACTATGTGAGATCTACAAACACCTAGGCAGCAATTCGAGAAGCCATCATAATAACAACATTTACAAGAAGAAAGAAGTATGGTGTGGCATCATGCCACTTTCAAGAAGTGGAAGATTGAAACGGTGAAAATGGCCATGCACTAATATTCCCTTAGTTTGTTTTTGAGTTTTGCAAGATTATCTGGTTTGCTAATGAATGTTGGAACTCCACAATCCCAGATTTAAAACGGGTCACCTTGGAAAGGAGAGACACCCCACATGCCAAGTAGACATGCAATGTAGTCATTATCTCTTTATCACTTTTTCTTGTACTATCATAACTAAATGGGGATTTAGAAAACGTAGTACGGGTGCTCCAAACTACTATCAGAAAAAATCACACAAGTTCAATATAAATTATTTACAGTGTTGCATATCATACATACTATTCCAAATTAAAAAGACACAGTTTAGAGGATCTCAACTCTTAGGTTGAGATCACCTTGATAACCCACAATGTAGCCTGTAGTGCAGAACAAAGTAGAGGGGGAAGACCTTGTTGCTGCATAACCAAGATCCAACATCTGCACCGGCACAGCCTGAGTCATTTAAGTCCATTTGAGCTTGGGCACAATGCAGAGGCAACCTTAATGGTAAGACATACTTCTAGCTCTGCCTAATACTGTCGAGAATGAAATAAAACAAATGGATGGTTACATTTCTTCCACTCCAATGTATTGTCACAGATAGCCGTAGGAATACCCGACCCTCATGGTTGTTCAAAGGGTTTTATTACAAGATTTCTCAGGGCCCTATGGTTCTCTCTCTGTCTCTCTCTGTCTCTCTCTGTCTCTCTCTCTCTCTCCCTTCTAACAAGCACCATTCCTCCCTAGCCCTAGTGTTCAACTCCCCAGGTATAGAACACTGACCCCTACTGTCTAATTTCTGACTTACGCTAGAGGTGAAAACCTAAAGGCCAAATGTCTTATCTATCTAACCTCCCTGAGAGACTACTTAGATTGACCCTACCCTATCCATTAGTGATTAGTTGACTAAAAGGGGGACTGAAGTGCCCTTCAGACACTCTCCCTGATTCGGTACTCTTGCTAAACAGTCCACATACTCCTTCCGTTCTCCATTTATGATGATTCCCTCTTACTTATCTCCTCCTTCCAACTCGATCCACCTCCCTGCTTATACTCCCTCCTCTATTCCTCCGATGTCTCTCACTTTAAGCCGTGTCTCCACCCTTTTATTTTACTAATTCCTCCACTACCCTAATACTCCCTCCTCCACACCAGGGCTCCCTCCACACTACACCCTCCTCCTCACTACTTCACCCCTCCGCAAACTACTTTTCCAGCCCATCTTCTACTGAGACACCCTCCTTTAACTTACACAAGCACATCACATTCACTCCCTGCACTCCCTCTCCTAACGCACTCACTGGTCCTTCACACACACAACGCAGTACCACTTGCACTCACTAATGCCTCACCTGCTCCAAACATTGCCTCCTAACTCCACCCCAATGTCCTTCCTCCCGCTGGTCTGTTGGTCTTTCGCCTCTGACCTCACCCAAACAATCCACAACTTTCTGCTTCCTGTTTTCTTTAACCCTCTCCCTATCGTCCATTTGGTCTGTTGTCCCTGGCCAATTAGGCTCTGTCTTCCCCTTCTGGGAGGTGCTACATACACATAAAGTGCTGTAAGCCCTGCTCCCTTTCTCTGTGCGGGACAGCCACAGAAAAACAATGGTGGTTCGTGTTGTACTGTGTCCCAGTTTATGTTGGGGAGGGGTGGGGCTCTGGCCTGACCATCCCTAAGGTAAGTCCAGTCTCTGTTTGGAGGGGTTTTGCTTTCTGTTCTTCGTAGTCTAAGGGGGCCACACCAGTCTCGTTGCAATGCAGTTTGAGGCTGGCATGTGGTGTCGGCAGCAGTTATGCAGGAGCTCCGGCTCTTCATTTTGTTGCTTAACTTTACCTAGTGGTGTCTGTACACCCCTTTTGTAGAGCTCCTAACTGCAAAGCAGTACCTGTGGTTCTTTCCCGGTGACTCACTCTCTGGTGGGGGTTTTAGATAGATTTGCGTGGAGCGCAGATGGTTTTCTTTCTTGCAGGTGGTCTTTTCCTGTGTCTCTTGTATCTCTGCAAAATAATGAATTTAGAGGCTTGGGATGATGCAAATTGGCACAGCACATACATAGATAGGCACATGGAGAAGAGACACAGGAAAGGGAACCTACCAACTGCCACCTTCACCCTCTGGGGTAGGACTGGGTCTGGATTACTCCTTGGTAGGCCTCCCACCTCAGGCTGAGAGGGTTTCTCATGCCCACTTGACAAGGTCAGAGGTCTGACCTTGTCACAATGTGCAGACAGATCCTAACTAACTCTCTGGCAAACGTCAGCAATTTTAGAACATCTACTACTGGGAGAGGCATGGATACAAAAACCAGCAAAGACCAGCAAGATTCCCATGTTATAATGGAAAGGTGAAAAGACCCTATATCAAAATAAGCCACTTTACAGAAACCTTTAGGAAGGAATAGTGGAAGGTCAGAGAAGAAATCCCCCCCAACTCTCGGAGCCTCCTGATATGATACGATATGAACGTTTATTTATATAGCACCTATACACAATGTGTTTCCAAGCGCTTCAAGGCAAGGGAGGGAACAATGGAAAATACAATGACATTCTTACAGGCCATGAACAGTAAGGATGTGAAATTAACTATCGTACTCGGCCTGACATTTCAGATAGTGCAAGAGCTAAGACATACAATTACAATTGTATGTCTTATACAATAATACAATTGCAGAAGTCAGTAATAACACATCATGTTGCAAGTCTGGATACAAGATGAAGATGGGCACAGCATGATTCAGGGCCACCATGTGAAAGGGTGACGGATCGTGAATCAATGAAGTCCATAATAGTCAAATCCAGCATTGGCCACAAGACGGAATGTATCAGGACAGACTCCTGCAGAAGGGGGGCAGGGTAGAAGAATCACACTCCCCGAACTGAGAGCCATGACAAACAAGACACTTGCTGACTGAAAGGTAGATGGAGTCTTTAATAAAGATCATAAGTGGAATTTTAGAGCACTCTTAACACTCAGCCCATGAGCCAGTCTTCCAGAACACTTAAGCAAGTTACTTCAAGACTCTTGGTGGAAGACATAGCCAAAAGATTGTCGGTTCTCACTTGAAATCAATGGCCATTCACATGAAGGAGACAAAATGGGAAGCCTGAGATATTGCCCCAAATTTCCTTGCATCAGAGAAACAGTGGGTATCCCTAGAGGACTAGCTCTCCTGAGTCAGTAGCTCACCTTGACGGTATATGCTGTCAGCATCAAGAGTGGAAGAAATATAAAGGACACACCATTTAAAGGGTGAGCCAGGAACAACCTTTATTGTAAAGCACTCCTGTCTGACCAGAAGACTGTTAAGTAAAAGAAATCTTCAGTCCCGTCAGGAACTCTATTTAAACCCCACTCTTAGCCATACTGGTAGTTAATGCTCGAGGAACAGGCAGGGGACAGGTAGCAGATTCTTCCATCAGGGGTCTCTCTTGGTGGAGCATGACCGGTTAACGTTTTTTTTTCCTGTCGCTTCCCTCGTCAGCGTCCTCATTTCACAGCGGCTTAGCTCGGAGTGGAATTTTGACAACTTTCCCAGTACATACAGTCCACTGTGCGGTGCCCAGGGAACTCGTGTGGTGGGTTTCTGGGCCAAAGATAAGTAAAATGTGCAGACAGCATGAAATATGTGATTACAGTGTGGAAACTGAGCAAATCTACAGCGTATTTCTTTTTATTTTAGAAAGATCCTTACAGCAACCTATAAAGGAACAGTTTAGTTGTCAGAAACACCAGTCAACGGCCTACATCTAGGCTGAGGACTAGACCAGGTTTGCTTTGTTCAATGTACATATGTAATGCTGCATCAAGCTTCTAGGTTTGCTTTGCCGATGTCATTTCTCTGCTGCCGCCATATTGTCCATGTCATTTGGTCCATGTATGCAATATCTAACTGAGGAATGTGGCACATGTTGATACAATCCTATTTGTGTTGTATTCCTTGCTGTATAATGCTTAGCGGAGGAAGTGAGCACATGTTGTTACATGTAGCTACAGTCATGTTTAGTTAAGAAATTATGCATATTCTGAGACACTCTTGTTAATGTTATGTGAGTACGCTTACACAGGGGACTACAGTCAGAGATTAAGTAGGCCACATATAAGAGTGGTTCTCACAAGGCCTTGCCACAGTTAAGTGTGGAAGAGGCATGGGTGCATGGTGTCAAAATACAAGGTGCACCCGGTCACAGAATTTAGGGTGTGTAAACAAGTTGTCCGGGCTAGAGAAGCGTAGGTCTGGGAGCAGCGGAGTAACTTTGCTGAAAATGTTGGGGGGGGGAGACATGACAACTGAAAGAAAGGAGCAGGGTGGAGGAAGGGCGGCCAGTGGCTTTGAGGGATAACACTAAACTACTACAATACAAGAGTTAATTGCCGATGCTCTGTTACAACTTTCATAAGACGTGGCGTATCTGTAAAATTCAATTATAAAGACACGCCAGTCTTCTGAAACATATAACACCACAGTTAGTCTTTAGCATTCACTACTTTGACAACAGTTAAAAGCAGAGGTGTTGCTGGGTCTGGAAAAGACCTGGGGCTAAGCTGATGTCAGAACTTTTGGGACTGGGGGCTAGCTTGTCTTTTGGCTGTAGCTCCTGAGATTCTATCCGGGGCTACAACCAAAAGATCAGGGGCTATAGCCACCTTAGCCCCCCCCTAGCGACGCCCCTGGTTAAAAGGCCTATGCCCCCTAAAGGCTGAAGGAAGCACTGTTTGATTATTGCCACCAGGGCACTGACCCAAACAAGCATATAAACATAATACAAAATGGATGCCTGCAAGATTTGAAAACAGCACATTAGGTTTCTTACTATGATTTCATTAATTACTTGCAACATTCTGACTCATTAAAATCCCCTGTGTTCAAATGACCCCAAGCAATAGCGTACCGAGGGCATGGCCAGACCGGGACATTTGTCAGTGGGATACCACTCCCGATCGGCACCTCAAAGAGGGTGCACAACGGGAAAGGTGTCCCACTGGCAGGACAATGAGTGCCGAGCAATTCCTGCTCAGCACACTTATTGTCCTGGCAGCAGTACACCTTACCTTTTCCGAACGGTAGAGGTGTCCCGCCGCTAGGACATTGTCCCAAGGAGCTCTGGGAAGCAGAGGGTCCTCACGTTGCTCTAGTTCAACAGAGCATTACACTGTGAGCAATTAGGCAGTGATGGGAGGGAGGGGGTGGGTAATAGCAGGGATTTTTGTCCCTTTAGAAGTGTGTATGGGACAGAGTGATCAGAAGTGAGAAGGGTGAATAATGTTGCATGCTTTATGAAATAATGACTATGGCTTTAAAACCCAAGGAAGATTTGTTAGGCTCACATTAATCTGCAAGATGCTATAGTGACTGCATGCCTGATGGGGAGAATAAAACTAAAGCCATTCTCTCATTTCTCAACATATTTCTATGTGTACCGTTAGTTTACTATGAAAGGCTAGCTTATTATGTAATGTGGTTTACTTCCAAGGGATTGCCAGAAATAATTATTTAAGCACATGAAATTTAAAGCAAACCCTTAATAAATACCTATATCAACTAAACCTGGGAAGATGTGCACAGTTGCTTAAATTGTCCACATCCCAGTTTCAACATTTAACCAAAGTGTGTGATCCTGGCCAATTCATTTAATGACATTGTTTCTTATCTGAAGATACAGAGTAAGTCTGGGGAACCCCAAGATATTCCAAAGGGGTCTGGGACCCACACAAGAGAGAGAGAAAAGCAAGAAGTAGAAACAAAGGGTCGAGGACCCATTGCTAAAAGACAATTTACTTTCTGGAACAAGAACTACAATCAAATCTGGCATTATAGTGAGCCAGACTTGATGCGACACTTATTATTTTTGCTTTTTGGTGAATATTTTGTGAATTACAAGTACTCATGAAAAGAAGAGAGAGCCACAGCCAAGTCAGGCAGGATAGTGAACCAGATTTGATGTGCAGTGTTTTGTGAAAGTACAACTTGTCTGAAACAAGAAGAGTTAGAAATCAAGTCTGGCAGGATAGTGAACCAGACTTGATTAGATGATGATGAAGTGGAGGAAGAACAGGGGAAGGGACAACAGGGGAAGGGACTTGCCCCCAATACTTGGAAACTGTGTTTTCTCGCCAAGAAATGAACATTCAGGATTGAACGTTTGAGTCGGAGTCCAGAACGAGAGAAGCCTCCTTCCTGAACAAGAAGAATCCAGTTTTCCTTAGTTAATATAGAATGTAAGGGACGGGAATACCTTTGGCACAGGATTGTGGGCACTTTATGTTATCAGAAATCCTGACAGACCGTAGTCTTTTTGTTGAGGTAGGAAAACCCCTCTTAGAAATAGGGCCAGATATGTTTTCCTTTTCTTTTACTTAACAGTCTTTGCCAACAAATATGTCTTCTCTGTGACAGAATCGTACTTCTGCACCGTTACACAACCAATCATAATTGAAATCCAAGATATGATGAAGAAAATGGGTCTTTTGTGTTGAACGCTACTGTAAATCTCTTTTTGAAGAAATGTACATGTTTGTACTTTTGGTACTGCAATGTAGGTGAAATTGATTAGATTTAGAGTCATGGTAAAAAGTGTCCTGTGAGGATGTTATGCTACCTGACAGTGGTTCAAGTTAGAAATGCCCTTTTGAGAAGATATAGTTCAGTGAGAAATATTTATTTCATGTCTGGGGAATACTTTCAGACAATAAGAGTTACATGTGTTGAGAAGTGCTACTTTTAAAGCCACGTTCATGCTTTCAAAAGAAGTCCTGATCGTGACCTCTGCACACTTCCTCCCTTGGTACAGAAGAGCATGTCGCTGATGAAATGAAAAACCACCAGCAAAGCTGGAATGGTTTAGAACAATAGTCTCTGCTCTGTTGAGAGTTTTTGATGAATCAAAAGGGCTACCTGAATAAGTGTGTTTTATATTTTACCTAAATCATAAAAGTCCATGTTCTTGGCACAACTCTAATGGCAGGGTTGTGAGATGTTGTTGCAACTGAAAAAGCAGTACTTTTGGGATGGGGGAGACATGCTTGTGGGCTGGTATGCTGACTGGCTTGAGTTGATCTGCACAGCATGTTAGATGCTTCCGCTTTAGGTTCCGGTAGGGTTATATGCGCAATGACAGTTGCAGGCAAGTTGTTATTAGTCTCATTTTGTACATTGTTTGGGGCTGATGAGCTGGTGATTAAGTGGGAATGATGTAATTTCTGACATAGTATCGCTGTTTTCTCAAATGCCAATAAACAAATGTAACAAAAATAAATCACAAAAACACCTCTAATGGCAGCGAGTTACAATTAAGGGTGGCTTGATAAAAAAATGATCTTCCACTTAGTTTTGAACAAATAAACGTATGGACGACAATAAATGAGCACTCTAAGATCTGACCCGCCAGTTCAGTTGGTAACAACAGCAGTATTTTAGTTAGAATGTTGGTCCACTGGCCATGGACAAATGTATGGACCAAACACATGGCCTTAAACAAGATTATTTGCCTAACTGGTAGCCAAGGAAGGGAGTGTGGGCGCGAGGGTATGTGTTCATGTTTCCTAATTTTCAAAAGCAGTCTGGCTGCTGCTTTCTGGAGCTGTTTAGTAGGGAATCCATGATGGAGTTTCCAAAATCCTAACTCGACTATATAAAGGCATTCATTGTCATTACCTGCCATGGAAAGGACAAATATATAATTATATGTTTTGACCTGGGCAGATGATAGAAGCAAGATTTTACCACTGGGGGGCGTGGCTAGGTGGCCATGGAATAGGACGCATCTCTGTGTGGCTCCTGATGATCCTACATAATCCTGTTGCACAGTAACAATGTAACCAGTGCTCTCAGGACTTAAATGATACTACTGGTGTCGGAAGATGCGAGGAACAAGATGAAGGCATTTTCTTGATGAGCTGCAGTGAGAAGCTACTGTTATGACAAAAATGAAATGTGCGAACATCCAGAGCTGCAGTAAAAAACAATGCCGCCTGCCTTATAATATAGGAAACCGCTGGGAGCCGTAGGAACAACAGAGCTTTTACGCACCGCGACTGGGACGACACTGATAATCTGCGTGCTGCAGACAGTGCGAGGCGCCAAACACGGCAGATGCAGTGCAGCCGATGCCTATAGAATCGTCAGTAGATGAAGGGATACACTGTAAAGGAGCCCAAACAGTGAGGCAAATACAACAAAGGAGTGAACCCTTCGCCCCAGAACGTGGAATTGCAGACCGGTGACCAACAGTCGACTGGTATAATTGCCCTGGCAGGAGGAGACAACATAGCATGAATCGGGCAACAAGCTGATGCATGGAATGCATAACACTCTTGGAAGCTGCAGCATGCACAGGATTCCACAATTAAAATACAGGAACCGGCTGTACTGGTTGCAGTGCCACGCGGTTGTGGGAAGACATGGCCAGTGGAACGAACTCGGGTGCCGCGTGGTGTCTGTGCAGTCATTCATGCAGCGGACCCAATAAAGGAGTTAACACAACTGGAGTAGCAGGAACAGTCTTCCAAGCCGCTACAGCAGCCAGAGTGGAGAGGGCGCCGAGAGAGCCTCGTAGGAAAGGGACATAACAAATGCCCATAAACCTAAGGGCTCCAAACTTGATGTTGTATCCGCTGGGTGCAACACTGAAACACTGCAGAATGATTCTGCGTGTGAAACAATATTGCACCGGACATTGGTTGAGAGAACATTACTCAACTTGGGGGACGCCCGGAGGTGAGGCGGGCCTGAGACGTCACTGAAGCGGTGACAACATGCCAATATCGTGTTGGAGCCCAAGGAGAGCCGGACAGGGCATCTGAGCGCACACTAACCTGAAGAGCATCCCCCGGACCACCACTCGAGTCTGGGCAGGAGCCCTGGCCTTCTCCAGCAAGCAACTAGGTAAAGACCCAACAAAGGGGCAAGACTAAAACATGCATTAAGCTTACGGCGGGGGGGCGCAGGCCAAGAGACCCATCGCTTCGGCAGACCACCATAAGAACTACAGAGTGCAGCCTGGTATACATAAAATGCCCTGGAGGTCCTGGCCAAATCAGCCCAACTACGGCAGCGCTTACACATGGTAGCACAGCCAGCGCCTCAACGTGAAAGTGACAAGACATCAGAGGTCCCAGGCCTGCAGACATCACACAAACCAGGCGCACCATAACAGTATCAGCCACGCATCCGGTCAGCAGGAGCTGCTGGCAGGCAGGTAGCTAGCAGAGTCTGGTCAGGGTAGACCCTGAGAGGTGGACACTTGGGAGTATAGAACCTAACAAACTGTGGAAGACGGCCTGAGTGGAGAATAGCCCAGCAACAGAGTCACTCGCGAATACAGAGGGGGTGACCGAATCACAGAGGGAACCCAAGGCTGGATACCAGCGCGGGTTAGGTGACCCAGAAATCACCCAAATAATGCAACCGGAGGGGTCAGTGCGGCAGGGGCCAGGTGAAAAGGTGGCGGCCAAGTGCTGGGCCCGGAACATAAGCCACATAGGAGTTGGAGACGTTGGTGGCCCAGGAATAGAATACCCTGCACTAAGACAGAACAGCTGAACATATAAGTCTGCACGAGTGACCACAAGCTAAGACAACCAAACAGGGTCACGCAGAGAGGTGAAATGGCATCTAAAGCGGACACAAAGGCGCAGGAGCATGGCACACAAGTCGAGGTAACCCTGACGCGCGATGATCAACAGATCCTGGCAGCTATTGCGGAGCTGAAGTCATCATGGGGATCCAAGATTGACACCGCCATTGCAGAATTGAAGACGGCGTTGGAATCCAAGATAGATGCCGTCAGCGTGGACGTCAACCTCCTCAGACAGGATGTTACGGCGCTATCCGAACGTGCAGGAGGGCTGGAAAAAGAGGTCAAAACAAACACGACCACTTGCACAGCTAATGCCAAGGAGGTGTACACACTGCAGCAACAAGTACGTAATCTGGAGAACAGAGTGGAAGAGGCAGAGGGATGCGCACGCAGAAACGTTTGCATTGTGGGACTGCCGGAGGGAGTCGAAAACCCAGACCCGACAAACCATAAAGAAAATATGCGGCTCCAAGTGCTCACCCAGGGGTTCATGGTAGAGGGAGCGCACAGAGCCCAGACCAGAAAGCCGCCACCAGGACCCCCTCCACTGTAAATCATTGCCAAGATTCTGAATTATAAGGACAGAGAGAAGGGCCTGGAGCATTTCTGCAAAGGAGGGACAATAAGCAGAGCATCGGCTAACATTACGGCGTATCCGGATTACACCTTCTTGGTACAGAGGCTCCGACTGAGCAACGTGTCGGTGAAAAGAAGGTTGCGAGAGTCTGGATTTAAGTATATGTTGCTATATCCCGCTAAGCTGAAAGTACTGCATGAGGATAAAGCACAGTTTTTTGACACCCCGGAGGAAGTGACAACATGGTTGGACATGATGAACTGTCCTGTGAGTGGCGATGATCAGGCGGATAAGGGACAGGAGGAATGAGCTGGTGTTCCTGTGATGCCGGAACTACGGACATTGTAGTCCTTTTCTTCGAAACACTAGAGGATGTCACAGCATGGTTGGATACAAGGAATAGTCTGTAGGGAGTGGATGACCAGACAGAGAGCGGAACGGACAAGTGAACCTGTATTTTTCTGAACAATATTGGAGGATGAACAGCGGCTATGAGGTAACAAGCACAGTAAATACATTGACTTTGGGACTAGAATATAACACAGTTTATACCGAGATTAGCAGGAGAGGTTACACGAGGAACAAACATTGTTGGGTAACGCCTGAGTTTAAGACTTGTAACCATGTGACATCATTGGAATCTAATATAACTATGCCGTGAGCAGGGTATGATACACACAAGTGGACTGAAGGAGAGCGGGCCGGATAAGTGAACCGGGGTTTCTCTGAGATGGGCTTTGCTCTAATCAAGGGTGGTGCTATCTATATATATCTATGATATGGACCTCTGGACTAGAATATAAAATGTAATAAAGGGTTGTTTAAATGATATGTGCACAGAAGGGCTTCAGATGTACGAGAGCGCAGTAAACTGTGGCACTAGTACAGGATACATGGAGGGAATGCATTCTCACCCCCCAGTAGTTAGTTTAGTCGGGATACTAGTAGAGCGGTATCACCCTGCTGAGTTCCAAGTACTGGTGGAGGCCGAGAAAGGGACTATATGCGGGGTAGCCTGAGATCCAGGGATGGAGTTGGGCAACATTTGGGGATGGGTAGGGTGGTGGGTCGAGGGAAAGTTCAAGGGGGGAAGGTGTGGGAGTTTGGGGAGTTAAAAGGGAGCAAGTCTACAAACCCAAGCCACGAAGTAAGAGGAGGAGGGTGGGGGTGGAGACAGAAGGGGAAGGAAATGGATAGGATGGAAGACCTGAAGATAGTGACCTGGAATGTGAGGCGGTTAAATAGTTACATTAATTGGAACAAGGTCATAATGTACCTGAGAAGCCAGAAAATAGACATTGCACTGCTCTAGGAAACTCATCTGACCAAGGAGAAGCAGGGGGTGATAAATAAGAAATTGAAAGGGACAACCCTATGTCAGAGGAGTCATAACATGGGTAGCACCACATGTCCCATTTAAGCTACTGCAGTCTACTATAGATAGAGATGGCAGAATGGTGTTAATAAAAGGGACGCTGGAAATAGAAAGGTGAGCATCACCAACGTTTATGCCCCTAACCAAGACACTACAGGCTATTTTAGGAACTTACATACTAAGATAAGCTCATATATGGATGGGGCAGTCATATTAGGAGGGGACTTCTACTACACCTTGGACCCGAGGCTAGATAAGTCGTTTGGGAAAGCCGGAAGCCATTTCAATTGGTGGATGTGTGGAGGACGCACCACCCACAGGAGAAGGAATACTCACATTATTCTGCCCCACAGAATTTGTATACTAGATTGGATTACATATTTATCAAGCAGGAGTTAACACAAGAAGTGGCACGGACAGAATATAAGGCTATGGTCCTCTCGGAACACGCAGCACTGATAGTAACATGGCAGAACCTACCCCCCAGGGCGAGAATCCTGACATGGACACTCAGGGCCGAGGCATTGAAAGACACAGGGTTTAGAGTAGACCTGAGAAATGGGATAAAGGAATATTTTGAATATAATACCGGCAGTGTACAATCATTGTGGACATTGTGGAAGGCATTTAAAGTGTTGGTCAGGGGGGAGGCGATATCGAAATCGAAGGGGCTGCAAGGTGGCATAATACGGGACTTACACAATGCTGAGAGGAATTTAGAAACAATGATGTGAGTGCGCGCACAGGGTCCCCTGAGGAGGCCGAGATCATGTATCGACTACAGCAATAATGCAGGAACCACTGGGAGAGGTTATGTAACCTGAATTATGAAAAATATGTGGAGAGGAAACACACGGAAGGAGACAAACTAGGCTGGTTACTAGCCTAGTTATATAAAAGTGAGACCCCCCAGACAAACAATTAGAGCAATGCAAGGGGTAGATGGGCAGGTACAGGATACCCAGGAAGGAGTGAACAAAAGATTTTTTGAATAGTATAAGAAACTATATGCAGATATTGCTGAGTGCGAAGAAATAGACGCACAAGGAGCATTAACAGAGATTACTTTCCCTAAGCTTGGGGCGGTAGAGAGAGAGAACCTAGAGGCCCCAATAACGTTGGAAGAGCTAGAACAAGTGACCAAGTTACTGCCTAGTAATAAGGCCTCAGCGGCAGATGGACTCCCGAGTGAGTTTTATAAAGCTTATAGGGCTGAATTACTCCGCCCGCTGCTGGCAATGTTAAATGAAGCATTTAACACAAGCACATTGCCTGTGTCCCTATGAGAAGCGATCATCATTCCGCTCCTTAAACCCAACAAACCGGACACGGAATGTGGGTCCTATAGACCATTCTCGATGCTCAACCAAGATACTAAGATACTCACAGCAGTGATGGTGAATAGGTTTAGACCAGTCATAAACACACTTATACACTCTGACCAAAAGGGGTATGTCCCATGCAGAAGTATATCTGAAAACTTGAGGAGACTCCATCACGTTATAGAACAGACATAGGGACGTTCCCAGGAGGCGGCAATAATCTCCCTAGATGCGGTGAAAGCCTTTGACTCGGTCAAGTGGCCTTGGCTGATGGCTGTACTAGAAGAATATGATATTGGGCCCGCATATTTAAAGTGAGTTCAATTACTATACGACAAACCGCTAGCTCGAGTCAGAACGGGAAAAACCATATCAGAACAGTGGCAGTTGGGCAGAGGTACCAGACAGGGATGTCCGTGGTCCCCCGTGCTTTTTATTTTGGCACTTGAACCCCTGGCAGCGTACTTGAGGCAGCAATATAGAGAAGTAGGTATCAGCACTAAGGGTGGGCAACATTTGATATCGATGTACGCTGATGAAAGGTTGCTGTACCTGAAGTACCCAGGGAAGAACCTACAGTATATTTTGGAGGTTATGGAACGATACACAATGCTGTCCGGCATAACAGTGAACACAAAGAAGTCAAGCATATTCCCGCTGAGTAGATACGTAGAAATACCACAACATAAGCTGCCAATACTACAGATAAGATGGGAAACAGAGACGTTCAGATATTTGGGAACAGATGTATACCACAACACTGAAGTTGAACACAAGCAGAATACCGGAACAGCAGTGTCAAACATTGCTGTCAGCATGACATTTTGGGCCAAGCTACCCTTGACAATGATGGTTAGAGTGGCACTGTTAAAGATGGTAGCACTACCAGGTTATTACACTACTTTTCAAATACAAGGTACAGAGCATATGGAGAGGTTTTATATGGCATAACTCCAGAAACAGGATAGTGTTATGGAAATTACAGAACCCATATGAACAAGGGGGCATCAGATTGCCCTATTTTGAGGTATACTATCTGGCTAGCGAACTTCAATACGTGGCAAGGTGGCTATTGGAGGATCTCACACTCGAATCCAAACTGCTGAGGGCCGAATGCGCCTCTTATTTCTTGAACAAATGGATGTGGTTGCCAAAATTGGAACAGGGACGAGGAAGCAGATTACTGCACATGGGGGAGGGCCTGTTCTCTCTACAGATACCGCTAGTGGCACTGGAAGGAGGTCATGAGCAAATGAGGAAGACTATCAGGGGGAAGTGGGAACCGACAGGCATAGTGACCATGGGGGATGTGTTGCAGGATGGGAAGGTGAAAGAGTTTGATGCCTTGGGGGAAGACACTGGATTACATCGAGGACAATACATCACAAATGCTAGGCTGGTGAAGATGATAAAAGATACATGGTTCGATGCAGTGTTAGCTCGACAGCCTGAGGCTGTCATAGAAACATTTTATAACATATCAGATGGGGGTCTCCCGGATATACGAGCTGTTAATGTCTAAAGTGGGGAAAGCAGTAACCCAGACGCGGCTAGACTGGGAGGAGGAGGTGGGGGAACCGATGGGTGATGGGTTATGGGTCAGGGGGCAGGGATACCATAAGAAGGTATCAAGGAACGTGAGGTTGCAGCAAGTGCAGCTATACGTCATCCATAGATGACCCCCAAGAAGATAGCCAAGTTTAAAAATGCTGGAACACAGACATGTCCAAAATGTGGGGAGGTAAACGCAGGAATGGCAGACATGTTCTGGGCATGCCCCGAAATAAGGAAATTCTGGTAGGAGGTAGCTCATTTTATGGCAAGAAAGGAGATAAATTTAGATGTGAACTCCCTGTGGGCATGCATTTTGGGGGGGTTCCCCAGGCCGGGTAAACTTAAGCATGTGAGCAAACTTAAAGACTTGGCATATATACTGGATAAACGCAGAATAGCAATGAGTTGGAAAGCAAGTAGGAGACAGAGAGCAGAGGCTTGGTGGTACGATCTTCAGAAATGGGCGAATGCCGAAACTACAGTGTGGGATGAGGCAGCAAATAGAGGTGGGGCGGAAGAAGCGGACACGTTGATCGTCTGGAAACAAATAGTAGCGACAATGTCCGGATCTAACCAAGCAAGCCAGGAGGAAGGTGGCCCTCCAGGAGGGGGAGAAGGAGGAACGCCCACAGAAATGGAAGGTTGAAATGTTTGGTAGGCTCGGTGGGAGGGGTTGTGCCATAGGGGAGGAGAGTTTTGGAGGAGGTAAATCATAAAACCACCACGCCAGCGCGGAGCACAGTGCGGTGTGCGAAGCAGTGTGTTTTGTGGTTGATGTTGATGTGAAGTGCCTCGGCTCAAACTGCGCCAGACCCGTCTTCCCTCTGTTGAGAAACTATTACATGAGCAAATGCTTGACTGTTTAACCTGCAACTCTTTGCAGATTGGAGGACTTTTATTTTGACGGAGCTTGGGAGGGTGGGTCACAGAACTTGACTTATAGCCCTTTTCTCATGGCTCTCTGTTAAAACGCTGCCATTAATACTTAATACTAATAATGCTTGGATCAATTAGGTAGGTAAAGACATTTTAGAGAAAGGGTATACTGTTTGTTGTTCAACTCTCCTTCGAGATTGAACATTAGAGTGCTCCTTCTGGCAGTCTTTTTACATGTATGGTCTACGGAGTGGTAATATTCTTATGCTGCAACAAAACAAACTAAACTACATCTCGGATGCTGAAAGGTGGACCGCCATAAACTTACCTCTTCCGCAGTCCCAGGAGAATTCTACTTTGATGATATAATTTAGAACTTCGTGCAGGGCTGGGGTTGGTGAGGGGCTTATGGATAACGACGTGTTCCCCCTCAACCTGAGCCCGCTTTAAAGACAAACAAAATAAACAAAAGGATTACATCGTTCTGTTTGCCGAAAGAGTGTTCCAAAGTTGGTGAAAGTACTTCTTCAGCTACACAACAAACTGGGATGTCTCTGCTTCCCCCACCTAATCCGACTTCTTCATTGGGGGCATTACAAGGGTCTAAGGGGGATATGGTAACAACATGTGATCTTGATGATTTCTCTGAGTTTAGTGCATTTGAAAGGCCCCGGAGTGTACTGCCTAATCTGACTCAGACTTTGACTTGTCTTTTTTTGTTTGCTCACCACCAACGGACCGCTACAGATGACCATCCTTATTAAGACTTGGATCTAGTTTTTGCTGGAACACTCCATCAAATCAGACCCGGAAATTAATCAGGTGCTTTACATTCAGGTCTCTCTTTATGAAGGACTTTAAACAGAAGTTAAAGCTAACTCTCAAATCATTATTATTTAAATTTAATAGCAGTAAGTTGCATGCAGCGGCCAAGGAGTTTTTATTTCAACATGAAGCCCAAAAGTTAGTGGGAGCTTCTATGTGTGCAAACTCTGTGGTAGAAGATACCAATTGTGGGGCAGTCCTGGGGCAGTCCCGGTACAGGCTTCGGGACCACTTAATGGTACTAGTATTCCTAGTACGAATGCGTTGCACCATCTACCGAGTGAAGCTCTGAGCCCCCACCCGCTGTTGTTCCCATGGCAGCCCCCGCACCAGAGAATGATTGTGAGATGAGCTGCTCAACATTTGGCTCCTCCCCTACTATTATTAATATTGAACCAGTGTTAGAGGTCTCAGTTATTGTCGACGGAGAGTTCACTTTACCCACCATACTGACTTACACATCCAGAAAAAAACAAGGGAATAAGAAATGTCAACAAGTTAGGATAACTAAGTAATTCATAATGACAATTTATACACACTTTTTGAAATCAACCAACTGTGAAAGCTGTATTGTCGAAATCGGTTCCGGAAATTCCCATGTTTCTCCAGCTAAGGTCACATCTGTTGATTCCAATTTAGAACAAAATGTACAAGGTAACTCCTGATGTGCTGATTAAGCACAGAGTCGCCAAATAATGTGTTGTACTGATTAGGCAGATCGTAAATGGTGCTTTATCTCAAGGCTTAAGTGTGGGTAAGTAGTGATCAAATCCTATAAATGTTTGTAAATCCCATGGAATATTATGGGAATACCAACCTTTGTCGGTGAGGGTCAGGGTGTAAATGTACTAGACAATGGATCTGTTGCTTCCAGCTGTAATGTGGGCTCACTTTGGTCCCCCTCCTTAATTTAGCGGAAGGGTGTACCTTAGATCCCTTCCTCTGTTAGGTTGGGGGATACAAGTGAGTTTGATCAGTTGGGGGGGGGGGTTTGGTTGTTACAAAGCCCTCGGGTGTGCAGAATTGGGAAACAATAGCCTTGAACTTGACCTCACAAGGGAACCCGACCTTCCCTTGAGAGGGGATGGAGGTAAAGATCTGAGAGATTTAGGAAACTTCAAGCCTGTGGGACTGGCTGCGATGAGCAGGTTACCCAGATAACTGCTAATACACACTTAAAAAATAAGGCAGGTTGCTCTACGTTGAATGTTGAGGAATGTCCTTATGTAATTCAATTTGTATTCTTTCTGAATGTCAAGGAGTTCCCCCCTTCTCACCTGAGTTCGATCTTTGCTGGATTTCTTGATCGATACCTTCTTGTGGACGGATCGAGTCTTGAATAAGGCTGCACGAGTCTGTTCCGACTCCAGCGTGCGTTCAAAGTTCCGGGATGCAAAGATCCAGGAATCCGTGAAATTTACAGAATACGCTACTAGCACACGAGTCCAGGAATCAAGAAAGGAAGGAAAGGTACTAGAAATGGGGTTGGTTGGAAAGAAGCATGGAAAACAATACCGCGAGCTACGGTGCACATGTCAGGTCGCTACTTCGCAATAGCATTGAGACGCGCTGAGCCCCGGGAGGCGTGGTCTATTAATAGAGCACGCTACGTCCAAGGTGTAGAGCGAGGCAGGTGTTTCACAGTGGACGGCCATGTTGGGAGTACAAGGGAGTGTAAGCCCCGTTGAGACAAGGACCAGGAAGTCCAAAAGGGGCGTGTTCTGTAGTTCATGACACTGAAAATAGATATGTGATATTAAGGCATACTCCGATTCTACATCTACTCACTGTGATACTGATTCTTTCTGGAATTACGACTAGTGATCTACAGAGGGTGGACTTTGATCATCATAGGACTGCCCGTTCAATCTTAGGTCTTAATTCCAGGCTTGTGTTTGACTTAATTATGAGGGAAACGGAGAGTATTAAGAGTATTTGGCTTTGATCTCTCATGCTATAAGGGGAATTTAAGGAAGCCAAGAAGGAGAAAGGGTGAGACACAGATAGTACTCTGAGGGCGAAATTCAATTCTTGAAACAGAAAATTCAGATACCTGAGGACACTAATAACTGGTTTTGGCTGCTGAAGGTGATGCAGCAGAAATGATTAACTTCGAGAATGGATGAGTCTTTAAGTGTCCAGTTTCATTTTTTATCATGGAACAGAAGGGGTCATATGCATTTATTTTCTAACCCTGATTTTGGCCGCAAACTTCAATCTTTCCTCATCATTGCATTTCAAGAAACCCGGTTGGCTAAGCGCCCTGCTTTTGATGGCTTCTATGTGTCTTGTGAGCCCGCTAGGCAGGGTTAGTGGGCCACCCGTCCATCCGACTATTAACATGTGCTAATTCTTCCAGTGCCATTACACTGATAAGGTCGTAAGATGTGTGTTTTGGAATCATGGCTATTCATATTAGATCCTTAAAACTGAAACGTGTGGAACTTTTAGATCTTAATGTTTATTGGCATGATGCGGTCGGGAACGTAGATGTTCTATTAGAATGCTTATCAGAGTGTGTGCTTGACTGGCATTTTAGAATTCCAAAAGGCCATACAGTGTTGGTGGGAGATCTGAATTCAGATTGTATTCACGCAGAGCTTTGGGAAGAGGTTAGTAAGAGGGCAGAGTGGAATAAACATAAAAAGGGGAATGGTAGGCATTGGTTGTCTTGTTTGGGTGGTTTAGGTTTGTTTCTTTTGAATGCCTGCCTTTGTACCCACGCTACTGTAGCTCCTACATGGTCAAACGGTCATATATACTCTACCCTTGATTATGTTTTTACAGATGGCTGGATTATTTCGAGGTGCTCTAAACAGGGGTGGACTGAGAACCAAAAGAGGCCCTGGAAATAATTTTCAAAGTGGCCCCATATTACACATTTTCAGCAAGCCATCCCTTTTCCTATGAGAAATTTGGGAAATAAAATAGGTTACCACACAAAAGAGGCCCAGGGCGTTGAGGCCTACTGCGAAATCTACAGAGTTCCCTATAGGACAGTCCACCCCTAGTTAGCTAGTTGGGTACACAGGTGACAGCTGGGGGAAATGAAATACCTTTAGTGAAAAAAGCTCTGTGTACTGAATTTCCATCTATTCTGGAAATGTACAAGAAGCAGAATATGCACATGCGGTGGAGCGTGGGTGATGTGCACAGATTGATGCAGCATTTGTGATGTGCACAGGTAAAGAGCATGAACAAAGTGAGCAAGTGGTGGGGACTGTACGATGTGCACAGTTGCAGGGATGTCTTTGATGTGCCCATACTGAGACGCGTTTAATGTGCACCAGTGGATAAAGTATGATGGGTAGGTAATATTCGGGTAATTTTGGATTGACCCCTATGCTGCACATAGAGGACCGCTTATGTGACCAACGTGTAAGCAGCTGAATCGACAAGTTTGATTGTATGTGTAACTGTAAATCATGCTTAGAAATACCTGTGGGCCCGAGTTTCGGAGCATGTTTACACCTAATCAGGCAAAGCATCATAAATGCCACTGGCATGTCCATGCATGTCGGGTGGAAATTACATGGATGACTGGAATCTGCAAGCTCTTTGCCTGCACAGACAGGGATGCAGAGGGTGATGCAGTGCACAGGGAGCGACAAAATCAATCCTGAAGTTTCTTCATAGCGATGCAGGGAATGTACAGAAACCCATCTCAGCAACTGGATCCAGTAGAGACCGTTTGAAAATGGGTAGGTGCGTTCAGGCAGGATATCTGCATCCATTACCGCTTGACAGATAATCAGATAGCTTACCAGAATTACTGCATGCAGTAAGAGTAATTCACACAGAGTAATTCTGGATAGAAAGTCACACTACTCAGAGCCTGGGTGTTGCAAGCAATACCTGTGAGCCAAAGCTTAAGAACACATATGTGCTCTCCATAGTGGTACAAGATTCTGAATGGCTTATTTCCGTGGCAGATGTGACCCACTTGTCAGGTAGGCCTTGCTTCCACAGTCTAAGAGGCATTAAACAAAATTACCAAAACAATGCCGTCACAGCGCTGCTGCTGATCCAGCTGCAAGTCACACATGTTCAATGACTTTCAAATCTGCAAAGCGCATCACAGATGATAGAAGCGTTCAGTGTTTAATTGTGGTGTTTTTAGATGGTGTGCAGTCATAACAACTGCTGCCTTGAAATGGCTCGGCGATGGGGTAACGCAGGATACCATGCCTCGGGATTTGGGGAAACAATATTTTTTCTGATCAAGTCGTTAAAGGCAGACTTGTGCGATGCACCTATGTGCGTGATACCACGCGCAGTGCAGTGCATATTATTAAGTGACAAACTAAACTAAAATAAACTAAAATTACTGATGAGGTCGCGGGTGGCCCAGGGTGATGGTCGTGTTGTTTCAGACACGTCGTTGTGTAGAGATTGCCCCTGTGCACCGTGGCATGCAGCGGTGGCTGCACCATAACTGGCAAGCAGGGCGGGTCTGGATGGATGGGTGAGGGAGGCACTGCAGCCAGCAGAAGGGTACTGTCGTTGGCACTGGCAGGGCAGGATAGTAGGGCTGCCTCAGCCTCAGGCCTGCTCTTAGCCCCACAGCCTAGTAGGTCACTAAGTTGTACTGAATTGGTGCAACTCGTCCTCGGAGCACTGCTCAGCCCGCACCTGCACATTTGTATGAGACCACACCAGGGCAGGTGCATTTCCTTTATATGCCTCCATGAACGTCAGGCACGACCACGGCAATGAGACTCCGCCTCAGAGTTACTTAAGTAAAAGCACAAATAAATGCAAGTTGAAACTGCAATTATAATAAAGCAAACATGATTTGATTATGCACGGGCAGCTGCGCAGGCATTCATTATCTGATCTATGTATCCTTCCCCCAAAAAAAGAGGCCCTATGTGCCCGAGGCCTACCAGGGAAATTCCCGGTGTCCCGGTGGGTCAGTCCAGGCCTGACTCTAAATTTACAAAGTTACTCACTATAGTGATTATCTTACTCCTAGTCCATAGTCCCCTTTATTCCATACTTGTGGAACATTCCGTCCTTCGGGTGGGACCGGAGCAATTTTGTCAAAAAGCATCAAAAATTAAATTTGTGTCCTTCTTTTATTTGTACTCGGGGCCACAGCAACTGGCCGTAACCTCGCCCTCCTGAGCTCTGCCCTGCGCATCGCCCTTCAGTCCTTTTCTATCGCCAGGTCTGAGACCACTTAAGCAATAATAGAGTATACTTTTTAGAGGGGACAGCGGGTGGGCGTATGGAGGAAAGGGGACTATGGACTAGGAGTAAGATAGTCACTACGGTGAGTAACTTTCTTGTACTCCTACATCCCGTCCCCTTTGCTCCATACTTGTGGGAGATTCCCAAGCACAACCAGAGGTAGTAAGGGCAGATTTAAAATCCCCTCACTGAAACAAGTTTTTGAGGACAGCCTGGCCAAATTGGGCATCAGCCATGGAGCTCAGGTCTAAGCAATAATGCTTGCAGAAAGCTGATGGGGAGGCCCACGTAGATGCCTTGGGGAAAGACTACCAAGGAAAATATACCAGCCGCTTTGCCACGTAGTAGATGAACAATGATGCTCTTAGGTGGTTGAAGGCCTTGGATCTTGTAGGCCTCTCAAATGCATGAGATAATCCAGTAGGAAATGGATGCTTTGGAAGCTGGCTTCCCTTTAGGGTCACTGAATGTAACAACGAGTTTTGAGGAGCTTCTGAGTTCCCCCGCTTATCGAGGTAAAACTTGAGCCTGAAGTCCAACATGTGTAGAACTCTCCCGGCATCAGATGCCGGTTTACGGAAGAAGACTGCTAAGGAGATAGACTGGTTCAAATGAAACTCAGTAACCACCTTAGGAATGAAGGAAGGATGAGTGCGAAGCACAACCTTATACTTGTGGAAAGTGAAGAACGGATATTCCACAGAAAGCGCTGCCTGGAGTCTGCTTACTTGCCTTGCGGATCTTATTGCAATCAGAAAAGCAACCTTCCAAGAAAGGTAGTTAAGATCAGTAGTGGCCATGGGTTCAAACCGCTTATGGCATAAAGCAGCGAGGACCACATTCAAATCCCACTTGGGATGAGGAGTGCGTACCGGCGGGAAGAGATGGAGTCCCGTAAAATGCCTTTTGATGACTGGATTAGTCAATGAAAAAGAACAGCTGTCCATGGATAGGTAGGCCGCAATGGCGCACAAATAAGTTCTGCAAGACAGAACATGAATGACAGAAGCTGCCACGCGAGACACGAAGGATAGAACACTGTCGACCGTAGCATGTCTGGGGTCGAGCTGTTTAGCTAAGCACCAGCGGCAAAAACTGCTCCTGTATTGGGCCCTCATAGAAGGCTTCCTGGCTGCTTGGATAATGCGCATATTGTTCACGGACAGATTAAACTGCGCTAAAGATCTGACTTCAGACACCAGGCCGACCAAGCTGAACGATTAAGGGGAGGGGTACCACAGCTGGTGATCGCTCAGTGAAGAAGGTTGGGTATTAGCAGCAATCTGATCGGGGAAGAATCGTGAGATGCTGAAATTCTGAAAACCAGAATCTGGCTGGCCACCAAGGAGCTATGAACAGGATAGTGCAGTCGATGCAGTCCTGAGCTTGCGGAGTGACCGATGAATCAGGGGCAATGGAGGGAAGGCATAAGCCTTCACGTTGTCCCACGGAATCTCGAGGGCGTCCCCCAGGGAGGACGCTCCGAGCCCATCTGTGGATGCATAAAGAGGAAGTTTCCTGTTTGTAGAAGTTGCAAAGAGGTTCACCTCTGGAGTGCCCCATTGGTGGAAAATGTTGGCAAGGACATTGCTGTTCATTTTCCACTCGTAATTGGTTGCCGACTGACGGCTGAGTGAGTCTGCAGTTACATTGACATGACCCGGGATGTGTATAGCCTGGAGCCAGACCCTGTGCTGAATGGCCCAGTCCCAAATTTGTATGGCAAGATCCACAAGGAGAGGTGACTTGATGCTGCCATGCTTGTTGATGTAAAATACAGACTACCCTGTCGGTGATAGACGGTTAAAAAGCTTTGAGCGCCAGGAACACAGCCTGCAGTTCCAGATAATTGATATGAAACTACCTGTCCTGGGGCGTCCACAGGTCGAATACTTCAAGGTGACACAGCGTCGCTCCCTATCCCAGAAGGGAGGTGTCTGTGGTAACCACCACTTGTGGGTAGGGTCCTGGAAGGAGGCCCCCACTGAAAGGTTGTTGGTTGCGCACCACCATTGTAGATCCGCTGTCATGCAGAATGGAACCGGAATTATCTTGGAATCCGGATCCAATGCCTGAGACAAGCAGCTTCGAAGAGCTAGCTGAGTGCACCTCAGCTTCAGACATGCAAGAGATAGAGCTAGCACGCAAGAGGCCATGAGACCCAGAAGTCTTTGGAATCACTAGGCTGTCATGTGCGAAGACTGGAGGACACATGGTCGATAGGTCTGCAATCCTGCCTGCCGTTAGTTACACCTTGGTACTGATGGTATTCCAACGGAAACCCAGGAAAGTCAGGTCTTGAGAGACCGTCATGGACGATTTTCGCCAATTCATCAACAGCCCAAGATGGAACAGGAGCTGAAGGAGAGACTGAAGATTGGTGAAAGCCGTCTCTGGGCAAGGACTGCGCAGGAGCCAATCGTCAAAGTATGGATATACATGAACACCCTGTAGCCGAAGGAAAGCTGCGATGACCGACATCATCTTCGTAAAGACACGCAGCGCCAGGCTGAGACCAAAAGGGAACACACGGAACTGGAAGTGCTCCCCTTCCAGGGAGAACCGCAGATATTTCCGATGCAGCCTCCATATCAGGATGTGCATATACGCATCCTAAAGGTCCACTACACTGAGCCAGTCGTCCTTCCGAAGAGAGGACTTTATTTGGCAAGGTGTGATCATCTTGAATTTCTCTTGGGGAAGAGAAAGGTTGAACTGAGAAAGGTTGAGGATGGTGCGCAGGCCAGCCTGGTTGGGTTTGGGCACCATGAACGAGAGTAGAAGCCCTCCCCTTGTTCCCCGAGGGGAACAGGTTCCACCGCTCTGAGGTCTCGAAGTTTCTGTACCTCGGCTCTGAGGGAGGGTGTCCTGATCTGTTGGAAGGGAGGGCTGAAGGGTGAGGTAGGGGCAAGCGAAAACCCGCCCGAGCGATGGACAAAACCCACCAGTCTTCGTGATGGTCTGCCATGCCCCCTGATGAGACGAGATTGATCCTCCCACCGGCGTCTTGTGCGACCGACAAAAAATATCATTTTGCAGACTTGTCGGCAGGGAGACTACATGCCCCTGGAGAGGAGGCTGATGGGCGAGAGAAAAACCGACCACGTTTTTGTAGTCAACGGGTGCTGCCAATCGAAGGTTCAGTTCTGCGCTCCTGGCTGCCCTGGAACCACTGAAGCCAGAGAAGGATGGAGACAGAGACCCTGACCTCTGTGTATAAAGGGCCTTAGCTGGGACCTTTGCCAGGACCGACTAATATTTGGCAGTTTTGGTGCTCGCCTTGGTCTTTGTACGTTCGTCATCCGTAGAAGAATGAACAATTTCTTGCCATCAAAGGGAAGGTCCAGAACTTTATCTTTACCTCCTTCGAAAACTTTGTCGCATGGAGCCACGCCTGGCGGGAGGTGTCAATTCCCACCATCAGGCCTCGAGCTGAGGTATCCACATGGTGTGCCGCAGCTTCCAGGAGATCTTGTGCCAACACCCTGTCATCTGACAAACCGGCTTTGAAGTCGTCCAGCCTATCCATAGGAATACACTCCTGGCAATCAGCCAACTCCTTCCACAGCTTCATATTATCTGCAGCCAGGATCAGCTTGGTATTTGCTTGGCGAATTTGCAGTGCTGAGTTGGCAAACTGAGTCGAGAAGCTTGTCTTCCTTGGAGAGAATCTGTGCCGCAGCCGTAGAGGTTGCAGAGGCCGGCTTGGATTAAAGTGTTGCCACAGCTACCACCATCGAGGAAGGGAGCCGACAAGACGCCAAGGCTATCTCCTCAGAGGTGTGAAGCCTGTAACAGGCGTCGATTCTCTTATTGATATGTAGCCCGGTGTGGGGATTACCCTAGACCTTACGGACCTCAGCCAAAACATCCTTCTGGAGGAACAGGCCAGTACGCTCTTGTGTTGACAAGGTGAACACTCCCAAAAGCAACCCCTCCTGCGGAGCGGGGGCCTCAGTTACTGGAATGTCGAGGAGGGCCGTCATATCCAGAACCCGGTCATGGAAAACTCTGACAGAGTGGGGCTGCTCATCGCTATCCTTATCTGATTGAAGGTCATCCAGCGAATTGGGAGCAGGCGGCTGGGCCGCCACAGGTTTTAAAGTGCTATCCCGTTCTCCCGGTGTCTTCTCTATGGGAGACAGCGGGGGTAGGGGAGGAAGTGCTGGAGGCGGACCAATAGGAAGAGGTGGAGCCACCGGGGTGGAAGGTGGAGGCAGAGGTTCAGGGTAGATTTCCTTGAAAACACCATTAAAATACTCCTTCATAGGGTCAGAGGGCATGAGCCTCTGAAATTTCCCCAAAAATGCATCCTCTGTTGAAGGCTTAGGCGCTGGGGTAGGCAGAGGCCTCTCATATGGGGCATACCCCCACAAATGCAATGAGGATGGTTGCAAGGAAGGCCCACCACCAATCAGGTCCGCATAGACCAGTGGAGCAGAAGTAGGCAGAAGTGAGACAATATGAGGCATCGGCATCCGAGCATGCCAGTCATAAGAAGGGCGGAACCAATTTTTACCTTCCACTTGAGGTGAAAAAGGCTGCTCAGCCCCAACATTAAGATCCCAGCACCCGCCGTCGAGAACGTAGGTGTAAGGGAAGAATCCAAAATGGCTGCCGTGACCATAAAGGTTGGGACGCCATTTTTTCAATGCCTGAAGAGAACTGCGTCACATGTGCAGATGAGGCAACCACCTCATCAGGCTGGTCAGGGGACTTAAGTAACACCTTAGCCTTGACACAAGGATCCTCGTCAGAGCCGGTACTGGGGGTCTCGGATGTTTACTGGACATCTTGAAGGTGGCACCAAAATTAGCAGAGCCGGTAACAGAGGAGTTACGGTCTATGACCATCCTCTTTGCCCCCTCGACAGAACCGGTATCACTGCGAGCCTGAGCGCATGAATTCTGAGGCATCACCCTTACAGACAAGACCTTCAAAACAGGTCTCTCGGTTTTGTCGGTACAGACCTTAGTCTCAAAAAGAGGAACCTCGGGTTTTGTCCCGGTATGTGTAGCTCCCTCGCGAGGGGCCTCAAGCTGTGGCTTGGTAGAGAAAGCTCCATAAAAGGAGGCCTCAGGGCGTGCACCGGTGTCAGTGTGGAAAGTTCTAGAATTAGGCCTGTGAGGCACCTCAGGGGAAACCCTGGTGGTAGAGCTGCTCAAGTCCCTCCCGGACCGAGAAGACCCCGGGAAGGAGTCCCCCGGCCCGGGCGCCCTAAAAAGTAAGGTACTTACCGGGCGTCTCTTCTTTTCGTCGATGAAAAGCTGATGATGAGGTGGCAGAACATGCTGAAAGATGTCCTCCCACCGAAGAAGACAGCCCTGGAGTGCCCAGACGGAAAGGGAATCGCAGTAGAAGCACGAATCCCAGCGGTGGTACGGCCCGAGACACTCCAAGAAGAGAGAATTGGGATCCGCCCTAGCGAAGCGACATTCGTATGAAGAACAGGACACAAATCCCAGATGCTCAGGTATAGACAGAGGACTAAGCGACCGCAGAACCGGAGCAGGAGAGAAGGACAACGGGAACAAGAACATTTTCCCATAGATGCAAGTGCATCCAGCCCCGACCGCGTGGAAAAAAGGACTGAAGGGCGATGTACTGGGCGAAGCTCAGGAGGGCGGGGTTACGGCCATGTGCGGTACCCTGTGTAAAAAGAGAAGGACAAAAAAAATGCATTTTTGATGCTTTTTAACAAAAGTGCTCCGGTCCCGTCCCGAAGGACGGACAGTCCCCACAAGTATGGAGGATAGGGATGGGATGTACGAGTATTGAGGTTATGCCCACCTCCCTAAGTGATCATGCTATGTTAGAGGTCACTTTTCAGATCAATCTGGGTGAAGGGGATCAGCTTGCCAAGGAGCTTAGTGATTTGTCTGTCAATTGTGGCGTCAAAGGGATTTCTTGGAATGTGGGTGTAGCTACAACAGTGAATAATCAACTTACCAGTCTTTTGAGTTCAACTTCGGAAGACTGGAAATTGTACACATTTACTGCAGATACATTTTGTAATTTTGTAAATTCGCTCTTGGTGAACAGTAGGGTGACTGGTAAATGTAGAAAAGGAGAAAAACCTGTTCAACATTTTCATATTTACAATGAACTGGTGAATAGAAAAAAAGATATGAGGCGGAAGATTAGACAGCTACATAGGTGTGATAACAATCCTCCTGATGAGTTGTAAACATTGATTGAAAAGATAAGCCAAACCTATCATAACTAGTTGTGCCAATCACACGCCTGAAGGACTCAGGAGGATGCAGAGGCAATGCTTCATTGCTTAAAGAATACAAATTCCAAGGTATTTTGGAGATTAAATAACAATATGACATGATGCAACCTCATGCACAAATAAACGCTGTTTCGGAATCTGCCTGGGTGTCACACTTTAGTTCATTATTTGCTGAGCAGGCGATCGTTGAATCTGGTCTCTTGATAGTTTCTGATAATAATTGTGAAGTGAACTCTTATGACTTTGGGTATGAGAAAGATCAAGAGATGTTAGTCAAGATTAGTTCCTCTCATGCACCGGGCCCCAATGGCCTATCCAAATTTTTATTTAAGCATGATCAGTCTGCCTGTGCAAGAGTATTGTCAATTTTCTGCAGGGCAAGAGTATTGTCAATTTTATTTAGGAACATTGTGGTTACTGGTGTACTTCCTGTTTCATGGTCCACTGCCCATCTTGTCCCGATATATAAAAGAGGAGAGAGATCTAGTCCCCTGAACTATCGGCCTATTGTGATTCTGGATGCGAACAGCAAGGTGTTTGCTTCCATATTGCTGTCACATTTAGAGTCATGGGTGGCCGATACTGGGAGACTGGGCAAATGGCAAAGGAGTTGGGCACAATGTGGGATGGTCTCTGAATGGTTTCATAGTGAATGGTTGGCAGGATTTGGTTTTCGGAGGGAAATATGACTCCATATATGTTGCCTTTCCTGACCTTACTGCTGCATTTGATGCAGTGGATCGTTCTAAGCGTTGGTCCAAATTACATTCATGGGGCATCCTACCCAGTTTATTAAAGCAAATCATGGGGCTTCAATCTAATACTAATATGCAAGTCTGCCTGAACCATTCTGGAGGCCTCTCCTGAATGATTTCGACTGCGCGTGGGGTCATGTAAGGATGCCTTCTCACTCCTTGTCTGTTTAATATATACATGGCAGATATTGATGACTATTTAAAGCCTGTTGTTTTCTTTCTGCTAAACTGCACAAATTGAGAACATGTTATGTGGCACATGCAGATGATTACTTATTATTTGATTGCACAGCAGTAGGTCTTCAATGTTTAATTAATGCATTTGTGAGCTATGTTGAAGCTCATGCTTTGATGGACAACCCAGAAAAAACTAAAGTGATACAATTTACTAAATCCAGGAATAAAGAGTACATTTCATAGGATGATTGGGGATGTTCCAATTAGTAATGTGAACTATTTCACCCATATTGGGTTTCTGATTAATTCAAAGCCCAATTTGGCAAGTATGCATTTGTGGTTCATATAGAGTGCCCATAGCCTGGCCAGTCAACCTATGAAGGTAGACTTGAAATATGGTAAATTTTCTGTGAAGCCAGTTATTCGTTAGTATGAAGGTAAAATTGTGCCTAAATTGCTATATGGCATAGAGACCTCTCCTTTACATGTGTTGGACAGTTTACCTGTTATCGAGTCAATGATATGGAAAAGAACCTTAAGATTATCGAGTTCTCTTCCTGTGGATGCTCTCAGATACAATTTGGGAATTGTATCATTAAGAACGAGCGCACAATGGAGGTTCTTATCATTGCTGTGTAAAATTGTATGCCCAACAGAGGGGTCCCTGTATGTTGACCTCAATTTTATTCTGCATGAACACGGATGCGTTTGAATCAAAGCTATTTTTGACTTGTGCACTGATATCCTTGATGTTATTAGTAGCTCCACAGAAGAATTACAGTGTGTAATTAGGGGTGTAACGGTATAACGTTATAGATACCATGAACAGCTTAACTGAACTATAATAACTGCCACGTTGTTTATACCGGTATACCGTTTTAGGGCCTGCAGCTATTAAGTGAGCTTTTCAATCTGATTTGGAAAGGCTACAATAAGCAAGTGCTGTGCATTCTGGATCTTGCACTGTGGGATGTGCCGTTTGGCAGACAAGAGCATAAGGAAAGTGAGGCCACATCAGTAAATACAGCTGTGATGCTGTGACCGCTCTTTCTCTTTGATCAGTAGAGTCGAGTTAAAGATCAACCAACTTGTAGTTTTCCCACCAATGAAAGATGGGGAACTACACATTCCAGAATTCAAAGGGAGGAATGAACAGGATGCCCTTCTGATGCATGTCCACAAATCTCTGTAGACTGGATGAACACTGGGCCCATCAGTGCTTTGTGCTAGTATATAAACTGCCGCCCCCCGCCCACTGTCCTCTGTGTAGATTTACACATTGGCACTAGAGTTGTTGCTTCGCGTGATCCTTCACCTGCCTTCTGCATATGGCACTGGACTCAAGCAGGCAGGACAGATTCTACATTCAATTTGAAGTATCCAGAGCAATGGGGTTGAGATATTTCTCAGGTCTATCCTCGATTTGTGACACCGCCCATGAAAGCATTCCTCCGTCTCAACTCACATGACAAGGGTCCTAATACACTCAGACCTGGGGAAAATGGTAATGATGGGGCTGTGGTGATGTGGTGGTCTAGGCCATATTTGTGCCGATGTGTATTTTAACTTTCTCATGTTCAAAACGTTTTTGTGCCACTATCTTTAAGAAGGTAAATGACCATGTATTGCAAGAATCAAGAAAGAAATCAACAGCGCCCACTGAATGCTGTCCTGTTAGGATTACATGGTCAGTGGTGATTCCAACATCAGACTTTTATAATACACCAGGCTGATGGTAAACAAGCTATAGTGATTTGATCAATATGCAACCTTTCGGTGAGTGTGTGCTGGCTATGACATTTTGACAAAAGAAACACAATGACATGGGCTTTCAGACCTTGCATGAGTGACTTTTCTCCCTTTAATGGGATAAAGTGTTATCAAAACAAACTTTTATGACTGATCGCAGCAAGGGGTCATGATGCCCATGCCATGTGGTTCCAAAATAATGCAGGTCGAGGCCAATTTTCAAAGCGATGACCTGTGACTGAGCAGCATGCTCATTGCTCAAGATGTGCATTTTAACACTTCCACTAGTCACTCCTTCATTCAAGGGGATCAACGAGTGAGCACCATGAAAGACCAAATCTGCAGCCGCCTTAGATTCCTGGAGGATCAGCTAAAAATGTGCAGAGACAAGTTTCAAAATGCTGACAATTTATGACCTTTAAGAAAATATTTGTTAAGATTAGTTAACTCCACCTGCTATACCGCGATAAACATGATATACTGTAATTTGGCAAGAAGGTTATCATACCACCATAAAACATCCCTATTTGTAATACAGTAAAAGTTAAGTTAACACTCTACCATCAAGACTGGATTAACACTTTAGAATCTATGCATTCTTATTCTTCGCTAGTTCATTTACAGGGTTATCATAAAAAACTGGGAATCTTATTACTGTATGTATTTATCCAGACAAATTAACTAGGTCCATTTTCCTTCGCTTTCATTGGAATTTGATTCTTGCTAAGCAGATAATGGTGAGATAAGGTATGATTCCATTAGATCAACCCCTTTGTCGTTTCTGTAATTTGGCTGGACATACAAATCTCTGAAACACCGGCCGACTGCATGTACTGTGGCTTGCGATCCCTATACCTTGATAAAGTTCAACATATAATTACAGTGGGAGAGGAAAATCATGTTTGGTCTAGATGTTTGGCTGGGTGAACCACCTCAATTGTAATTGCAGTCACAGGTTTTATAAAATCCTTGAAATTGAATGTGTTTTCCCACATCCAATGAGTGATGAGGAATTATATATATTACTATGATTCTGGACTGTTAATCTTTGTTATTAGTTTTTGGTATTTTAGGAATATTTTTATTAAGAAATAGATAAATTGAAGAATTATAGATTTTTTATCTAATTATGTTTTAAGATTGTGTTATTGTGTTTTGAATTGTATTTTATGTAATGTAATGGAAGTTCTTTTTTTATGATGATGAATTCATGAGGATAACTTATTTTATGATGTTGAATTGAAGTTCTCATTTATCTGGATTTATTTACCTGGGTTTAAGTTCTGTATTTTATCTATGCATTGTTGTTATTTTGAAACATTGTATTTGTCTTGTTTTATGGTCTACACCATATTAAAGGTTGCATGTATTTTTAACCATATGATAAAAAATTTAAAATAAATATATATATATATACTTGGAAATGAAAACATGTATTATTTCTAAAAGAGCAACTCCTCAGGCCATTGCACCTTTAAAGAAAACTTGCAGTACAAACAAAGGAGTTAAAGCAAGGAATCTCAGCAAACTAATTTCTTGGGAAAAGAAGAGCTTACCTACCTTGACCAATGATGTCCATGCAGGGGAAAATTCTTTTGAGCCACAGATTTTTAGATTATCCCCCACCAACATGTGGTTAAACCTTTTATGCACTATACCCTTTCAAGCCCAAATGACTGACGCACTTCAAGGTCCCAGTCGTGTCTGCTATTTCCGTGGTTTGTTTTCATACTGATTCAGAAGGTCTTTGGAACTATCTTCTCTGTGTGGGGGTTTCTATGATGTTTGGGGCAATACATTTGATCTATTTGCCTTCTATGTTTCTCAGCATCTTGCGAAACAAGTTACTTGTCATACATTTTTCAACTTCCTTGGTCTTGCCAAGTAAATATGTGGCGACTTTCTGATCCCAGTTACTATCTACATTTCTTATATGATCTTCCAAGGGATGTATAGGGCCCTTTTCCCTGACTATGTGACACACGGAGTGACAGAATTTGAGCCCTGGAAAGGCACACTTTCCACTCACCAGGCAGGTTTGGTTCTATAATAGCTATGCAAACGGCCCAGCCATCTTTAATTTAAAGGCAGACCACTCTCTTAAATGGGATAAAGGAGGTGAATGGAGGGGTTGCTGAAGGATATAGGCGCTGCATTTAAGGTTTGCAGACTGACTGATCACACATTACATTACTCGTAGGCATGTTAAACAATAAATGCATCATGTTTCTGTCATTTGACTGTCTTTGTAAAATGTCTATTAACTATCCTATATCTCTGAACATGTTAAGCTTTTGGCTTTTAATAGCCTTGAAGTGTGAGTTTATGCAGACTATTGTGGTCTGTGACTGGTAATTCACTCGTCAACAAAGGCTACTCTTAACACGCTTGTGATTCTAAGACGGTCGGTCCCATGGTGGAAAGTAAATAAACAGAATTTAACCAATAATACAAAACATATGATATATACTTTTTTGACTGCTGTCTTCTCACCTTTCCTGATTTCTCTTCAGAGGTAGTTTGATATGTGGCATCATGATGAGCTGCAGAAAATAATTAAAACATGAAAGCAAAGTGTTATGCAACCCATTCAGATGTTAATTAATAAAACAGAACTAATGAGTTCTTTATAGATTATCTGTTTCAAAGAGAACCACATTTCATCAGAAATAAACTGAAAATCTTAATTCCATTTAACATTTAACAATGCATCCCTATGGCAATAATTAGGCTAGAGTTAGGAATTACCTCACTTAAAGCCATTGTATTAAGAAAGTGAGTGGAATTTTACATCAGATTTAACAATACGCCTGTAAATAGACTTCTTATGGCTATTAACTGGTAGACTACAAGAACTAGAAGCCCAAATGAATACCTTGCTTGAAGAAATCAGTTGGTCACCTGAGTGGGGACGGGAAAATGAGCGCATGTTTCTTAGTATGCAGAAACGTCTAAACTTGTGGGACTGGCAGAGTAACTTCGCCCATCTGGAAAGCCTGAAAAGCTATAAATTCATTACGCATGTGTTGTTTACTTTCAAGAAGGCACAGCCCTACTTAAATCTCTGTCCCTCTGACCAGTTGAGGCATTTCGTTCTGCTTCTGCGTTTTAATCATCTCCCTACTCTGGACACGAGAGGCCCCGAAATGGGATTAGTTGCAGCAGAAAGGTACTGCAGAGTATGTGCACTGCCTTCGGAGCTTGAAACAGCTCGCCACGTTTTAACACACTGTCATGGGATGAGATTAAACAGAGCTAAAAATCTTGGGGAGTTTGTACACAATCTGGATTATATTGAGCAGACAGAGTTTTGGTATCGGTGTATTAATACACTAAATCCCAAACTACACATAGCACTCTTCCAGGTGTGGTGTGATGCGTCCACTCGTATGAATCTGAGTTCCAGGGCCAGCCCTGTATTCAGACGCCCACCTTTAGTATGTAATCTATGAAAGCCAGAGGCATCTATGCTGACTTTACCACCGCTGGTATAAATCTGTATATATGTATATATAGGATTGCTCAGTGAAAGCCGCCATGAGCCTATGTATGTATGATGTTGTAAGATATATGTTGCTGCTATTGTGGAACTATTAGGTTCTCTTTCTGTAGCAGGCAAAGTCTGTTTTTTCCAGCTCATGATTTGTATATACTGTTTATCTGATTCTGTTCTAAAAAAAAAAAGTTTTTATGTAGGTATGTGTAAAGTTTTTTTTACCTATGTATAAAACTGTATCACATTAATACATTATTATTATTATTATTATTATTTATTACATTTTACTACTCCAACTCAGAATTACTAAATGTTAATTAATAACAATCAAAAAGCACAATACATTTCAGGACCTCAGGTATTGACTGTGTAGAAAAAACAGATCATGGCCTCCAGCACGAATGATGAGAAAAATGTGAACCAATGATTGTAAGTTGCCAAACAGCCTCATAAGGAGTTGCACAGTATCCCAGTGGTAAATCTGCCGGAATACCATGCAATGCAATTACTGTTACAGACACTTGGTCAGTAGCCGCAGCGGTGTAAATCCCCATTTTTCCTGAGTCCATTGGACTCAATGGGGCATTTACGGCGCAATTACTGTGGCAGTAATTGCACTGCGGTAATTGTGCCAAAAATGGGCAAAAAGTCAACAAATTTACCTCCAGCTCAGAGTTGGAGGTAATGCGGCGGTGACGGTAATACCGCCGCATTTTTACTGCACTGCCCAACTCATGATGAGGCCCATGCGATAGACCACGATAGCCAACTTGTCCAAAGTTACATGTTGCAAAAATAGAGGCTTTCTTAATACATAGGATCCTCCAAATGGCGAGCCATTTTGGAAGTTTCTGAGGCTGGAGTGGAAGTGGCGCACAGTGAACAACACCAGAGAGCATGGATGCACATTCATTTATACACAGAGCCATGTGCCTCCTTAAATAAACTCTGCCCATGTATACACCTTAGTTTTGGATAAATACATCCAGTCAGATGTAAATAATAATTTAAAGTCATTGGGGCTACAATTCAGTCCCTATCTGTCTCAGCAAAGGTTTTAGATGAACGTACATTCGGGTAAGATCTGGAGGGAGATGTGAAAAGTCAGGGATACCTCTCTATCAAACCGGTATGCAGGCCTGGAATAAAATCCCAGTATCTGAGAAAGTTTGCGTCTGCGATGGCAGATCTCTTGGCAATAATATTCATCTTTTCTTTTTCTGTAAGTTGTTTAGAAAGGAATGCTAGCAATACCAAAAAGGTTTATTGATGAAATCTGGCATGAAGACAGTCAACTTGACCATTTAAATTTCTCCTGGCTGGGGTACGCACACACTCGTTACACATTTTGTTTAATTACTTACACGAAGTATGAATGCAGAAACATTCTGATGGCCTGGTAAACATAAAATGTGCATGGGAAATGTATCTAAGTAAACCACCCAGCAGAAGAACAAGTTACTTACCAACTGTAACGTTCTTTCGACTGGATGTTCCTCCCACGTATTCCTCATCTTATGATAACTCGTTGTCCCCAGCTTTGCTGCTTCGGAAAAAAAAAATTCTCTCAGCAGAGGGCGCTGTGCTGGAGGTCGTGGCATCGATTGTCCCTTGATGGACTCCGTACTCTGTCGACGTCATCCATGGTATAAGTAGCTCGAGCCGCGCCTGTTGCTTCAGTTCTGTTTTTTCGATGAAGCATATAGGAGGAACACCCAAGCGTGCCCCATGACAGATACATTCTTCGTGAGAGGAAAGTGTACGAAAACGTAAACTGTACTGTAGGGTAGGATGGGAGGGTCGATGAGGAATACATGGGAGGAACATCCAGTCGAAAGAACGTTACAGTTGGTAAGTAACTTGTTCTTCGAATGGATTGTGTCCTCCCACGTATTCCTCATTTTATGATAGACTCCCATAGCAGTCGCAATTTTGGAGGCGGGAGTACTAGTTTCAGTTTTCGTGGACAGAATGCAGAACTGCCTTGGCAAATAATCCCTCATTGGAGGAGGCAGTATCCAAGCAGTAATGCTTGACAAAAGTATGCATTGTTTTCCAAGTTGCAGCTGCACAAATATCTGCTGCCAGGACTCCCCTCGTTAGAGCCGCAGAAGTAGCCATTCCCCTTGTAGAATGGGCATAAAGCCCATCTGGTGGGTCTTTTCCCGCTAATCTGTAGCATTCAATTATGGCTAAGATGATCCAGCGGGATATGGTCAGTTTTGTTACAGATAAGCCTAGTTTATGACCAGTATAACCCACGAATAGTTGGTCATCTTGTCTCAATTTAGACATCCTTGAGATGTAAAAACTAAGAGCCCTCTTGGGATCTAGTCTGTGCAGTCTCTCCTCTTCATTGCCCAAATGAGGAGGAGGATAAAAAGTTGGTAGTACTATTTTTTGTGACAAATGGAAGTCCGAAACTACTTTGGTACGAATGAAGGTTTAACTTTAAGGACCTTATCCTTATAAAAAATAGTATATGGTGGTTTGCATGAGAGAGCCTGAAGTTCACTAACCCTGCGGGCTGATGATAGGGCCACAAGTAGGACAGTGTTTAGTGTTAAAAGCCCCAATGGGCATGAGTGCAGAGGTTCAAAAGGTATGCAAGTCAAGAATTTTAATACTAAATTTAAGTCCCAAGTTGGGACATGAAAAGGTATTGGAGGGTATACGTTAGTAAGTCCTTTTAAGAATTGAATTATTAGTGGTATTTTGAAATATGAAACCTCTTCCGAGGTGCGCTTGAAAATGGACAGCACAGCAAGGTATCCTTTTATTGTTCCTATCTGGAGCCCCAGGTCGGCTAGATGTAATAGAAAAGAGAGCACTACTGGAGTGCCACATTGAAAAGGGTCCACATCCTTCTCTTTGCACCAGTTACTAAACCTGTTCCAGTGACATTGATACAAAGATTTTGTTGCTGGCCTTCTGTCCGAAAGCAAGATTTCCATTACGTCATCTGGAAAATCCCAATCCTTGTATCTTAACCTCTCAGAAACAATGCGTGAAGGTTGAGTGTCTTGACCTCTGGATGGAGAACCCGACCTTCATCTTGCGAGAGAAGATCCTTTCTTTGCGGAAGACGTATTGGAGGGCAGATGGACATGTCTAGAAGGTCCGGGTACCACGTCCTCCTGGCCCAATCCGGGGCAATTAGGATCATGGTTTTCCTGAACTTTCTCAACCTCCTGATTACTTGAGGAATCACAGGGACTGGGGGAAACGCGTACAGCAGTGGAAACTTCCACTCCACTACGAATGCGTCTCCCAGAGCTCCTCTTTGAGGAAATTCCCTTGAGCAGTACTGATCGCACTTCCGGTTGATCGCGGTGGCAAACAGATCCACTTGAGGGGTTCCCCAAAGGGCGAAGATCTCCAGATGGACTTCCTGAGCCAGCTCCCACTCGTGAGAGACTGTGCTCTGCCTGCTCAGAGCATCTGCCGCCGTGTTCATCTCTCCAGCTAGGTGAATTGCCGATAGAGAGATTACTTCTCGTATTGCCCAGAACCATAGCTGCATCGCCTCTCTGCACAGTGGAAGTGACCCTACTCCTCCCCTTTTGTTGAGGTAGTACATGGCCACCGTGTTGTCCATCATTATCAGGACATTCTTTCCCTGTACACAGGGTAGAAAGGCCTTCCGCGCTAGTCTGATTGCCCTCAGCTCCAAAAGGTTGATGTGTAGTTTGGACTCCGATGGAGACCAACGACCGCTGATTGTCAGATCGTTGGTGTGTGCTCCCCTCCCTGTGAGTGAGTCGTCCGTCACTACTGTTATCTCCGGCCATGGTTGCCAAAAAGACTCTCCCTTGAGAATGTTGTCGTTGCAAGCCCACCATAGAAGATCCTGAGCAACTGCGCTCTGAACTTGCAGAAGATCCGACATATTCCCTGAGAACTGGGGCCACTGAGTTCTGAGTGCCCATTGAAGGGATCTCATTCTCAACCTGGCCTCTGGTACTAGGAAAATGCAGGATGCCATGAGGCCGAGCAACCTGATAAAATCGAAGGCCGGTAGACGTTGGGCATTCTGGAATTTTGTTACCATCTGCTGGATGTGGAGAGCTCTCACTTCGGGAGGCGAGGCTTTTCCCGAGGAAGTGTCCAAGACTGCTCCGATAAACTGGAGCTTCTGGGATGGTATCATGTGGGACTTCTTGAAATTGAGGGAGAAGCCCAATTTGTGGAGGAAGTAGCAGGTGATCGAAAGATGTTCCTGAGCTTGTTCTGGAGAACTTGCCCTGATCAACCAGTCGTCCAGGTAGGGATATATGTGAATACCTCCTCTCCTGAGACTCGCTGCCACAACCGCCAACAGTTTGGTCAAAACCCTCCGGGGTAGAGGTAAACCCGAAGGGAGGAACTCAAAACTGATAATGAGAATTGGCAATCGTGAACCTCAGGTACTTTCTGTGCTTTGGATGGATTTGCACATGAAAGTAAGCATCCTGAAGGTCCAATGATACCAACCAATCTTGGAGTTGGAGAGCCTGAGGGATCTGAGAAAGAGTCACCATAGAAGATCCTGAGCAACTGCGCTCTGAACTTGCAGAAGATCCGACATATTCCCTGAGAACTGGGGCCACTGAGTTCTGAGTGCCCATTGAAGGGATCTCATTCTCAACCTGGCCTCTGGTACTAGGAAAATGCAGGATGCCATGAGGCCGAGCAACCTGATAAAATCGAAGGCCGGTAGACGTTGGGCATTCTGGAATTTTGTTACCATCTGCTGGATGTGGAGAGCTCTCACTTCGGGAGGCGAGGCTTTTCCCGAGGAAGTGTCCAAGACTGCTCCGATAAACTGGAGCTTCTGGGATGGTATCATGTGGGACTTCTTGAAATTGAGGGAGCCTTGCTGCCAAACAGCCTCGAGCCATCAAAGGGCATGTTAAGGAGTCTGGCTTGCACATCTGGTGCAAACCCGACTTCCTCAACCACGCAAATCTGCATAGCACAACGCTTGTAGACATGGACCTGCTGATACTATCAGCAGTATCCAGTACAGACTGGAGACATTCCCCCATTGTTTCCTTCCCGTCTTTGACTATATTCAGGAAGCCTTCCCTTTCCTCGCCTTCCGGAATATGATCAGCCGCCGCCGAAATACAGTCCCACAGGGTATGGGTAAACGTGGCCAGGGTACAGGTGACATTTGTCGATTTAAGGGCCATACTGCCTGACGTGAAACTTTACATGTCCATGTGTCAACTTTTTTATCCTCTCTATCTGGAGGAATAGTGGGATATGCAGTTTGTTTTGATGTAGATGCTGCCTGAATGACTAGACTTTCTGGAGTCGAATGCTTATTTAAGTATTCAGGATCCGTTCCAGCTGGTCTATATTTTTTGGGAAAAGTGCTATCTGCAGCAGCAATACTCTCTGGTTTATCCCAGTTTTTCTCCACCGTCCTTTGAAGGGCCCTGTGAAAGGGGAGAACTGGAACTTTTTGAGGCCCTCCGACAATTATATCCGTCATGTCATCCTGTTAAAAAACGGGTGAAGTGTTACCCCAACCCATATATTCTATAACTCTGATCATAAGACCTCTGTACCCAGCATCTGCATGCTCTGCAGGATCAGGTCTGGCAAACTCTAATTCTGGAGAGGTGTCAATTCCACTGGCAGAATGTAGAGTATCGCTCAGGTCTCTCATTCTAGATTCCTTGTCAATAAGTTCCTCAGGAACTTGCTTTGTGCCATAAGAAACTCCAAAAGGAGTAACTTCGTCTTCTTCTGAGCCAGATTCCTCATAAATTGAGGACATGGACTTAAAAAAGTCTGACGTGGGCAAAGGAGTGAATCTCCTTTCTTCTTCTACCATACGCGTCGAAGGGATTGATAAATCCTTCGAAGTTGTCGAAGGAATCTTCGATGACTTCGAAGATGACTTTGACACGGGCATCGAGGATGTTCTTGGTTTTGGTGCCGAAATGGTCGACGCCGACGGTGTCGATGAAGTCGTCGGAGCCTTCGACGACTTGTGTTTTTTGTATGGCACCGGAGAAGTGCCCGACTCTGGAAGAGTCTTCGACAGCTTGCCGTTGACTCGAGTTTTTTTAGTATCCTCGACACTGATGGTCTTTACCATGGTAGTCTTGGACTTTCCTTTGTCGTCCAATGGAGCGACCTTAGGGGTATGGCTTTTTCGAGGTTCTTTCGAGGGGGTCGGGGGCCGCGTTCTCGAAAACCTCCATCATCTTTTTACGGAATTCTTCCCATTTACTGGGAGAATCCGATTTTGTCGGACATCGAATTTCTTCGGTCGACTCTGAAGAAGATGATGAGGGAGATCTATGTCTCCTCTTCATTTTTTTAGATGATGACGAAGAGTGTCTCGATCCACTCCTAGATCGAGATCTCTTGGCGTGCCTATGGTGATCCGATTCCTTCGGATCAGTCGCTTTCCTATGTTTTTTAGACGCAGCCTTCTTAGAGGCTTCCCTCCCCACCGACAGTTTACCTCTCCTCTCACGAAGAGCTTTCCCGGTCATGATTGGCAGGAACTGCAGTCGTCGGTTCGGTGACTGGAACCGAGACACCAGAGACAAACCCGGTGGGGATCCGTGATCGACATTTTTGATCCACACTCTACACACATCTTGAACCCAGTCTTGGGTGTCGAAGGAGTTGAAGATGACAACATTTTCTTCACAGAAAATCTGAAGTGCCCCGTTCTCGATAGCGAAGCAATCGGAAAAACGGAACTGAAGCAACGGGCACGGCTCGAGCTATTTATACCATCAGTGACGTCGACAGAGTATGGAGTCCGTAGAGGGACAATCGACGCCACGACCTCGAGCACAGCGCCCTCTGCCAAGAGAAATTCTTTTTCCAAAGCAGCGAAGCTGGGGACAACGAGTTATCATAAGATGAGGAATATGTGGGAGGACACAATCCATTCGAAGCATACTTATAAACTTACATTTGATATTTTAAATGGTTACATGTTTATTTTGTTGCTTATTGTTGTGGTTCTGTCATTATCTCGAATATTAAAGGCGGCACCAAAAAAAGAAAAAAAAATGTCAGCCGATTTTGGGCGGCCTTTAATATTCAAACTACTTAATTCCGCCCCCTCTGACCTTTGAAATCGGAGGTTTCACCCCTTAAGGCCCCTTCAACCTCTCCCCCATCCCAACCCCGCCTCCTCCTCAGACACACCTTTTCCACAGCACCCCCTTCATACAAAAACACCAGGAAACACACACAGGCAGACACACTCCTTCCCCCAAACCCCTCCCCTACACAAACACTGTCCCCTTTCATACAAACACGCACGCAAACACACACTTATCTGTAACCCGTCTTCCCTTGCCCATCTCGGTCAGCCTGTCAGCCCCTGCGCACACTCATGTGCGGCAGGGGTGTGACAGTTACGATTTAGAAAGACTGCTCTGGCAATGATTCATATACATGTAATTGTATATAGTTTTATGATTTTGCAAGGGTTACATGTCACACACAATATTAAAGTATCTTGAAGGATTCCTAGACTTTATGTACAGATCAAGGTGACCATAGACTAAGTGTTCAGGAATCAAGCGGCAAGAAGATTTATTGTGGGGGTGGGTGAGGAAGAGATCTCCTGTCACAACAGGAGGGTCTCGTCCTGTTGTGACAGGAGATCTGTTCTCAGTGAAATAGGGCAATGATACTTTATATAGCTACCCTTTGAGGGGCTGAAAACCAATATCAGTCAAGCCATTGAGGAGCTAAATCACAGGACACGTGTGAGAGGGTCTCAACTTAAGGAGCACGTGTGCTAGTAATGGAATTGAAGAAAAGGCTTAAAGGAACTAGCCTTCCCTAGAGAGGTGAAACACATGCCACAGCAAATCCTTTCCCTGGCTCCTTTACAAGGCAGAAAGCGGACATTGCACCCAGTCATGAAAAGATCTGCTAAAAGAGATGCACCACTATCTGGTGCACAACTTGAGAATTCAGCTTCCACAAGTGTGGAGAATGAGTCAGAAAACCTGATGAATATGCACCTAGAAGACCTGGTGAGGTGAACTGTAACTGAATTGTTTGTGTGCTACTGCCCATTTCTAAAGACTTACTCCAAGCTTGCAGAGGAAGGGGGATTGTGTTCCCCTTTGTTTGTTGACATGAAACATCAAAGGTGTGTTGTCAGTTTGATTCAACACTCTGCTGTGCTGAAAGGAAATAATAACAGCTACAAGCACTAAAATGATAGATTTTGGTACCAAAATGTTTAGATGAGCTTTATGATCTCACAATCATAGATATGAGTCTGCCGAGAACAATATAAATGGTTACAGTTCTTTGAAATGGACTCACTCCAACAAACTGAATTCTTAGGATCCTGTAATATCTGTTGGGGCACAGAGATCAAGTTTGTTTAAGGCTTAATCTCTAAATCCCAGCAATAAGCCAGGTGGAGCTGTTACATACGTCAATAAATTCGGAACTGAGACTGGCTGCAGGTGTGGATGTGCCCCACGAGTCTCCCATATTGAAGTGCCGGTAGTGCTTTTTTCTGGTGAAATGAAAACACTGCAGATGGAACAAAGAACCGAAATGTTATCTTCCGGGGCTGGGTTTCCCAAATAAATCCTATGAAGTTGCTTCTGTAAGTTGGAAAGAGGGTCAATGTTTTATGATTGGCCGCCCTGCTTAAGGAGAAGACCAGATTCAACAAACCTTTTATAGATTTGATGCATCCTCTGGAATCTGATCTTTGATCAACCAGTCATACAGGTTAGAGCAGGTGTATACTCTTTCCAGACAAAGGTGAGGTGCAATCCTAGCTATCACCTTTGAGAGTGGTGTTCATCGCAAAGGGAAGCACCCTGAACTGAAAGCGCAGACTGCTCGCTGAGATATTTACAATGATGAGACCTTGTTGGAATGTCAGATAAGCATCCAGTAAGTCGATTGGACAGACAGAATCAATTCCTCACTTGAGGGAGGGAAGAATCTATGCAGGCATTACGACCTTCACATTTCCTTCAAAAGATTGAAAAGTGTTAGAGGATCAGCTTAGTGCAGACATCTTTTGTTTTTCTTTTCCATAGTGAAGAAACTGGAGTAAAACCTCATGTTACTGTGTTTTGATGGAACTAGCTCTATGGCCCTCTGGTCCAGTGATTTCTGCATCACATCTTCCAAGCTGGAAGAAAGGGATTAAGATGGAGAGGGAGAAGAATTAGGATATAGATGGAGCAGCAACCAGTACCACAATCTCACTACTGAAAGTGTCCATAAACTAATCATTATTTTATTAGAGGAGATAGAAAAAAAGTACCTTCCAAGTGGCAAGGGGATCTCAAAGAAGAGGTCCAGCAGCAGATCTTCACTCATTACTCTCTGTGATGGGAGACTGCATGTGCGTAGTGACTTCACCAGCAGGGAAGGTTGCATTTAATTTTGCGATAGGCTATCTCAGCATGGGGACCATGCAACCAATGAAGAATGGGACCATGTACCACAAGTGTGTAAGGGGACCTCATAGGAGATCCCAATGAAGAAGTCAACTTGGAACACCTTAAGTTCGAAGCCTGCCTAGTGTGACGAATCTGAGGATGTCGGCCCTTCCCTCATAGGGGGAGACCTTTCCCATGGGGCCAGGCCGATGCATCCACCGTACAATAGTCCCACTGGGGGTGGTGCACCAAAGGATGATCACATGGGGGAGGAACCTCCTTATGGTATTGGGGATGACCATGCTCTGAGAACACAGTATTCCCCCATGTCAATACACATAAACCTTTTCCCAAGGTTAAATTCTCATAATCCTCATTCACCTTCTTTTGATAGGGCCAATGTCTGCTATTGTCAAGTTAACCAACCTAAAATACTTGGCGTTAGTAAAACATCAGAGAATGCAAAGTATACTGAATATGACTATGCTTCAAGTATTGGGAAACTTAATCCACTTCACAAGACTGAAACATTAGAGAATGTAAAGTGTGCTACATCAGACTTTCTTTTCTGTACTGAGAAGAAGAGGACCATGGATCACTTTGGAGAAGCAGAGTGAGCGCTCTAGCTTATCAACGAATGTGAATGGCCCAAAGAAATTCAATTTTCCAACGCAGGAGTTTAAATATACCACAACTGAGAGGCGAGGGGAGAACTGTCCACCACAGAGGAAGCTGGTGAGCCATATAGCAGGCAAGCAGATGAGAGCCAGCATGAGGGAAGCCTGCGAGCAGAGGAGGAGAACGCAAAGGTGGTCCAGGAAGCAGGGACTGCTCGGGCTGCAACCGAGAAGAACCTCTGGGCATCCATAGCACCAGCAAAGCGTCCATTAGAGAGAAAGCACTGTCAGGGAAAAGCAGACATCTGCAGAGCCGATGAAATTCTCGACGGATCCATGAACATTATCCGAAGCCTCAAGAGATGCAGTAGCTGCTCAGGAAACGCTGGTACCTGCCAGGAAGAAGCAAACGGTTACACGTGTTACCCGAGAGGTGCTGGTGGTCCGGTGGAGAAAGGGGTTGAAAGCAGAAGCTGGAAAAAGACGGTCTGGGGCCCTGGGAACGAAGGATGAGACTGGGACCCGCACCCAAACTTGAAACAGAAACAAAAGCCAATCATAATATTACGCCTCCAAAGAGGGACAGTCAATGAGAGGACCAAGGCTGGCAGGAGAGTATACAAAGAGAGTATACCAAGCCGGTTTGAATATTGTGAGTCTGGGACCCGCAACCAAATCAGAAGTTCATCAAAGGATAATGATTGGCAGGAGAGTCAAACAAGCAGTTATAAATATTGCGAGTCTGGAACTCACACCCACAAGGGGGACAGTCTATGAGAGGACAATTGCTTGGCAGGGGAGTAAACCAAGCCCTCTTGAAAGCTGCGAGTCTGGGACCTGCACCCAAAATAAGTAAAGAATATAAAGTGAAACAAATCCTACACTTGGTAAACGGAGTGTGCTAAATTGGTGGGATAAATAGTAGAAATACAAGGAGCATATTATTGTGAACTGCCTACTGACCATTATATAACAAAATACAGGCCTGATGTGACCCAGAAGGATGGGGGAAAGGATAACGACCCTGACCTTGGAGCCCTACAATTTTAAACATGTCATTATTTTTATCACTTTTGACTACCCGAGAGACTGGGAACTTTTCCGTTGGTTGGATCTATAAACAAAATGTTACTTTGTGAAAAGATCATCCTTGCACAGTTGATTTAAGGTATCAGTGTTAGGGACAGAGAGGCATTTTCCACCCCGTTTTCCTATAATAAAGGTTTCTGCCCAAAAACATGCCCCAATTGTGTCCAAGTCTTACTTCTGCACTCTGACATTAAGTAGTCTCAGGAGCTATACCAGAAGAGATTATGGATGTGCAAGGGTTGGCGCAGGAGCACTGCAGCATCAGTGGAGCAGATCCACCACTTACAGCAGCGTCGAGGGACCTCTGAGAAGAAGTTGTGAAGAAGCAAAAGAGTTCTGAGCTACACTGTTGAGTAGCCTGCAGAGTGTAGAACTTGCAGCAACAGCAGGTAAAGTTGTGGATGCCTGTTGGATCAGCCAACAAAGACCCTGACCTTAAAAAACTGGACCAACGAACCCAGCTGATGTCAGAGGGTCACTCTGAAGACATACAAGCAAAGGAAAAGAAGCTCTGCATATTTGGATGGCTATTTTAGCTATAGGGCTCCTAGCCGGGGCCACGGATTGTGGTTTGAGAAAAGTACAGAAGGACAAGCCAATGAAAGTATCTACACTGGGAGAATGGCATCAGGGTGCCACTGAAGAATTCACAAAATCACAAGCCATGATGTATTATCTGGAGAATGCAGTGCTCAGTTTCATATGTCAACTTGCACAGGTGAGTACTGAGAGTTACAAAAACACATCCTAAAGAATGAATCAGATACCCCTACTTATCAAGAGAAAGGATCAATGGACGTGTTTCCTTCTGGTCAGTAAAGAAGCAGAGCTTGGTGCAGAGCATCAGCTTTTATACTACAATGGTGAGTTGTGAGAATCCTATCATGTTGTAATAAACAACAAAGCTACTATTTTACTACATATCACCAGTATGTCCACCACAGTCTAATTCATGTATTCCTCCATTTGTCCCATATCTTCTGAAATGTATAGGGGCATCTGTTGTAGTTATAGATATGTTCCTCAAGTAGCATACAGATATAAATGCCGGAGGACCATTTGGCACAGCTTGGCAGCTCATCGCTACCCCATAAAATACTGATGTTTACTTTAACGATCATTATAGCGATGAATAGCAATAGTTACTCTTAGTTAAAAGATTAACACCATACACCTAGGAACAAGAGTTTCGGATCACTGCACATCACCCTTGCTAATTTATAGAGAATTGAATGCCAGAGTCTTTGTATCTGAGGACATTGCCGTATGATTTGGACAAAGGTACCGTTGGCTGTTTTACAGCATAGATAGTATTGATGGTGTGCGCGGCCGCTTTTGAAAACATTGTTCACGCATAGGGAATTCTGTGTCGAATTTTTAATTGCACCAAGCAAAGTTTTGATGATATTATGCCTCATTAGGGAACATTGCTGCAGGCATTCTGAGTGATTCCAGGGGTTGTGGATTCCAGAATAATCCCAGACAGCTATCTTCTTTCAGGGACCAACAGGCGCATTCACACATTCCTTTGTTAGCTCCTGGCCGGAGTTCACATGAAAAATCGGCCCCATTTGGTAATTCTCAGATTCCAGCTAATCACACAGAAGGGCAACAAATCACTGCTGCTTGGTTACTGCATTCCGTAACCATTTTGGCTGCCTCTTAGAGGAAAGGGCTTCCTGTAAGCCAAAATGGCTACTACTCATGAAGTCCCTATTTTAAAGTATACTACCACCAAACATACCCAATTCAACTGTCTGGGCAGCGCTAGGGGTCGCCAAAGGGGCATAATCAGATAAGGATCCTACCCCCAGTGAAAATGGATAGAACCGACTGGACACTAACATACAAAGAACACGCTAAAATGTGCAGGGAACTCAAAAACAGGAGGAAAAATAGGACTTTCTTCCTTACACCATGCCTGGTAGCAAATGTAAGATTGAGACACAATCTTAAAGGCACAGTCGACACAGTTGACAGCTCACTGTAACTGGTCCATAGTAACTTGTTTGAAATCTGTCAAACCATATAAAAATTATTATATGACAATTGCAACGTCATTTGTGAAGATTGGTTGTTTGTAAGTTAAGCACAGCCAGGATAGGAACAGACTTCAGTTGTCTCAAGTGTCTTAACAGACTGCACTGGTGAAACAATGGTTAATTACAGCAGTCCGGCCTAATTATTCACAACTGCAGATCGTGTATAAATATGCAAACCAATAACCCTCACATGAATTACAGCAAACATCTCAGATTCAGTCACTGTGCCCTGCTATGGCATCAGCTGCTGTGCATTCCCTGTTCGCACATATCCAAAATCTGGACAAGAGGGTTGAATGGTCAAAAGAATTACACGTCACTGTGTTTCAAAATGAGTTCAAATAGGAATCATTAGACGCATTGGTGCAGGTTTCCATCCCCAACTACCTTAGATGACCTGATAGATGATATTCTGGGCCTTGACCAACAAATACAGAACTGGAAAGCAGGCAGGAAGGAAGCCATTTTATGCACCACTGTGTTCCTAAATGAGGTACACAGTGAATCTCGATCAAGACGTTTAAAATGCAGACCATTAAAATGGAAACTTGATACCCCAAACCTATGGAGATTGACAAACTATGCAGCCCATTCACAGGGCAAGCATGCCTTCATCAAAGGCAAGAGAATCTGCGTATGCACTACAGAAACTAGAGAACCGTTGTGCCCTACAAGAGCCTGCTTGAGCACACCTCAAATCCATCATGCAACCACACACCAACTGCATCAAGTGCCATGCATCGTCTGGTCTAGTTATTGCCATGTTATGTTATTATAAAGCGGTCTGTCACCCGGGGGTATCCTGGCATTGGTGGAGCAAGCATCATCAGAGAAAATAAAAATGAAACATAAAAATTACCTAGGGAAGGGAAATCACAGCAAAACCATGCTTCACAGTCCTGAAATGTTCTTTCATGCTTACTAGAAACTAATTACAACTAAGGACCATGCATCCATACCCATATATCCTTAATACCTTGTCCTAATCCCAAGTTTCTTTGCCCTTCTGCATTTGTTTGTCAGTCCACTTTCTTATATCCATCCCACCACCAACCTTCCTCTTTACTATCCACCGACGAAGGGCTGGTGGCACACTTACAAGGTCAAAACACACTGTCTTCCGGACACAGTGCAACCACGGTAAGACCACTACGGTGGTGATGGCTGTAGTATAAATATAACATAACATAACGAGTGCTCAATCTTGTGTTTGGGAACTTTTAATGCCGCACTCAGAAATTAAAGGAATACCTCTTCATTCTGCATTCTCGTAATTCCACTGTTGTGAAAAAGGCATTAGTCCTCAATCCAAGTTTGGTCGAACTACCGCCAAACAGAATTACTGTTACTGCCACCTGGTCCCGTGGGTTTACCATGGGATAACAAGTGGTGGTAGGTGGTGTACATCCCCATTTTCTGCAGTCCATAGGACTCTATGGGGATTTCGGCAGAATTACCACCAGTGGTAATTCTGCCGATTTTGACAATATTTTGGTGTTAAGGTGGAGGATGTACCTCCAGCCCGATGCAGGAGGTAAAACCACCACTTCAAGGACAAACTCAGAATTTGCTGGAGTGACAAAAGTGCTGGCAATTCGATTACCACCACTTTTTGACCTCTCTGCCAAACTCGGAATGAGGGGCATTGTCTAGCCTTCAAAACAAATATCTGTCGGTCGGGCTAATTCATGGGAGCAGAAGACACTCTAGAAACTAAAGTCTTGGATGACCCAGGCGTCTATGTGAACTACATGGATCTCCAACCTGAACAAGAAAAAAATATACTTATGTCTCAAACCCAGCCCTGAATGAATCCATTCTGTCTATGTAGCTCCATTAATATCAGACGCAATGACCGCAGCCACTGTTGCTTTACTAGGGCAAGTCCTCTACCATCAGGAGTATATACAAATTGGTTTCATCATTGCTCCACAACTCAAGTTCATCCTAGGAGTCCCTTGTTAACACACCACAACCCAGCAATTGAGTCTCTGTCTTGCATCATTCTCTGCACTTGGAATACTGTCAGCAAATGTAAGAGTTCTGTGCTCGCTCCAGTCAAAGGACAATTGATTATTTCCATGGACTATGTCCCCTGGGAATACCACACCTTTGCAGAAGTCTTCTTGACTATGGAGGGAGATGTTATTGGCTTTGCCAGTGCCCTATTGATTTGACCCCAGAACAAACAAATCCTGCATGGAAGAAGTGCTTCTTTGAGGGTCTGGTAGGAAGAGCTCCGGAAGCAATATGTGGACGACTCCCTGGAAAAAGGTAATGCACCTCTCCAGCAGCTTTGTAAACAAGACCAGTCACCTTCAAGCTTTCTTTGACAACTGGGACATTGGGCCTCATTACGAGTATGGCGGTAAGGCAACAACGGCACCAGTATCGCTATCGGCACCGTTGTTACCGTACCACCATACTAGGAGTTCTGCTCGCGGGTGCCCTTACAGCCACCAGGTTTTACCAGGTGGCCGTACTGGCACCCACGAGCAGAACTTGATGGTAGTAACAGTACCGTTAATAACGGTACCGTTGCTACCACCTTCCCCATTCCCATTGAGCCCTATGGGCCTCAAATGGGAATGGGGATTAATTTTTTCCGGCGCCCAGAAAAGGGCAATTACTGGGTCCGCCAAGGTCGTAATGACCCAGTAATTGCCCTTTTCTGGACGCCGGATAAAAATCAATACCGGCGGCAGCCGTGCATGTACTACAGGAACGGCTACTGCCATACTCTTAATGAGGCCCATTATCTTGAGGGGGGCTGTACATCCTTCTGAAGTACTAACTAATCTCAAAAATCTCACTCTCCTAAAACAGGCCCATTACTTCAATCTTTCACATACCACTTGGATACTGTTTTAATGCCAGAGTCATCTACAGCCTGTCTTGTTGACCCTATAGCCAACATGATAAGGTAGATTCTGTAAGATGGACTCTCTCATAGGGGTTCGGATAGATCCTTTACCAATTCTACGTCTGCAAATCGCACCAGTGGTAGGCCCACCTCCCAAATCTAGAACATTCATCAAGGATTCACAGAACTTGAAGTTGCTGCAACTACACCCAATGTTGAGCCTGACCCAATAGATATTGCCTATTACGAGGGTCACTTGCTTGTAAGGTTGGAAAATACCTGTTACAAATTACTCTGTTCCGCTCATGACATGAAACTGGGTGGACATCTGAGGAAAAGTCAGATGCACCAGTAGGTCCAACACTGATTTTGGTGACCAAAAAGGAGACCAGATATGAACAAGTATGTGTAGTATTGCACATCTGTGCCCACTAGAAGGATTCTTGGCAAACTCCAGTTGGGTTACTATAACCTTTGGAAAATGCTACCAGGCCATAGGTGGCGTTAAGCATGGTATCATCTGGGCTTTAACTGACACGTACACCAAGTTGGGTTATTCTGTGGCGTTAGCCAATAATGTTTCCATCCCAGACGTCCAAAGTATGCTCAGTCCTAGTGCCTCGGAAAATGGGAAGAAGAATGGTCAGAAACCACAAAAACACACAAGTGACTGTATAAAGCTAAAGAGGTCTACAAAACAAATGTTTATCGGCCTAGATGGACAGCTCCACCTTATGTGGTAAAAGATCATGTTTAGTTGTCCACAAAAAAATCCTACCTCCCGGGCATAGGAAATTGAAACCCAGGTTTGTGTGACCTTTCCAAATTCTGAAAGTTGCTTCCCCACTTGCAATGAAATTAGTTACCCAAACATTAGCGCATCCATCCATTATTTTATGTATCGTTCCTCAAATCTGCATATTCTTTCCATCTAAGAATAATTCCCTGCGATTGCAAACATTTTAGATTCCTGATGTATGAGAAAAGGGTGGAATATATTGTTCGATGTAAGGTATAGAGCCATGACACATTAATTACTCAATTTCAACCCAGCAAAGCATCCTTTTAAGCCAGACCTTCCAGAGTGATGGGAATACTGTCAAGGTGACCAGGCATGCCAAGAGAGCGCATCGGGAATCAAGGCTTAATACTAGCAGTCCGGCCTAATTACTTGCACCTTTGGACCAACTATAAGTAGGCAAACCAAACACTCTCACATACCTTGTAACATACCCCACATATCTAGTCACACTGCCCCACTCTTGCATTAGTTCCTCTGGTCCATTCAGTGTTCCCTTCTGTCTCCTCTGCTGCTCCAGTGAGATAAAGATGACTGAAGACTGATCTAGCGGAAGAGTGGATAGCCATGTTTCATTTTCATTTATATGCCTGCGTTTTGCTTCCAGCTTTCTATTCGTTGATGCACAGGTGGGGGTCTTCCCAGATTTCAGAGCTACTTTTAGTAATCTGCTTCAAGGGATTTGTCAGATGTGGATTCAGAACTGCATCAGGCGATTATGTCTCAAAAGAAGAACTAGTTACTTACCCCTCGTAACATTCTTTCGACTGGATGTTCCTCCCACGTATTCCTCATCTTTGACACTTGCCCAGCTTCAGATGCTTCAGAATAACCAGGTTACTCACCATAGTGACCATCTGACTCCTAGTCCATAGTCCCCTTTCCTCCATACTTATGGGACATTGCTCCGTCCTGTGGGACGGGACCGGAGCACTTTGTAAAAAGCATCCAAAAAATGTTGCAAACATTTTTAGTCCTTCCTCTCTTTCTGCGCGGGGCCCGGCATGCAGCCGTAACCCCGCCCATCTCGGCTCCGCCCCGCACATCGCCCATCAGTCCTTTTCTATCGCTAGGTCCAAGACCTCTTAGCAATAACAGAGGAACCTTATTAGAGGGGACGGCGGGCGGGCGTATGGAGGAAAGGGGACTATGGACTAGGACTAAGGTGGTCACTACGGTGAGTAACCTGGTTATACTCCTACGTCCCGTCCCCTTTCCTTATGGGAGATTCCCAAGCACTCCTTACAGGAACTATGGGTGGATGGAAAAATCCCTTACTGAAAAAGGTTCTTCAGCACAGCCTGGCAAAACTGAGCATCAGATCTTGAGCTCATGTCTAGACAATAATGCTTACAAAAAGCAGAAGGGGAAGCCCAAGTAGCAGCCTTTGCAATGGTCTCCCAGGAGACATATTTCTGAAAGGCAACCACGGCTGCCTTGCCCTGCACCAGGTGTGCATGAATAACTTTAGGAGGCTTCAGCCCTTGGACGGTGTAATACTCTGTAATGCAGGCAGCGATCCATTGAGAAATAGTCGCCTTAGAGGCCTGCTTACCTTGTGGGTTACCAAAGGTCACAAACAGTTGAGAAGAACTCCTAAACTCGGATGTTCTGTCCAGATAGAACTTAAGAGCCCTTCTAACATCAAGACCATGCAGAACCCTTTCTGCCTCTGAGGCAGGGTTCGGAAAAAAGACTGGCAGGGAGATTGACTGGTTCAGATGGAACTCAGATACCACCTTGGGTAGGAAAGTAGGATTTGTCCGTAGGACCACCTTATCCTTGTGAAAGACCAAGAAGGTATGCTCCACCGACAAAGCCTGGAGCTCACTCACATGCCTTGCTGAAGTAACAGCGACCAAATTTGACACCTTCCATGACAGGTGCTTGAGGTCCACCGTGGTCATTGGTTCGAAAGGTTTATGGCACAGCGCCGTCAGGACCAAATTTAGATCCCACGTCGGGTGCGGACTACGAATCGGAGGATAAAGGTGCTTCAAGCCTGCAAAATGCCTCTTAACCACTGGATTAGACAGAGAGTAAGAGCATTGGTCTGTAGATAGATAAGCGAAACCGCTGACAGATAAGTTCTGCATGGCAGAACGTGAACGCCCGACTCTGCTAAGTAGGATACAAAGAACAGTACTGTGTTGTATTGTTGATTTGTAGCCTCCCCTGGGTCCAACTTCTGGTTTAAACACCAATGAAAGAACCTGAGCCATTTGCTTCTGTACTGGGACCGAGTCGAGGGTTTTCTGGCTGCCTGGATAATGCGCATGTTATCTGCAGAAAGGCCAAGATACTCTAAAGGCTTGAACTGAGGCACCATGCCGCCAAGCTGAGCGATTGTGGGGAGGGGTGCCACAGCTGCTGTTCCCCCTGGTGAAGCAGATCGGGGGTCACCGGTAACCTGATGGGCGGATACACCGACAGGTGTTGAAGTTCTGAGAACCAAAACCTGGCCGGCCACAACGGGGCTATGAGTAGAAGAGAACAGTTCACCGAGTTCTTCAATTTGAAAATCATCCGGTGAACTAGAGGCAGAGGCGGGAAAGCGTAAGCCCTTATGTTGTGCTATGGAATCTCGAGAGCATCCCCCAGAGAGGAGGCTCCCAGCCCGCTTCTGGAGGCATACAGAGGAAGCTTCTTGTTTGCCGTCATAGCAAAGAGGTCCACTTCCGGTGTGTCCCAACGTAGGAAAATCCATGAGAGGACCTCCACCTTCAACTCCCACTCGTAGCTGACCATCATCTGCCGGCTGAGGGCATCTATCGTGACCTTCAGCTGTCCCGGGATGTGTTCTGCAAGTAGCCAGACACCATGCAGAACCGCCCACTCCCAAATCTGGATGGACAGGTCCACGAGGGGGGGCGACTTGGGTCCCCCTTGCTTGTTGATGTAATACATCGACACCACATTGTCCGTGCGGATACGGACCAGCTTGTTGGCAATGATCTGTCTGAACGCCTTGAGCGCTAGGAAAATCGCCAGAAGCTCCAGATGATTTATAAGGAGCTTGTCCTGAGGCGACCAAAGATCCGAGACCTGAAGAAGGTTCAACGTCGCACCCCAGCCCAGAAGAGAGGAGAAGAGAGGAGTCCGTTGTGACCGTTACCATCGGGGTTGGGTCCTGAAACCCCGCCCCTACCGACAGGTTGCTGAGAGACGACCACCAGTCCAGGACCGCTCTCATGGAAGGCGGAATCGTTATGAACTTGGAGTCCGGATCCACAGCCTGAAGCCAAGAACTCCGAAGAGCCATCTGCGTCCGCCTCATTTTGAGACGGGCAAGAGGAAGAGCCAACACACACGAGGCCATGAGGCCCAGAAGCCTCTGGAACCACCAGGCCGACATGCTCTCTGACTGCGCAAACATCTGACACGTGGCCAACAGATCCGCCATTCTGTCCCCGGTCAGGTACACTCTGCAGTCGATCGTGTTCCAGCAAAAACCCAAGAAAATCAAGTCCTGAGGGACTGTCATGGAAGATTTCTGCCAGTTCACTGACAGCCCAAGGTGGAACAGGAGCTGGAGGAGAGACTGAAGATTGCAGGCGGCTTTCAAAGGGCAAGGGCTGCGCAAGAGCCAGTCGTCCAAATACGGATACACATGGATACCCTGCAGACGAAGATAGGCTGCGATCACCGACATCATCTTCGTGAAGACATGCGGCGCCGAGCTGAGGCCAAAAGGAAGCACTCGAAATTGGAAGTGCTCCTCTCCCACAGAGAAGCAGAGATATCTCCTGTGTGGATTCCAAATCAGAATATTCATGAACGCATCCTGAAGGTCCACCACGCTGAGCCAATCGCCCATCTGCAAGGAGGACCGTATCTGGCCGGGCATGATCTTGAACTTCTCTTGGGGTAGGAAAAGATTGAATTGGGAAAGGTCTAGGATGGTGCGCATGCCAGCCTGGTTGGGTTTGGGCACCGTAAACAGCCGCGAGTAAAAGCCCTCCCCTCGCTCCCCAAGGGGAACGGGTTCCACAGCTCTGAGATCCAGAAGTTTCTGAATCTCTGCTTTTAGGGAGGACAACCCTGACTGCTGGAAAGGAGGGTTGAAGGGCTGGTACGGGGTAAGGGTAAGCGGAAGCCCGCCCGAGCGACTGACAAGACCCACCTGTCTTCGGTGATGGTCTGCCACGCCTCACAATGAGACACAATGCGTCCTCCCACCGGGGTCTCGTGCGGCTTTTCAGTGGTGTTACCACCAAAACCTGCGGAGGCGGCGGAGGAGCGGGAGAAAAACCGAGTCCGTTGCTGCCTCCAGCGGTTATTACGAAGGAGTATTCGCTCTACCAGATTTTTGGTCT